>NW_012102366.1:1000556-1011454 GCF_000951045.1 Mandrillus leucophaeus
TGGGTCTCCCCAACCTCCACCTCCGGAACCAGGTGGGGCAACCACCACCCGGGCCTCCTTCCAGATCCCTAAGCGATTGTCTTCTTCCTTAAGAGCCTTGTAGTTGTCCCCAGGACTCAGAGCTTGGACAAGTGCCTGTCCATCTGAGGCCTCGGTTTTCCATCCTATAAAATGGGGAGAATCATTGACATTGCCCTTTTTCTGCAGTACGGGGACTCCTCATTCCTTCCAGGAATTTCGCTTACGGCTTATCTTTGAACTTTTTCCTTCTATCTACTGTTTCTGAATTTGGTTTGATAAAATAACTGTCAGCTAGTCCTGATTTCAACACTGCAGCCCACTCCTAAACCTGCCACCTTCTCTCTGGGAGGAGTTTCATGGAGGAGCTAGGAATCGATTTGGCTTTAGCGTGGAGGATTTGGTTTGCAGAAATCAAAGTTCATGGCAGGGAGGAGTGATCATGAGGGACTGCTTTAGAGGAACAGAAACCTGAGTGCTTTTCTCTGGGCTGCTGTTTGAGACCTGATGTTTCCTGGTTTGGGGTTGCAGGGGTTTGTTCCTGGTGATGGGACGTTTCTGGGTCCTGCCCACTGAGGTCTCCCCTACTGGGAACGGGGGAGCAAATGGCGCCTGAGGAAATTTCTTAGATTTTTTTAAAGCCGCTTCTCTTGGCCAGACACATGTTTTTGTGTCAAATGAGTGTCAACCGAGTCACATGTCACTGACAAGGTCCCAGCCTCTAGGGCCACGTGGGCAGGAGCGGTCAGAGGAAAGGGGAAGCTATCCATATTTGTGAGAGGATAATCTTTGCCACTGCTTTTTAGGGTGACAATATCCTGCCAGCTCGGGGAAAAAAAATTTTTTTTTTTAAGTAGCCAGCCAGGCCAAGTCTCCTTGGGTTATTCTCCGTCTTGCTTTTGAGCTTAGTGTCAGTGTGCAAACTGCAGCCGTTTCCTTTTAAATTAGTCAATAAATTCCAAGGAAAAGGATCATTTCAGGCTTTTCCCCAAGAGTTTGAGATTAGTCTGGTGGGGGTTGGCGGGTCCTCACTTCTCCAGGTACTTTTTCTAGCCCAGGCCCTTTTTAGAGGAGGCAGGGACTCTTTGAAAGTTAGGACAGGTAGAGATTACTTTTCAGTAAAACAAACAAGCAAACAAGAAAGTTAGAAATGCCAAGTTGCTAGAAGGATCATCAGCACTTTTTTTTTGGAGACAGGGTCTCACTCTGTTGCCAGGCTGGAGCGCAGTGGCTTGATCTCGGCTCACTGCAGCCTCTGCCTCCCAGGTTCAAGCGATTCTCCTGCCTCAGCCTCCTGAGTAGCTGGGACTACAGGCGAGCGCCATCATGCCTGGCTAATTTTTGTATTTTTAGTAGAGACAGGGTTTCACCATGTTGGTCAGGATGGTCTTTATCTCTTGACCTCGTGATCCACCCGCCTCAGCCTCCCAAAGTGCTGGGATTACAGGCGTGAGCCACCACGCCCGGCTAGCACTTCTTAGAAAGGCTAACTGAGCAGGCTGGGCGTGGTGGCTCACGCCTGTAATCCCAGCACTTTGGGAGGCTGAGATGGGTGGATCACCTGGAGGTCAGGAGTTTGAGACCAGCCTGGCCAGCATGGTTAAACCCTATCTCTACAAAAAATTAGCCAGGCGTAGTGGCACTTACCTGTAATCCTAGCTACTCAGGAGGCTGAGGCACGAGAATTTTTTGAGCCTAGGAGGCGGAAGTTGCAGTGAGCCGAGATCGCGGGCCACTGCACTCCAGTCTGGGCAACAGAGAGTGAGATTCTTGTCTCAAAAAGAAAAAGAAAAAGAAAAAGAAAAAGAAAAAGCTAACTGAGAAGAAAGTGATGTTACCAATTATGTGGTCTTGTTGACTGCCTCAGTCACTAGTTCCATTTACAGGTGAAGGGCCTGAGGAGTCATTTGACTAGGAAGAGAACACTAGGTTGGTTTGAAGCAGACTTGAAACAGTCAGCTTTTCTAGCTGTGTGCTCTTAGGCGAGTTACTTAAGTTCTCTGGGCCTCAGTTTTCCCTCCTTTCATCTAGGGGCAGTAGTCCTTGGTAATCCTTTCAATCTCATGTTTCTGTGCTATGGATCCCGGAAAATAATACCTGTGGAACCTCAAATACATAGGAATTGCTGAAACTAACTAAATACAAAGTAATTGCTAACGTAGTTATGTTAATGTTAGCCTCTGCTGTTATGGTGATTGTCACTTCCTGTTCAACCCTCGGAAATACACAGTTGGCTTTTATTTTTATCATTTTGAATCCAGTGAGAGCCCTCGTGGCTTTAAAGGTTGACCCGCGTCTCGCTTGCTGGACTGTGTGGGTCGATGACAGGGAGCCAGGAAGCTGGCTACCAGGAATCCCGTTTGTAGTGGGAAAGTCACTCCCCTTGCTGCTGAATGGCCGTTCTCCGGCTTTAGGAGAGTCACTAGAAAGAAAAATCCTGGCCAGGTACAGTGTCTCAATTTGGGTGCTCACTCCCCTAGTACTTTGGGAGGCCAAAGCGGGTGGATCACTTGAGGTAAAGAGTTCGAGACCAGCCTCGCCAACATGATGAAACCCTAGCTCTACTAAAAATACAAAAAGTAGCCGGGCATGGTAGCACATGACTGTAGTCCCAGCTACTTAGGAGGCTGTGGCAGGAGAATCCCTTGAACCAGGGAGATGGAAGTTGCAGTGAGCCAAGACCGTGCCACTGCACTCGAGCCTGGGTGACAGAGCAAGACTCTGTCTCAAAACAAACAAACAAAATGCTACTTGGGCTCAGGCCTAGACTCAGTCCCAAGCCTTCCAGGAGGCAGCTGGGTGAGTGGGGATGTGGACATTGTGGGAAAGGTGGGGAGCTGGAAATGGTGTTTCTGGAGCCGAGGTCCTCACCCTTCTCCTCTGTCATGTACCTGAGCATCTCGGGGAAGGGGATGGTCAGGCTGCCCCTCCCAGAGATGCTGCCTTCGATAGCAGCTGCACAGGACGTGGTCTTCCTAGGCTACAGAGACTCCCACGTGCTCCCCAGGCCTGTTCTGGACCAGAAGGCATTGCCTGGCTCTGTAGCACAAGCCGGCTACTGGCAGGAGGAAGTAACTTTCTCACAAGGTCTCAGCAGTCGGTAGACTGGAACCTGCCTTTGCTGCTCACTAGCAGTGTGTTCTGGTGCATCGTTTATGCTGCCTGGACAGTAAGAGTCGAAACCCCCACTATGTGCCTGCTAGTTTTCTTTTCTTTTTTTTTTTTTTGAGACAGAGTCCTACTCTGTCATCCAGGATGGAGTGCAGTGGCATGATCTCAGCTCACCACAACCTCCACCTCCCGGGTTCAAGCAATTCTCCTGCCTCAGCCCCCCAAGTAGCTGGGAATACAGATGCCTGCCACCATGCCCAGCTAATTTTTGTTTTGTGTTGGTATGGTTTTTTTGAGATGGAGTTTCTCTCTTGTTGCCCAGGCTGGAGTGCAATGGCATGATTGCATTGCAACCTCCGCCTCACAGGTTCAAGAGATTCTCCTGCCTCAGCCTCCCAAGTAGCTGGGATTACAGGTGCCTGCCACCATGCCCGGCTAATTTTTGTATTTTTAGTATAGACAAGGTTTCACCATGTTGGCCAGGCTGGTCTGGAACTCCTGACCTCAAGTGATCCACCCGCTTTGGCCTCCCAAAGTGCTGGAACTACAGGTGCGAGCCACCGCAGCAGCCTAATTTCTGTATTTTTAGTAGAGACAGGGTTTCACCAGGTTGGCCAGGTTAGACTTGAATTCTGACTTCAGGTGATCTGCCCGCCTCGGCCTCCCAAAATGTTGGGATTACAGGTGTGAGCCACTGCTCCCGGCCTTGTCTGTCAATTTTCTAGGAGCTGAGACAGAGTGAGGGGCAAGGCCCACCAGGTCTCTGCCGTTGGGGAATTTACCTTTCCAGTCATGGAGGGAAGAGGAACTAGGAAGAAGAAAATAAATTCAGCCAGACGCAGTGGCTCATGCCTGTAATCCCAGCACTTCGGGAGGCTGAGACACGAGGATCACTTAAGCTCAGGAGTTTGAGACCAGCCTGGGCAACATAGCGAGACCCCGTTTCTTAAAAAGATTAAAAAATTAGCGAGGTGTCATGGCACAGGCCTGTGGTCCCATATACTCTGGAGACTGAGGCCAGAGGATCACTTGTGACCGGGAATTCAAGGTTACAGTGAGCTGTGATTGTGCCACTGCACTCCAGCCTGGGCAACAGAGCAAGACCCTGTCTCTAAAAAACGAAAAAGAAAGAAAATAAACTCAACAGGGAAACACAGTATCAGTAAGCAAATAAAATAGTACTATGTGCTTTAGACCCAAGGAAATGCATATGAGCTGAGACCTGAATAAGGAGGAGAAGCCAGCCGTGAAGGTGGTGGTGGGGACAGCGTGCCAGGTGGGAGAAAGAGGTGGGGCCGAGGCCGTGAGGCAGGAATGGATCTGCAGCATTCTTTTTTTTTTTTTTTTTTTTTGCAGAGAGGCTCACTGTAACCTCTGCCTCCTGGGTTCAAGCAATTCTTCTACCTCGGCCTCCTGATTTTTAAAATTTTTTTGTCGAGATGGAGTCTCAGCTATGCTGCTAAGACTGGTCTCAAACTTCTGGGCTCAAGCAGTCTTCCTGCCCTGGGCTCTCAAAGTGCTGAGATAACAGGCGTGAGCCGCCATGCCTGTCCAGGATATATTTTAAAGTGACAGGGTCTTGTTCTGTTGCCCAGACTGGAGTGCGGTGGTATGATCATAGCTCACTGAAGCCTGGAACTCCTAGGCTCAAATGATTCTCCCACCCCAGCCTCCCAAGCAGTGGGGACTTCAGGTGAGGGGTACTATGCCTAACTGATTTTTGCAGTTTTTTATAGAGATAAGGCATCACTTCGTTGCTTAGGCTGGTCTTGAACTCCTGGGCTCAAGTGATCCTCCAATCTTGGCCTCCCAAAGTGGTGGGATTATAGATGTGAGCACTGTGCCCAGTCATTAGGAGATGTGTGTGTGTGTGTGTGTGTGTGTGTATTTGTTTGCATGCAGTGGCACGATCTCATCTCACTGCAACCTCTGCCCCACCAGACGCAAGCAATCCTCCTGCCTAAGCCTCCTGAGAAGCTGGGATTACAGCCACACACCACCATGCCCAGCTACTTTTTGTATTTTTAGTAGAGATGGGGTTTCCCCATGTTGGCTAGACTGGCTTCAAACTCCTGACCTCAAATGATCCACCCACCTCGGCCTTCCAAATTGCTGGGATCACAGGCATGAGCCACCACACCCGGCCTCTAGGATATATTTTGGAGGAGTAATTGACAAATCTTCTAAATGAATTGAATATAGAGGATGAGAGAAACACACATCATCCCATTTAATTTTACCATTCTTCTGCAAGTTCATTATTGAAGCCATTCTACAGATGAAGAGAGTGAGTTTTCTTTCTATGTCTTTGGGAGGGCCTTGCTGAATATGTAAACCATTTAATTAGAGAATCTGGCATCCAAAACAGGGGTCAGACCAGGCGCTGTGGCTCGTGCCTGTAATCCCAGCGCTGTGGGAGGCCAAGGTGGGAGGATCACCTGAGGTCAGGAGTTCAAGACCAGCCTGGCCAACATGGTGAAACCCCATCTGTACTAAAAATACAAAAGCTAGCCAGGTATGGTGGCGGGCACCTGTAATCCCAGTTCCTCAGGAGGCTGAGGCAGGAGAATCGCTTGAACCTGGGAGGCAGAGGTTGCAGTAAGCAGAGACTGTGCCATTGCACTCCAGCCTGGGCAACAAGAGTGAAACTTTGCCTCAAAAAAAAAAAAAAAAAAAAAACCAACACAGGGGTCAACAAACTATGGCCTGCTGCCTATTTTTGTTTGGCTGGTGAGTGAAGAATGATTTTTATATTTTAAAATTATTGGAAATATCAAAACTGGAATTATATTTCATGATATGTGAAAATTACATGAAGTTAAAATCTCAGTGTCTAGAAATAAAGTTTTATTCGCACACAGCCTGCTCATTTGTTTACCTATTGTGCATGGCCACTTTCACATTACAGTGGCAGAGTTGAACAACTGCTGCAAAGACTAGCCACAAAACTGAAAATGTTTACTGCTTGGCCCTTTACAGAACTTTGCCAAGCCCTCATTTAAAGTAATAGATTTAAACAATCTCCATAAACAGCTGCTGGCTTTGAAGATAGGTGCAGCCACTAGTGCTTTTCTTGGCAGATTCATTGCCAAAGAATAGTTTGTTCAGTAATGCCCTCGTTTTATGTACCAGGCTCCATAAAGAAAGGGTTCTCATGCTCAAATATATGGACAATACCTCATGCTATGTATGTGATTTATTTCTCTCTAGGGAACAAACCTGCATAATTGCTTAATATAGGCTCCTTAAAAGGTAGAAAAGGGCTCTTTGGTCAAATAATTGTAGGAAAAAGATTGACAATCACAGTGCTGAGAAGGCCTCCAATAGAGAAGTTGGTTTGGTTGTTCCTTGATCTCCCACCTCCTCCTTTTGAGCTTAGCCTTTTAGAAATTAATCATCACCTCCTCTTCTTGCCCCTGAGTGGAAGGGATGAGGCCCATGGGCTTTGTCCCTAGGAGGAGAAAGAGCCAGTAAGTGAGGAGCTTTTAAAGCCCTTTCTTTGTGGGAGGGGCCACAAGGGGCCAGCTCTCTTAGGGCTGAGAAAGCCAAGGCCAGCATTTCTCAGAGTGCTGTCAGGACTGGCTGCCTCAGAATCATCTAAGGGACTAGCTGAAACAGACTCTGGGGCCATTTCAGACTCACTGGGCAGCAGAGCCTAGGAATCTGCATGATGTTGCCGATGAAAGCTTAGGTTGGATTTCCTCTTAGTGTCCCCTCCCAAGAGCTTGAAGATCCTCTCTCCTTCCTCCTCTATCCCAACCTGGCTTGGATATTTGTTGAATGAATAATAACACCTGCCACTTATCAGTGTTTATTGGGTGCTGAGCTGATCTCATTGGATCTTTTTTTTTTTTTTTCTTGAAACAGAGTCTTGCTCTGTCACCCAGTCACCCAGGCTGGATTGCAGTGGTGTGATCTCTGCTCACTGCACCCTCTGCCTCCCGGATTCAAGTGATTCTCCTGCCTCAGCCTCCTGAATTGCTGGGACTACAGGCACAAGCCACCATACCTGGCCAATTTTTGTATTTTTAGTAGAGATGGGTTTTCGCCATGTTGGCCAGGCTGGTCTCAAACTCCTGACCTCAAGTGATCCACCTGCCTCGGCCTCCCAAAGTGCTGGGATTATAGGTGTGAGCCACCGCACCCGGCCTGATCTCATTGGATCTTTGTAGCAATTTGATGAATTGGGTGTTCTCGTTATCCCCAGGTGACAGGCAAACTGAGGCCCAGAAGAAGGTTGGTAATATGTTCATGAGTTAAGACACAGCGCCAGGGTTCATGTGGGTGAGGGTCTGACACCAGGCAGATGAAGGGTCGTCGGCTACAGTGACTTGAGTACCCGAGCTGCGCCAGATTTGGACCCGGTGGTGTGAGGAACCTCCTCCCGTCTAACTCTGGCAGAAGGAGTTTGGGGAGGGCAGGGACTGGAGGAAGATGGTCTTCGCCCTGTTCAAGGCAGGCAGTAGCCTTTTCTCTCTCACGGTGGGCAAGGTTCCCTGCTGCCCGAGTCCCTGGGCCTCGGAGCACTAAGGCTGGCCACCTGCTAGGTGGGAAGGCCCCAAACGGCTTCTCATCCTGCCTGCCTCCACTCCTCCTACCAGAGTGACCTCACCTGGCAGGAAGCGTGGCCCCAGGGCCCTGTCAGCTCAGTTCCCGCCAGCCAGGAGGGTCCTGGGGTCCCTTCCCAGCCTGCCGCAAGCCCAGAGGGCACACCCAAGAGGCAAGTGTAAGATCCTGTTTCCTTCATCCTCAGCAGCCCAAAGCTCTGGACGCTGGAAGGGAGGCAGGGCCAGGAGTATTTTCATCTTTCCTGGAACTGTGTTAAAGGGCCCTGGGCAGTGAAGGGAGCCAGAGCCATTTCCTGAGTGCTTATAGCATGCCAGATGCCTGGCCACGCGCTGCCCACAGGATCAGGTTGAACTCCTCAGAGGCCCCGCCTTTTAGGGCCAGCCGTCCTCCCATTTCACAGATGGAGCCGTAGAGACTCCCCTCAAAAGTCACATAGCTAGGAGGAAGCCAAGTTCAAATCATGGCACATCCATCCCTGTCCAGGGCTTGTTTCTCACCTGCCTTGCCCCACTGCTAACTCCGACACCTCTTGAGTTCGGCATCCAAGGGCAGAACCTGGAACCCAGGGGGAGGGAGGCACAGGGAGGCGTGAAGGATGGGAACCACTGCACTGCCCGGCCTCCTGTGGGCTGCTCGGGCTGACTTCCCCCTCGCCAGTTCTGCTGCCCTTAACTGCGGCCTTTGGCAGGGGGTGTAACCTCTGCAGGTGACGCTTGGGTCTCCCTGTTGGAAGAACTGGCAAGATGCCGTGTACTGACTTTAAGAAGCAAATGAAGATTGGGCGCAGTGGCTCATGCCTGTAATCCCAGCACTTTGGGAGGCCGAGGCAGGTGGATTACTTGAGGTCAGGAGTTCGAGACCTGCCCAGCCAACATGGTGAAACCCTGTCTCCACTAAAAACACAAAAATTAGCCGGGTGTGGTGACAGGTTCCTGTAGTCCCAGCTACTCGGGAGGCTGAGGCAGGAGAACTGCTTGAACCCGTGGGGGCTGAGGTTGCAGTGAGCCGAGATCGCACCACTGTACTCCAGCCTGGATGACAGTGATACTCTGTCTCAAAAAAAAAAAAAAGCAAATGAGCCCTGTGCCTGGCATCCTGAGTGGGGATGGAGGCTGACATATGTATCTGGGGGTCAGAAAGACCTGCGTTCAATCCCCCCGTCACCAGTTGCTCAAGGCTTTCAGCAGCCTACCCCTCAGCCTTGCTCAACTGTAAAATGGACATGATGGTGCCTCCCTCACACGGCTGCCGGGAGGAGGTGACCTCAGTGGAGGGCTCTGGGGGCTCCTGGTCAACCAACAACAGTTGCTGTTTTTTACCTCCTCCTTCCTTTGAGGGTCACCCTGCGGCTGGAGGGCCACCTGGGAACATGGTGGCACACAGGTGCTGAGTGTTAGTGCAGAAGAGGCTCTGGTCCAGTTGCCAGCCAGGATGCAGTACTGCCCGGTGTCACAGCCAGCTGCAGGCAGGGCTCTCAGACCCAAATGCCTTCCGGGGCCAGGCAGGAGCCACAAAAGCATGGAGGTGGAGCCTTTCCTCTTAACCACTCATGCCTCTGTCCCATTGTCTCTCAAATGCTTCGGACTTGGGGATAGGGCTCATAAGTACAAGGGTCCCCAAACCATCTGCCGATCCCCTGCTGCAGCAGGGCTGAGACGGAGGGAGGCCATGCCCAGCCCAGCACCTAGGAGAGGGACACGCCCTTTAGCAGCCAGTCCCGCCCTGTTCTTTCCTTTTGTTTTGTTTTGCTCTGAGACAGGGTGTTGCTCTGTCACTGAGGCTGGAGTGCAGTGGAGCAATCTCACAATCTCAGCTCACTGCAACTTCCACGTCCCAGGTTCATGCGATTCTCCCACCTCAGCCTCCTGAGTAGCTGGGATTACAGGCGCGCACCACTACTCCCGTTTTATTTATTTTTTTTTTTTGAGACAGAGTGTCACTCTGTTGCCCAGGCTGGAGTGCAGTGACAAGATCTCGGCTCATTGCAACTTCCGCCTCCCAGTTTCAAGCGATTCTCCTGCCTCAGCCTCCTAAGTAGCTGGAATTACAGGCACCCGCCACCACACCCAGCTAATTTTTGTATTTTTAGTAGAGACGGGGTTTCACCATGTTGACCAGGCTGGTCTTGAACGCCTGACTTCAGGTGATACAGCCGCCCCGGCCTCCCAAAGTGTTGGGATTACAGACGTGAGCCACTGAGCTCGGCCAAGGCCGGCCCTATTCTGAGGTCAGCCACAGCTGCCAGGTTCTCAGTGCAGCCTGGGCCTGCTCCCAGCTCCGTGGCCCCTGGCCACAGAAGGGTACTGTCCCACTGATGAGCTTACATCTGGTGTCAAGACCCATAACTGCCCCCGGGCAGAGGGCCCCAAAAGCCCCTGTGGCCTCATGCAGCTCACAGGAGCTTTTTGGACTCAAAACACCTTCCCACTGGGAATGCTGATCAGAATCCCAAGTCCAGATGGCAGGCACGCAGGGAACTGGCACGGGTCCCCGGGAGACAGCTTTCCCCATGACTCTGCTTCCCGGCAATAAACTGATGAGTCAGGAGTGCAGAACACCAGAGTTCAAACGCAGCCCTGCCACTTCCCCGCTGTGTGGCCTGGGGCAAGCACCTTAACCTCTCTGAGCCTCAGCTCCCTATCTAGCAGACAGAACCCAAACCCAGACATGGTTGTTGGAAAGTTTAAAATGAAATAGGCCGGGTGTGGTGGCTCACACCTAGAATCCCAGCACTTTTTGGGAGGCTAAGGCGGGAGAATCGCTTGAGCCCAGGAGTTCAAGACCAACCTGGGCATGATAATGAAACTCCCGTCCCTGAAAAAAATGATTATATGTATATATCTCTCTATGTGTGTATAAATATACATATAAATATATAGATATACAAATATACATATACACATAATGTATATATGTATACATATTTACATTACATATATAATATAAATACACATATATACATATATATGCATATTTCAATATACGCATACTTTATACACACATATATGTATATTTATATATGTATATGTATATTTCAACATATAAATAAAAATATATATACACACACACACACACACACACACATATATATATTCAGACAGAGTCTTGCTGTGTTGCCCAGGCTGGAGTGCAGTGGCCGGATCTCGGCTCACTGCAAGCTCCGCCTCCCAGTTTCAAGCGATTCTCCTGCCTCAGCCTCC
>NW_012102366.1:1011968-1027666 GCF_000951045.1 Mandrillus leucophaeus
TAGAGACGGGGTTTCACCGTGTTAGCCAGGATGGTCTCGATCTCCTGACCTCGTGATCCGCCCGTCTCGGCCTCCCAAAGTGCTGGGATTACAGGGTTGAGCCACCGCGCCCGGCCCAATTTTTTGTATTTTTAGTAGAGATGGGGTTTCACCGTGTTCGCCAGGATGGTCTCGATCTCCTGACGCCCACCTCGGCTTCCCAAAGTGCTGGGATTACAGGCGTGAGCCACTGCGCCCGGCCTAATGTATATTTTTAAAAGGTGAACTAACATAGGGAAAGTGCCCAGCCCCATGCCTGGCCTGCAGGGGCCCTCAGGAAGTGCCCACTTGGGGTCCTCAGCTAAGGAGATGGAGGCAAGGCAGGGGGCAGCCCCTGGCATTTGAGACTGAACCAGTGAGAACTGTACCATTTTTCTCTGGGTGAGGGCACAGAGCAACCACACGGGCCCAAGTTTCCCCGCAGTAGGGGGAAATGCGATCCTACATGGATGTGGGGGTCTCTGGGTACCAGGGACTGGGAAGGCAGGAGTCCTGGCTTGGGGTGAGTCGGGGGTGCGGAGTGGGGCTCCAGCCCTGGTCTACAGCCGGTCCCCCTGCAGTGACGGGTTGGATATTTCTGGCCACCAGCCTGGGGATTTAATTAAGTTAGTGATGAACCCAAGCATATCTCCAGGGAGCCCAGAGCTGTCCCTGCTTTCTCTGCCTGTGGATTAATTCCTGTTTTTCCTTCTTTTGTTTTGTTTTGTTTTTCTCTCCCCCCTCCCCGTCTTTCTTCCCAAGGAATAAAAAAAAAAAAAAAAAGCCTTATTTATTATCATTTTCCCCACCGTTGGCATGGCAACACAGGCGTATACTGAGCTACAGGCAGCCCCGCCACCATCCCAGCCGCCACAGGCCCCGCCACAAGCCCAGCCTCAGCCGCCACCGCCACCACCCCCAGCGGCACCCCAGCCCCCACAGCCGCCCACCGCTGCTGCCACCCCTCAGCCCCAATATGTCACCGAGCTGCAGAGCCCCCAGCCCCAGGCACAGCCACCGGGCAGCCAGAAGCAGTACGTGACGGAGCTCCCGGCTGTACCCGCACCCTCACAGCCGACTGGTGCGCCCACCCCGTCGCCTGCACCCCAGCAGTACATCGTGGTCACTGTCTCTGGTAAGTGCTGCGCGCTCGTGTGTCCCGAAAACTCCTCTCAGAGTTGTTCAGGTAGCCTAGCCCCCAGGTGTGAAGGCACAGGGCTGCTATGCCCCCCAAGGTTTCTGGATGGGACTTGGGGCATCACTAGGGTAGGGGTGCTTAAGCCATACAAGGAGGCCTCTGTCCCCCCAAACTCCTTCCCAGCAGAGCAGATCTTAGAGCTTCTGTTTTTGGTTTTATTTTGTTTTTTGAGACAGAGTCTCGTTCTGTTGCCCAGGCTGGAGTGCAGTGGTGCAATCACAGCTCACTGCAGCCTCAACCTTCCAGGCTCAAGCAATCCTCCCACCTCAGCCTCCCAAGTAGCTGAGACACAGGTGCCCACCACCATGCCTGGATAATTTTTTAAATTTTTTGTAGTGATGGGGTCTCCCCATGTCGCTCAGGCAGGTCTGAAACTCCTGGCCTCAAATGATCCTCCCACCTCAGTCTCCTGAGTTGCTGGGACTACAGGTGTGCAGCTGTGCCCAGCTAATTTTGTTTTGTTTTGTTTTGTTTTGTTTTGTTTTGTTTTTGTGTTTTTTGTAGAGATGAGGTCTTGCCATATTGCCTAGGCTGGTCTCAAACTCCTGGGCTCAAGCAATCCTCCTGACACAGCCTCCCAAAATGCTGGGAATACAGGCATGAGCCACCATGCTCAGCCTCTTAGAGCTGCTCTGACCTCTCTTTGCAAGTAAGATGTCCCTGGAAGAAGGGTTTGGGCAGTGGCATCAAAATTTGCATGGACCTGTGGGAGACAGAGGGTGCGGTCCAGGCCTGGCCTGTCTACACACCAGTCTTTTGATCTCCCTGCTCTGGTTTCCTCATTTGTGGTGGAATCATCATAGCTCCTCGCTCTCAGGGGACACATGCGAGGGTCTAATAGCCAGGATGGCCTCGAGTGGGCACTTCAGGGAGGTCAGCTGTGGGGGGCCTGTACATGTCACCTCCCCTTCCTAGGGGAGCCACGCTGTTATTTTGGGCAGGATCCAGGCTCCGGCCCTTTTCTTTGTTTTTGCTTTTCTTTCTCATGACATAGGCTAAGGCACACAGGACCTGCGTTGAGAGCAGGCCATCTTGGACAGACCTGTTGCCCTCTGAGCATTTCCCACAGTAAACGTAGTGATGATGTTTTGGCTTGTTTAGGGTCTGCCTGAGGGCTGGGTGTCTGTCTCGACTGACTCAGTGCTCTGATGGGAATGGCAGCGCAGCCTGGGCATTGGGCTAGATTTGTGTGTTTTTTTGGTTTAGAGATGGGGTCTTGCTATGCTGTCCAGACTGACCTCGAACTCTTGGGCTCAAGTGATTCTCCTGCCTCAGCCTCATGGGTAGCTGGGACTACAGGCCTCTGCGACTGTGCCCAACTGGTGTGTTTTTAATGTGCTCTGTGGAGGACGGAGGCCTCAGTGGGAGCCTGGATCACAGCTCGCTCTGGTCCTTCTCAGAATGGGAATGGAAGGGGTGAGACCATCAGGACATCCTGAGGGGCTGTGGAAGGGGTGGGTGAAGATGTGATTGGGGACCATAAGGTCATAAAGAGTCATCAAAATATGTAGCAATTCACCAAGTGCAGTGGCACACGTCTATAATCCCAGCACTTTGGGAGGCCGAGATGGGCGGATCACTTGAGGTCAGGAGTTCGAGACCAGCCTGGCCAACATGGTGAAACCCCGTCCCTAGTAAAATATAAAAATTATCTGGGTGTGGTGGCGCGAGCCTGTAATCCCAGCTACTCAGGAGGCTGAGGCAGGAAAAATCACTTGAACCGGGGAGGCAGAGGTTGCAGTGAGCTAAGATCGCGCCACTGCACTCCAGCCTGGGTGACGGAGCGAGAATCCATCTCAAAAAAAAAAAAATAACGAAAAGTGTAGCAATTGGCCCCGTCGTGGAACAGAGCAGATGGGGCTGGGACCCTGGGCAGTGTCCCAGAGGCTTCTGGCAGTTTCCACATGAGAGGTCCAGGGCCTCTGGGAGAGGTTTGGGATGGGGACATGCAGGGACTCAGGGCAGTGATTCTTTACTGTATGGACAGAGTGGAGATGTCCACATGAGCGCCACACTTAGTGCCCTCCTGCCTGTGTAGACACAGCCCTGCCCTGGTTGAGGTCGGGCTGCGGACTGGTGAGCCTCTAGTGGGTTCTCAGCGCTGCTCAGAAATCCTGCAACATTTCCTTAACAGTGAACTTCATGCTCCAAGAAACCCATTCTGTCTCTACCCCGCCTTCACCTCCATCACCTCTGTCTCATATTATGCTTCTGGTTCCTGACCCTGCAGGCAACGTTACTGGGGACAGAGTACCATCAGGCAACCACAGGGACCCCTTCTCCCGCCCAACTCCTGGGGTGCATCTGCACCCACCACCTCTGCCTTCTCCTTGGATGAAGCAGCATCGCCCATATCCAGGACACGCTTCTGCCATTGCTCCTTCTAGTCCCTTCCGCATGACTTAATCCCCCTCTTGCAGATCTTCCGATCCACCCATCAAGGTGGAAGAGCACCCATTTTGTTTATTTTTTATGTATGTATTTTTTGAGACAGGGTCTTGCTCTGTCGCCCAGGCTGGAGTGCAGTGGTGTAATCATGGCTCACTGTAACCTCCAACTCCTGGGCTCAGTGATACTCTCACCTTAGCCTCCCAAGTAGCTGGGACTATAGGCATGTGCCACCACGCCCAGCTAATTTTTTTTTTTTTTTTTTTTTTTTTTGGTGAAACAAGGTCTCGCTCTGTCACCCAGGCTGGAGTACAGTGGCGCGATCTCAGCTCACTGCAAGCTCTGCCTCCCGGGTTCACGCCATTCTCCTGCCTCAGCCTCCCAAGTAGCTGGGACTACAGGCGCCCGCCACCAGGCCCAGCTAATTTTTTGTATTTTTAGCAGAGACGGGGTTTCACTGTGTTAGCCAGGATGGTCTCAATCTCCTGACCTCGTGATCCGCCCGCCTCGGCCTCCCAAAGTGCTGGGATTACAGACATGAGCCACCACGCCCAGCCTAATCTTTTAATTTTTTTGTAGCAACAGTCTCACTATGTTGCCCAGGCTGGTCTTGAACTCCTGGCCTCAAGCAATCCTCCCACTTCAGCCTCCCAAAGTGCTGGAATTACAAGTGTGAGCCACCACGCCCAGCCAAGCCCCCATTTTATCCAGGAACCTCCAGCTCCTGGACCCCCTGCCGCTGGCCCCCTTTTCCCCAAAGATCCCCTCCTGTGAGGCCTCCAGGAGCCATCTGCCCTGGTCTCCGCCCACCCCCCTGCAGTCCCTCCGTGGTCCCCTCTGCTGCTTCTCCTCATCTCCCTGACCTTGTCGGCAAAGGAGGGAGAGCCCCAGACTCAGGCCTGGGAACCTCTCTTAGCTCCTGTAGTTCTCCTTTCATAATGGCCTCATCCTGTGTCCCAGCTCTCAATGCCCACACCGAGGTCTCCAGCCTGGGCTGCAACCCTGAACCCCAGGACCCCACATCTAGCCACTCTTGACTCATCCACTCGGTGTTGAACTCGCTGCAGGCCAGTGCAGCCAAATTGAATTCTGCATTTTTCCCTCTTCAAATCTTCTCTCCTTCAAGACTTTCTCATCCTTCCAGGCCCACGGTCAGTCTTGTTTCTGTCCTACTCCTCCTTGAGTAAGACCTCTTGGCTCCACCTCCTAAACTCTTCCAGAACCTACCCGCCTCTTCCACTTCTACCCTCACAGTCTGACCCCTCCCAGCAGCCAGAGGGAGCTGGTTCACAACTGCCCATAGGTCCCGTCACATCCTAGCTCGACCCTGATGGCTCCAAGCCAGGTGGTTCCATGGGCCCTCTTTGAGAAACCCCAGCCTAGGCTTTCTCACTCTTGGAGAGCAGGCTCCTTCCCCTGATACCTGACAAAAAAAGGGCTTTAAAAGCTACACACACACACACACACACACTCTCTCTCTCTCTCTATATATATATATATGTGTGTGTGTGTGTGTGTGTATATATATATATAAAAGCTGGGCATGGTGGCGGGCACCGTAATCCCAGCTACTTGGGAGGTCGAGGCAGGAGAACTGCTTGAACCTGGGAGATGGAGGTTGCAGTGAGCCAAGATTGTGCCATTGCACTCCAGCCTGGGCAACAAGAGTGAAACTCTGTCTCAAAAAAAAAAAAACCACTCCACACACCCTGTGCCCCTACTAGCAAATGCCAAGCCCCTTCAACTCTGGCCTGCCAGCCTCCCAGCCTCGCTCACTTCCACCCATCCCCTCACATACCTGGTCCAGCCCCCTGGCCTTCCTACAGCTCCACAAACCCACCAGGCTCAGTCCTGCCTCCTGACTTTTGCACTCGGTACCCTCTGCCAGGAGCACTCCCTGCCCCAGACCCTCTGGGAGCTTGCCTCTTGTCTCCCTCAGGTCTCTGCTCGGACACCACCTTTCTGACTCCCACACCTCCCTGCCCCTGCCCCCACTGCTCACTCTCTGTCTTCTTGTTTGCTTGTTTTTGAGACAAAGTCTCACTGTGTCACCCAGGCTGGATGCAGTGGTGCAATCTCGGTTCACTGCAACCTCTGCCTCCCGGGTTCAAGTGATTCTTCTGCCTCAGCCTCCCGAGTAGCTGGGACTACACTGCAACCTCTGCCTCCCGGGTTCAAGTGATTCTTCTGCCTCAGCCTCCTGAGTATTACAGTATTGCCTCAGTGTCCTGGGATTACAGGGGACACCACCACGCCAGGCTAATTTTTGTATTTTTTGGTAGAGATGGCGTTTTGCCATGTTGGCCAGGCTGGTCTCGAACTCCCTACCTCAAGTAATCTGCCCGCCTCGGCCTCCCAAAGTGCTGGGATTACAGGCATGAACCACTGCGGCCCGTTGGTCTTCTTAACACTTATCACCACTTAAAGTTCTGATAATGGGAGGGTGGGGGTGCCCACCTGCAGGCAGGGCTCTGTCAGTGCTCAGTCTCTGTGGAATGACTGAGGAGCACCAGCCTGACCCAGAACAGCCTAGAGGAGCACCTAGCACAGCCATCATGTCCTGTCAGCTCCTGCATGGCTGACTGTTTGCAAGAGGCCTCGCATGTCACCAGTGGATGACTCCGCTTGCCCCCCAGAGTGTCTGATGGGTCCTGATCCACGCCCTAGGTGTGGGTCTTACCTGCTTCAGGGTCCAGGCTCCCTAGAGCCAGGGTCTGGAGTGGGCACACAGCTCCAGGCTCCACCACTCCCCAAGTCCTTCCACTCTTGGCCTTGGCTTCTCCAGCTCTTCCCACACTCCCCTAGGGAGGCCCTGGTGCTTCAAAGTCAAGACCAAGTCCCCGCACTTTGGGAAGCTGAGGCAGGCAGATCACCTGAGGTCAGGAGTTCAAGACCAGCCTGGCCAACATGGTGAAACCCCGTCTCTAATAAAAATACAAAAATTAGCTGGGCGTGTTGGTGTGTGCCTGTAGTACCAGCTACTGGGGAGGCTGAGGCAGGAGAATCGCTTGAACCCGGGAGGTGGAGGTTGCAGTGAGCCAAGATGGCGCCATTGCACGAAGAAGAGCAAGAAGTCAAGAGCAAGGCATGGTCTTTGGGTCAGACAGAGCCAGGCGGGACTCTAAGTAGCTGTGGGGCATGGAGAGGTGACCTCTGTCTCCCCCATCTTGGTAGTGCTCCCAGGAGGGTACTCTGTACCCAGGAGGGCAGGCTGCAGCAACTCTGCTGTCCCCAGAACTCTCTGGGGCTCACTTGGTCAGGCGGTGGCTTAGTCGCCTTTCACAGTGGTCCCAGGGAATTTCATTTCCCTGCCATCCACATTCTGGCAGTTGCCAGCCTGTCCCCAGAAGGATCACTGGGCAGTGCTTCCTGGATTCGTTCTGAGGAAGAGGAGGTTGGCTTGTGCCCTGCCAGCTGTCCCCTCCCCCACCCCTTGCAGTAAGTCCTCAGCCTTCCTCCCTGAGCCTCTGCCAGGTTAGCGCCCCTCCTCATCTAAGGGTGGCCGGGGCCACGTGAGCGCTGGGGAAGCGGGAGTAACTGACACCAGTGAAGGCTGCCATAAGGCACCTGGGACTTCTCCCAAGCCAGGAGCAATCGGAGCTGACCAGAGACCCAGGGAGTCGGCAGGGAAGAGGAAGGGAGGGGCCTGGACCCAGACTTGGAGCCTGGGGCTGGACGCCAGCCGACACCAACACCAGACACAGCTCACCCAGCCCCAGTCCACGCCTGCCCTGCCTAAAGGTGACTTTGGAGGTGGTAGGAAGGAAGATCAAGTTTCCCTGGTCAGGAACAATACTAGATCCATAAATCCCTGTCCTCAGAGGCCATCAGACTCTCCCAGAACCCAAGGCGGAAGGAGTGTGCTGTGGGCTCTGGCAGCCACTCCCGGGAAGGTGAAACTGAGCTGGCCTACAGGGAACAGGGGGCCGCCCTGAAGGAGGGGCCGAGTCCAGCCCTTCTTCCCCGCTTCTCTCTCACGTGGGGTTTGGGGGGTCCAAGAAGAGTTGTGTCCAGACAGGGAAGTGGAGGGTGTTTGTCAGCATTCTCAAGCACAGATGGGGAAACTGAGGTTGGAGCAGACACAGGACAGAGGACACTGGGGGCAGCAGGGGCCCCTCCAGGAGCCCCTGGGGCAGGAGGCAGAGAGTCAGGTGGCCTCATTTGTCCATGGGGAAGGGGGCCAGGCCCCCACGGTGGATGCCAGGAGCCCAGCCTCTCGGGCCTCCCCTGGGATCCCCCAAGTAGCTCATCTAATGTTTGAGTAGGTCTAGATGGGGAAGTGCGGGGCTCGGGGAGGACGGGTGCCTACTTGTCAGAGTCATTCCACTGCTCAGAGACGTTGATGTGTTAGATTCAGGGACAGGAAATCGGCCGCCGTTTCCTGAGACAGTGGGGGCCTCCCTGGCCTCCTGCACATGCCCAGAGTGGCGATCTCCGGCAGATAGATGCAGACGCTCGCTCGCAGACTCAGTGCCACCCCCCACTTCCCCTCCGGGCTTCGCTTCGCTGAAACACAGAGAGGGCCAGACCCAGCAGTGGAGGGGCCCTGCCCCGGCCGCAGGCAGACAGGGACAGCTGCACAGGAAGCCCTCATCCGCACGAGTCACTCAGGCTCACCTGTTCAGCCTCGTGGCGCATCCCCTGGTGCCCTCCTGGGCTGGCAGGCACGGGGTCCCAGCCTTGAGGGCTACCCCAGAGGCAGGAGACAGGCAAGGCTGCTTCCTGGAGATAGCCACCTGGTCCCAGCAGGTCCCCAGGCCTCCTCCTGCTGTGGGTCCTGCTCAGGGACCAGTCCCTGAGCCCCGGAGGTGGTGGGGGCCAGCCCACCACTCCCTGCCCACCTTGAGCTTCCTGGGTGAGACACTATCCCTTAGGCTGGGCCTGAGTCCTTGGGCCTCACGAACCCAGGTGTGCAGGGCCGGTCACGTGACTTGGGGCTGTCTCGGGTTTCTCTCAGTGAGGGCCTCCTCCCTTATGGCCCAGGGAAGCCTAAAGATACCAGGGAAGATTCAGCAAAACATAGGGGCCTGTGGAATTGGCTGCACGGGCAGCTGGTCAGGCAGGCCTGGGGTTGACCAAATGCCCCACAGCCCACATGAGGCCACGCAGAGGCCTCCCCCGACACCTCCTCCCACATCTTGCAACCCCCGCCCCCAACACACACTCATGCCCTCTGTCCTTGACTTGGCCTTTGCATCTGCCCTGGACAACCCTCCTGTCCTGTCCAGGCCCCTCTCCTTCCTGTGCCCTGCCTGGACACCCGAGACCAAGTCTGGATACCTGGGTCCCCATAGACCCCCAGCTTACTTTCTTTCCCGTGCCCATATACCCAAGTCCACACATCCCTGCCCTTGGGGCTCAGCCCAGGCAGAACCAGTGACTCCAGGTTCCATGTGTGGTATGAGGTTTGTGTGGGCCCAAAGGGGAACCTGTGTCATGGCCTGCACGGTGGATGGTGCATTTGACCTTGGACAGGTCACATCCTTGCTTCTGGTCTCTGTTGCCTTGTCTGAAAATGGGTTATAAAAGCTCTTACTGTCAGCTGGGTGCAGTTGCTCACGCCTGTAATCCCGGCACTTTGAAAGACCGAGGCGGGCAGATCACTTGAAGCCAGGAGTTCAAGAGCAGCCTGGCCAACATGGCAAAACCCCGTCTCTACTAAAACCACAAAAAATTAGCTGGGCGTGGTGGCGGGTGCCTGTAGTCCTAGCTACTCAGTGGGCTGAGGCAGGAGAATCACTTGAACCAGGAGGTGGAGATTTCAGTGAGCCAAGATTGCGCCACTGCATTCCAGCCTGGGTGACTGCGAGACCCTGTCTCAAAAAAAAAAAAAAAAAAAATGAAAAGCTCTTAACGTCAGCCGGGCACAGTGGCTCACGCCTATAATTTCAGCACTTCGGGAGACAGAAGCAGGTGGACATGCTTGAGTCCAAGAGTTCGAGACCAGCCTGGGCAATATAGTGAGACCCCCCTCATCTCTACTAAAAATACAAAAATTAGCCAGACATGGTGGTGCATACCTGTAGTCCCAGCTATTTGGGAGGCTGAGGCAGGATAATTGCTTGAACCCCAGGGGACAGAGGTTGCAGTGAGCCAAGATCATGCTACTGCACTCCCAGCCTGGGTGACAGAGCGACACCCTGTCTCAAAAAACAAAAAAGCTCTTACTGTCTCTGGCTGTCCAGAGTCTAACATAACACCTAGTGTGCCAGAAGCAACACTAGCGTGTGCAGTGATAACTCCTTGCCCGTGGCCCTTCAGTGCTGCCGGGGGTTGGATAAACCCCTCTAAATCCACAAGAAAAATGGGCCTGGGACCTTGGCTCCTTGGCAGTGGAGGAAGGGCAGGTACATGTCCACCCCCAGCCCCACCTCGGCCTCTGGAGCTGCTGGGGGTAAACCAGGTCACATGGAGGGGATGGGATGGATGGCGTCCCAGCTGGGGTGAGGGTCTTCTAGCCAGCGCCTCTTGGGGACGCTTGCCTCTACCCCCAGCACCCCTGCTAATCACTTAGCAAGATGTGCATGAAATTTGACCTGTGCCTGCCCGATAGCGTCTCTGGGTACCAACCTCCCTCCTCAGCCCGCAGCGCTGCCCCAGCCCCGCGAAGGCCCTGCTCTGCTGGGGAGGGGCGTGTTTCCCCAAGAGGGCAGGCAGGCTCTCCGCATCCACCGGGGGGATTAGCGCCCCAAGGTTGCGGGTATAAAGCCACCTGCACACCCTGCTGTTCTATAGAGGCGGGCAAGGAGCAAAGAGGAGCAGGCAGGCCCCCCTGGACGGACAGACGGACAGGGGGCGGGTGGGGTGGTGGGGGACGAGCACCATGTTCTATGATTGCCTCTTCTCAGCTGCCTGTCAGCGTGAGTACCTGCCTCCCCGACTCCAAGCCCCTTGTGGTCCCCACCCCACTGAGGACAGAGGGTCGGGGAGGGAGGACTTGGCCACAGGCTAGCTCCCCGACTCCAAGCCCCTTGTGGTCCCCACCCCACTGAGGACAGAGGGTCGGGGAGGGAGGACTTGGCCACAGGCTAGCAAGACCTTCCAGGGACCGCTCCTCCGAGCAGCTTCCACTCCTGGGAAGTCAGGGGTCACCCCAGAGAATGTGGCCCCAGCGCCTCGGTCCTTCCAGCACTGCCAGGACCCTGGAGTGGACAGTCAGTTCCCTGCCTATCCACAAGTCCCGTCTGCTGGGAAGGGTCCAGCCTTCTGGGTCTTGAGCATCATAGCTCTTCAGTCACCCTATCTGGTCTGGCTTCAGGATGAGGAAAGCTGATGAGGGCTGCTTCCAGGTATTAAGGATCCTTGGTCCTGCAGGCCCCAGCCCACTCTGCCGCGTGGGCCCCTGATGGGTGCAGTCAGGGCTGGCTGGGGGTAAGCAGGACTTGGAGGGGCCTGACCTTGCTGGGGGTTGGCTTCAGGCTGCATCTTCCCCTCCAGGTGGGCTCAGGCTTAGGCTGGGGGCGGGGACAGCAGGCAGAGCTGACCTGGTGGCCCCTCCCCACAGAAGGTGCCATGCGGGCCAGCGAGACGGTGTCGGAGGCCAGCCCCGGCTCCACTGCCAGCCAGACCGGTGTTCCTACTCAGGTGGTTCAGCAGGTGCAGGGCACCCAGCAGGTAGGATGTGGCCCTCCCAGGGGGCGGGGGAGGGCCTGTGAGGGGGGCAGTGCAGGTTGCGGCCTTGGGGGCCTCGCCTCCCCTCCCTGCTTCCTGCTGTAGCCATCTGCTCACCTGTTCTTATCAAGATGTGCACAGCAGCCGCCCGCCACCCAGCCGCACCAGGCCTCCCTGGGGGAAGCGGCAGCTCAGCTCCTCCTGCCTTGTCTCCACAGCGGCTGCTGGTCCAGACGAGTGTGCAGGCCAAGCCAGGCCACGTGTCGCCCCTCCAGCTGACCAACATCCAAGTGCCCCAGCAGGTAAGGCTGGTGTACCTGGCCCCCACCCTGGAAGGCTCCCTCAGGGTGGAGGACCAACCCCTGTGGCAAACCAGGATCTGTCCTCACCAGGATCGGAGGAAGACGCCCCATCCAGGGGCTGCCCTACCTCCTGGCTCTGGGCAGTCACCTCCCCAGGGTGAGACTATCAGGCAGGGGCCATCAGGGACAGAGGAGCTGCAGGAGCCATCTCAGCAGAGAGAATAGGATGTATAGTTGGGAAGATGGTTTACGGGTCCAGCCTGGTGTCCTGAAGCAGAGAACCCAAGGCCAGGTTTTGAGTCAGCAGTCCGTAGCCAGCACAGGGTGGTCTGTGCCCCAGAAGGCTGCACATGAGGTGCCAGGCTCACCCGTTTCCAATTGATCAGCACAGAACTGGACAAAGTGCTGTCGGCTTTTGCAATGGCTCGGTCTCGGCTTGCTGCAACCTCCACCTGCCAGGTTCAAGCAATTCTCGTGCTTCAGCCTCCTGAGTAGCTGGGACTATAGGCGTGCATCTCCATGTCCCGCTAATTTCTGTACTATTAGTAGAAACGAGATTTCACCATGTTGGTCAGGCTGGTCTCGAACTCCTGACCTCAGGTGATCCACCTGCCTCGGCCTCCCAAAGTGCTGGGATTACAGATGTGAGCCACCGCACCCAGCCTAGTACTGTTGGGTTTTAAGGATGACAGCACATTCCACATGGCCTGACAACAACTCCAGCTCTGCCACTTCCTGGCTCTAGGACCTCAGATAAGCGCCTTTGCCATCCTGAGCCTTGGTGTCACCCTCTGCGAAGCGGGGGCAGTAGCTGAGCTTCATCAGGGCTGTCAGGGCGATTCTGTGAGCTAACAGGCGTGAAGCACTTAGAATGTCGCCTGGCACTGCGCAGATGCTCGGTGCTGTCATCAGTGATCTGCCTTCCCTCTCCCTCCCTGGCTCCAGGCTCTTCCCACGCAGCGTCTGGTGGTGCAGAGCGCAGCCCCAGGCAGCAAAGGTGGCCAGGTCTCCCTGACGGTCCACGGTACCCAGCAGGTGCACTCACCCCCAGAGGTAAGTGGTAGTCCTGTCAGCCGCCCTCCCCCCGATGTCTCCCCAGGTCAGCAATGTATCCCTATAGTATATTTGGGGCTCCCTGCCCCCCGCCAAGCCTACTTGCTCCTCCAAAGTCCTGCTTCCCTCTTCACTCCCAGTGCGACGCCCTTCTTGACCCCAGGTAGGGTGGCTTAGCTGCCGAATTCCTGGATCTGCCAGCTCTGAGCTAAGCGGCCGTGGAGCTCTGCTCTGGGAGAAGGAGGTGATTTCCTGGGTTGAGATGGCCCTGGCAGCTCCAGCTCAGGGAACTGCATTCGAGAAACAAAGTGGGTTCCTCTTCCCTCCGGAGGGTGGGACAGTCTCTTCCAGGAAGCCTCGGACCACAGGGTAGATTCTGGGGACCCCACCACCAATGAGGGTGTTGAAGCCAGGCTGTGGATGCTGTCTGCATTAGGAGCTCGGGGTCAGATGGCTGGCCCGGCCGCTTTCTCCTGTGCAACTCTGGGCAGGCCTCTGAGCTTTGTTTGGTTTTTGAGACAGAATCTCGCTCTGTCCCCCAGGCTGGAGTGCAGTGGTGCAATCTCAGCTCACTGCAACCTCCAGCTCCCGGGTTCAAGTGATTCTCCTGCCTCAGCCTCCTCAGTAGCTGGGATTACAGGCGTGCGCCACCACGCCCGGCTAATTTTTGTATTTTTAGTAGAGACGGGGTTTCACCATGTTGGCCAGGCTGGTCTTGAACTCCTGACCTCAGGTGATCTGCCCACCTCGGCCTCCCAAAGTGCTGGGATTACAGGCGTGAGCCACCACGCCCGGCCCCTTTGAGCCTTCTGAGCCCCCAGTTTTCTCTGTGTCAAACAACTGATGGTATCAACCACCCCTCAGCTTGCGGTGGGCATTACAGCCTGAGGCACAGCGGGGCTCAGAGCAGACACAGTGCTCCATGGCCAGCCTGCCTGGGCTCAGCCCTATGCCTCACCGCCTACAGCCGTGTGACCTGGGGCTTGTCCCTTCCCCTCTGCGCCTCCATTGGGAAGTGGGAGTGCCGTGAGATTCCAATGAGTACATTCAAAGCACTCAGTGCAGTGTCTGGTGGGAGTTGGCCCAATATCACACCAGAGGCTGCTGTCATTGCTGTCATTGCTATCATTGCTATAACCTTTGAGGATCAGCCCCTGGAGAGCGTCAGCGGTGCTGAGGGCACCACCCACCATCAGCCAACCTTGCTGGGGAGGGTTAAACCCCCATCATTGCCAGGAGTTGACTGGGGCCCTTGCAGGGAGTAGGCATTTGGATGCATGGGACGCAGTCAGTTAGCAGCCTGGGTGGTTGGGATAGGTCCCCACAGGCTGCCGCCCTCCCCAGACAGCTTTCCTGAGAAGGGTGTGTGTGAGGGCCCGGGTGTCCCAGAGGGAGTGCGAGTCCACCCCAGAGAGGATGCGAACGCACCCCAGCGGCACTCCTGTGTCTCCTTCCCTTACAGCAGTCGCCGGTGCAGGCCAACAGCTCTTCCAGCAAGACGGCTGGGGCCCCCACGGGCACGGTGCCACAGCAGCTGCAGGTCCACGGCGTCCAGCAGAGTGTCCCCGTCACCCAAGAGGTGCCAGGCCAAGGCGGGCAGCGGCTCGGGCCAGGGGTACCGGCCAGGCAGCCTCTGCAGCCCCCCATGGCTGTGCCTCTGGCCTGTTAGAGCCCAGCCCCTGTGGGTCCAGCCCCAGCCTGCCACCCTGGCCTTTGATAAGCATCTCTCCCTGTTTCCAGACTCAGCATCCTGGGGCTGGAGGATGGGGGAGCCGTGGGGAGGAGGAAATTGGACCTCCTGGAAGGAGACTGGGGCATAGTGGGCCAGGGGAACCACTTGGAGAAACCACCTGAGCCTCTTTGGGCCCATTTGCCTGAAGGAAGCCCTGAGGCCACATCCTGGCTCCTTCTGGGCAGGGTTTCAGGGAGGGGACCCAGTGCCCAAATCCACACCCAGCCTCTGCAAGGAGGCAGAGCCCTGAGCCGGCGCAGGTTAAGACACTGGGACTGTGTGCCACCTGGTTGTTACCAACGAAGTTGAGGGGTTCCCAGCCCCTTGAAAACATGAAATCCATAGACCCTTTCCCAAGTGTAAACAGAAACCCTGTCCCAGAGAATTCACAGATACTCCCCTGCCTGGCGCTAGAGCCCCCCAAACCTCCAGACCTGGGTCCAGGCCCCAGCTTCTCCACTCAGCACCCTCTTCCACCAGCCTCTGTCCCTGGCTCTGCACCCCTAGGATAATCCCCGCATCCCCACCACAGCACAGAACAGGGCAGACAGTTGACATGGGGGGCGGGGTGGGGACGAAAGATAACCCAAGGCCTTGCCTGCGGGTTCTTGGCACAGCTTCAGGGGCCTGTAGGGAGAGGGGGCGGAGAGCAGAGACCCCGCAGTTAGTCCCAGGTTCAACTCAGCCCTGCCGCTTCCTAGGAGCCTCACTTTGCCCGTGAGTAGGTGCCCATTAGTAATGGATCCAGCACCCTCCTTGCTTGGCTGGAAAACGGCAGCCTCTTGCTTATGGCCTGCTCTGAGCTTTACAGAAGGTCGCCCGTGCAGGGGCTGGGTGGGTTGACCGCCATCGTTGCCATGGTCATCTTAACGTTGCCTTTCCCCTCCCAGAGGTCTGTGGTCCAGGCCACTCCACAAGCTCCCAAAGCCGGCCCGGTGCAGCCGCTGACCGTGCAGGGCCTCCAGCCAGTCCACGTGGCTCAAGAGGTGTGTGTCTCCCCCTCCTACCCCAGGGGCAAAGGGGCTGGTCCCGGGCTGGGGCTGGGGAGTGCAGGCCCCTGAGGCCGCAGGGAGGGAAACGTCTCAGTGAGCTGCAGACCCTGCCCTAGATCCTTCCTCTTTCCTGGCCCCCTGGCAGCTCAGGGTCCAGGTTTTGCTAAGAGAGATCTGGATTCAAATCCCGCTTCTTTCTTGCGTGGCCCTGGGTCAGTTCTAACCCCTCTTCGAGACCCCGGGCGGCGGGGATCTTCCCTCGGGTGGCTGCGTGCGCGCTCAGCAACCCGGTGGGTGGAGGCCTGGAGCCCCACCCGCGGCCGCCCCCGTTGACCCCCCAGTGTCTCTGTTTGTCCTCCAGAGCTCAGGCAGTCAGTTTCCCGCTAGGAAGGCAGAGCAGCGAG
>NW_012102366.1:1029466-1031510 GCF_000951045.1 Mandrillus leucophaeus
TCTCAACCCTGTCCCATAGGGGATGCTGTGACCCGTTTCTTTGTTTCCTTCCAGAGATATTCTAAGAACAGAAACTCTAGCCCTCTACCCATTTTTTTTCTTTTTCTTTTTTTTCTTTTTTTTTTTTGAGATGGAGTCTTACTCTGTCGCCAGGCTGGAGTGCAGTGGCATGATCTCAGCTCACTGCAACCTCTGCCTCCTGGGTTCAAGCAATTCTCGTGCCTCAGCCTCCCAAGTAGCTGGGATTACAGGCACACACCATCACACCCAGCTAATTTTTGTATTGTTAGTAGTGATGGGGTTTCACCATGTTGGTCAGGCTGGTCTTGAATTCCTGACCTCGTGATCCACCCGCCTCACCTCCCAAAGTGCTGGGATAACAGGCATGAGCCACCACAGTGGTCTCTTTTTTTCTCTTTTTTTTGAGACAGGGTCTCACTCTGTCGCCCAGGCCAGAGAGAAGTGGTACGATCAGGGCTCACTGCAGCTCACAGGCTCAAGCAATCCTCTTACCTCAGCCTCCCTAGTAGCTGGGACTACAGGTGTGCACGACCATGCTCAGCTAAATTTTTTATTTTTAGAGAGATGGGGTTTTGCCATGTTGCCCAGGTTCATCTCCTCAAACTCTTGGACTCAAGTGATCCTCCCCTCTTGGCCTCCCAAAGTGCTGGGATTATAGGCATGAGCCACTGTGCCCAGCCTCTACCCCCTTTTTTTGGTCAGAAATAGAGGCAGGACATTCCATCCATACCTTATTTCTTTCCTGGCTCTTCTCCCACGTGTCCTCGTGGATCCTGGTCACCCTCTTAGCTGCTGTGTAATAACCCCTGTACAGATGTAGCAGCCACGATGTCATCAGTCCCCACCCAGTGATGCGTAGGGGGCTTCTTCCCCTCCCTGGGTACAGCACTACCATTCCTGTGTATGAGCCGTGTCAGGCAGGTGCCACATCCTGGCCCCGCTTCAGTCCCAGCTCTGGCTCCTCACTGGGGGTCCTCCATGCCACCTTGCCTCTCCCATCTCCACAGAAATTGCTGCAGTACTAGAGTTACCGTTGGTTTAGTTTCTAGAGGTTTCACTTGGTTTTCTTTGCATTTGCGTGATTTTTTTCGTCCCTGCCACGTGTTCTTCTGGGGACAACGCTGGGATTGGTTAGCTCATGGATTGACTTAGTCCTAGAGTCATGATGCTCTGACCGACCCCAAGGGGCCTGGTCCAGGCACCTGAATTGTAAGGCTTGGTCCCTGGCGTCCGGCTACCTCACAGTTCCATCCGTTTCTTTCCAGTGCTGCTAATCTTTTCACTGTGCGGTTGAGCCAAGCTGGCAGGGGCCAGACAGGGCATTGCAAAGAGGAGCCTGGTGTCCGAGGGTTCCTGCTCCATCCCTGGTAGCGTCTCTGCTGTGTCTCCTTTGCCTGTCTGAATCCCTCACTCAGTGATCGTAGTGTGTGTGATTGTACCTAGTTCATCGTTGTTATCGGATTTTTCTGCCACAAGAAGTTGTTGGGGGCCACTCCTGCTGTCAACTGCCCACTCCTTCTGTCTCTCTTTCTGAGTGAATTACTGCGAGTTCCCAGCCCTTTGCCAGCCCTATCCCCACCCAGACCAAAGCCACAGCCTCTGGGCCTCCATCCCTGGTCCTGTTCTGGGGGACATCCAGAGCCGCACACATTCATTTATTCAGTCATTCAGCAACCATCTACTGAAGCAACATTTTTGCAGTACACGTTGCATGCTGGGTGCCCAGGAGTGAGCAGGCTGTGGCCCCCGCCTTGGAGAAGTGGGGGCACTTGCTCAGGTCATGTGCTCTTGGTGTCATTTTGTGTGGTAGACATAGGGCAGGACAGAAAGATCGAGAGCTGGACCTGGTATCTGACAAAGACCATGCTTCCATGTCTCCTTCCACTGTCAACTCCCTCTCTTTGTTCACCCACAACTACTCGGGCCTGCATGGCTCCCTCCCCTGCCACCTTCAGAGTTTGAGTCAGGCCACCTCTTGACTGACCACGCTGTCTTTCTGGATGTTTAATTTTTTTTTTTTTTT
>NW_012102366.1:1033940-1035383 GCF_000951045.1 Mandrillus leucophaeus
AGGCCCCGCAAGCCCTGTAGACCCCACCTCCGCCCGACGGGTCGGTCTGGGGACCCGCCTCTGACTCCCCACCCAAGCCCAGTCCAGGTCCCAGCTCCGCCCCTGCAGACAAGGGTGGGGGGATGGAGGTTGGGGGACTCAGACCCCGCCCCTAAGGCCCTGTCAGTGATTCCAGGTTCTGTCCCACCAACCGGGGCCCCAGGCTCCGCCCCTCACATCCTGTGCCCTGTTTCCAGGCCCCGCCCCTGAGGCCCTTTCTGTGGCTCCACGCTCTGGCTCCAGCGATAGTCTTGCCCCTGTGCCTGGGGTCCAACCTTCACGCCCACTGCAGGACCCTGTCTCGGGTCCCCTCCACTGCCCATCACTGCCCTTGCTGTCCCCAGTCGAAGCCGAGAGTCCCGGCTTCTCCTCCTGACACAGCTCTTCCTGATCTGATCCCCAGCCCTGGCCTCCTCCAGGGTGTTTTGTTGAGAGTCCGGAAGCCACCCTGGGGGTCCGGGAGCTGGGCGTCAGGGATAGCCTGGGTGGACACCAGCCCTTTAGAGGCAGAACTGTAGGAGCTGGCCCACGCCTGACCCTCCACGTGCCCTTCCTCTGCCCCAGGTGCAGCAGCTCCAGCAGGTGCCCGTCCCACACGTATACTCCAGCCAGGTGCAGTATGTGGAGGGCGGCGATGCCAGCTATACGGCCAGTGCCATGTAAGTGAGGGGAGAGGGGTGGGTGGGGGGTCGGGTCTGCCCTGGACCTTCCCCAGGCTCCCAGGACACCAGGCCCCAGTCCCAGCCCCCAGCAGGCCATCTGGCCTTTAAGGCCTCAGGTGACAGACACACAGGTGGGCACTCCCCAGGGGCCGCCACAGTCACAAAAAGTGGCGAAGCAGAGGGACCCTCGAAGGTTGGAAAAGGCACCCTGGCGTAGCTTGGGGCTTGGGAGTCAAATGAGCCTGGTTTTTAACCAAAAAAAAAATGGCCAGGTGCGGTAGCTCACGTCTGTAATCCCAACACTTTGGGAGGCCTAAGTGGGTGGATCACTTGAGGTCAGGAGTTCAAGACAAGCCTGGCCAACATGATGAAGCCCTGTCTCTACTAAAAATACAAAAGTTAGCCAGGTGTGGTGGCAGGCACCTGTAACTCAAGCTACTCAGTAGGCTGAGGCAAAAGAATTGATTGAACCCAGGAGGCAGAGGTTGCAGTGACCCGAGATCGTGCCACTGCAACTCCAGCCTGGGCGATAGAGCGCGACTCCATCTCAAAAAAAAAAGTAATTTGACTCTCAACCCTGTCCCATAGGGGATGCTGTGACCCGTTTCTTTGTTTCCTTCCAGAGATATTCTAAGAACAGAAACTCTAGCCCTCTACCCATTTTTTTTCTTTTTCTTTTTTTTCTTTTTTTTTTTTGAGATGGAGTCTTACTCTGTCGCCAGGCTGGAGTGCAGTGGCATGA
>NW_012102366.1:1037568-1041520 GCF_000951045.1 Mandrillus leucophaeus
CTCTGTCACCCAGGCTGGAATGCAGTGGTGTGATCTCAGCTCACTACACCCTCCGCCTCCTGTGTTCAAGTGATCCTCCTGCCTCAGCCTCCTGAGTAGCTGGGACTACAGGCGCCTGCCACTATGCCTGGCTAATTTTTGTATTTTTAGTAGAGATGGTCTCACCATGTTGGCCAGGCTGGTCTCAAACTCCTGACCTCAAGTGATCCACCCGCCTCGTCCTCCCAAAGTGCTGGGATTACAGGTGTGAGCCACTGCACCTGACCTAATGCTATGTTTTTAATCACTAGTACTTTGAAAGAGTTCAAAGATCAAAACTACGTCCAATGATGTTTAGTGAGATGGTGAGAGGTGCCCCCCGCCTGTCTCCCTTGATGGAGCCCTCCACGCTCACAGATGACAGACATGCATACCACATGCAACGCATTCTTTCCTATTGTTCGGTCACACGGTCCCCACCCTTCTCTGCCTCTTATCTGCCCTGTGGTAGGTTCTGGAGCTTGTTCTTTCCAGGGACGACGAGCCCTGCCTCCTTCTCTTTCACCCCTGCATAGGATTCCATCATCTTTTATTTAACAGACCCTTGAGGTTGAACCCCTGGTGGTTTTTATGCTTGTGACGATTTGCAGCCTCAAGCCTGTGTCACCGGTGCCCATCCCATCACGGGATATCTTGAAGGAGAGAGGATTTCCCAGCCTGGGATAGGTAGCTTGGCTCAGGGGAAACATATCTGCATTCCTGATGGTCTCCTCCAATCACAGCGTCGCCTTCTTTAGCCCCACCCCCTTCCTGCTTCACTCACTGGCTGATCACCTTCTGTTATGATCTCTCATTTACCTTTGCACGTGGCTTCTTGCCTGTCTCCCCAACTAGACCGTCAACTCCTCCAGGGGCCGGGGCTTTTCATTCTTGTCCATTGCTGTGTCCAAAGTATGTAAAACAGTGCCTAGCACACAGTAGGCACTCAAAGCACTTGCCAATTTTATTTTTTTAATGAAGTGTGTAGCATTGCAAGTTCCCTAACCCTTAAGGTTTTTTTTTTTTTTTTAATTAAAAAGACAGGGTCAGCCAGGTGTGGTTACAGGCGTGTGGCTCATGCCTGTAATTCCAGCGCTGTGGGAGACTGAGGCGGGCTTATCACTTGAGGTCAGGAGTTCGAGACCAGCCTGGGCAACATGGTGAAACCCCAAATTTACTAAAAAAATACGAAAATTAACCCGGTGTGGTGGTGTGCCCCTGTATTCCCAGCTCCTCGGTAGGCCGAGGCGGGAGGATAACTTGAACCCAGGAGGCGGAGGTTGCAGTGAGCCAAGATTGTGCCACTGCACTCTAGCCTCGGTGACAGAGAGAGACTCTGTCTCAATAAGTAAATAAATAAGATAACAAAAATAAAAAGCCAGGGTGTCACTGTCACCCAGGCTTTGGTGCAGTGGTAGTATGGTTATAGCTCACTATAGCCTTGAACTCCTGGCCTCAAGGGATCCTCCTGCCTCAGCCTCCCAAGTAGCTGGGATTGCAGGTGTGCACCACCACGCCTAGCTAATCTTTATATTTTTTGTAGAAATGGGTTTTCACTATGTGGCCCAGGCTAGTCTTGAACTCCTGGCCTTCAACGATCCTCCTGCCTCTGCTTTCCAAAGTGGTGGGATTACAGGCAGGAGCCACCATGCCCGGCTGAGTTCCCTTACCCTTCTATCTTGATTTCCTAATTTCCGTAGTGGGGAAAGTGACTCCAATGCCAGAGGACTGGCTGCTTTGATGATTATATGAAATACTGCCCATCAGGCACTCAGGATGGTACCCAGTCCATTGTAGGTGAATGCTAGGATCTGCTCCTTGCTGCAGGGGGGCTGCTGCTTCCCCAGTCCCCTCCTGGTACCCCCCTTCCTGCCTAGTCATGCACCTTGGCCCCCCAGTTCTCATCCCCCTAACTCTACCCCGGCTTTACCTCTTTCCTAGCCGTTCCAGCACCTACCCCTACCCCGAGACGCCGCTGTACACGCAGACGGCAAGCACCAGCTACTACGAGGCCGCGGGCACGGCCGCCCAGGTCAGCACCCCTGCCACCTCCCAGGCAGTGGCCAGCAGTGGCTCCATGCCCATGTATGTGTCCGGCAGCCAGGTCGTCGCCAGCTCCACCAGCACTGGGGCTGGGGCCAGCAACAGCAGCGGAGGTGGTGGCAGTGGTGGTGGCGGCGGCAGCGGGGGAGGCGGTGGCGGGGGTGGCAGTGGCAGCACCGGAGGCGGCGGCAGCGGAGCAGGCACCTACGTGATCCAAGGTGGCTACATGCTGGGCAGTGCCAGCCAGTCTTACTCCCACACCACCCGTGCCTCGCCAGCCACGGTAAGTGCCCCAGCCCGGGCCCCAGAGGAGGCAAGTGGTGGTGGGTGGTGGGCACTAGAAGCCCAGTCCATGACAGTGGTTACCAACCACCATTAACAGGAGCCTGTGTGGCCCCCAATGAAGAGCACATATGCAGATGTCCTGGGATTGAATGCTGTGTGGCCTCAGATAAATTACTCAGCCTCTCTGGGCCTCATTGATAAGCATGAACTTCTTAAAACAATACTACAGAAGTGTCTATTGTTGGCTGGGCGCTGTGGCTTACACCTGTAATCCCAGGACTTTGGGAGACCGAAATGGGTGGATCACCTGAGGTCAGGAGTTCAAAACCAGCCCAACTGATATGGTGAAACTCCATTTCTACTAAAAATACAAAAATTAGCCGGGCATGGTAGTATGCACCTGTAATCCCAGCTACTCGGGCGGGTGAGGCACGAGAATTGCTTGAACTTGGGAGGTGGAGGTTGCATTGAGCAGAGACTGCGCCACTGCACTCAAGCCTGGGAGACAGCGAGATTCTGTTTCAAAAAAAAAAAAAAAGTGCTGTCTATTCTTTTTTTTTTTTGAGACAGGGTTTTGCTCTGTCGTCCAGGCTGAAGCACAGTGGTGTAATCGTAGCTCACTGCAGCCTCAAACTCCCAGGCTCAAGTGATCCTCGCAAGTAGCTGGGACTATGGGCGTGCACCACCATGTCTGGCTAATTTTTTTGTTTGTTTAAGACGGAGTCTCGCTCTGTTGCCAGGCTGAAGTGCGATGGCGCAATCTCAGCTCACTGCAATCTCTGCCTCCTGGGTTCAAGCGATTCTCCTGCCCCAGCCTCCCAAGTAGCTGGGACTACAGGCGCGCCACTCTGCTCAGCTAATTTTTGTATTTTTAGTAGAGACCGGGTTTCACCATGTTGGCCAGGATGTTCTCGATCTCCTGACCTCGTGATCCACCCTCCTTGGCCTCCCAAAGTGCTGGGATTATAGATGTGAGCCACCACGCCTGGCCGATTTTTAAAATTTTTTTTTGTAGAGACAGGATCTCACTCTGCTGCCTAGGCTGGTCTCGAAATCCTGGCCTCAGGCGATCCTCCCAGCCATCTATTCTGATTAAAATTGATGATAGAGAATAGATAACGAGGGCAGAGAGAAGCCAGCACTGCCATGGGGAGCTTCCTGAACAGGGTTCTTTTCCACCATTGGGAAGGCTGCTGCTGGAACCTCCCTGTGCCTAGAAGAGGCTGTGTGAAGTCCGTGGGGCAGCCCTGGATTCCAACCCCAACCGGGCCCTTCAACAATTGTGTGACTGTGGGGTGGGTCAGCGCGGGTGGTCCTGGTGGTCCCTCATGGTCATGATGTATCCTGGCTTCTAGTGTAGTCTTTTTTTTTCTTTTTTGAAGATGGAGTTTTGCTCTCATCATACAGATTGGAGTGCAGTGGTGCAATCTCAGTTCACTATAACCTTCCCACCTCCCAAGTTCAAGCAATGTTTGTGCCTCAGCCTCTTGAGTAGCTGGGATGACAGGTGCCCACCACCACACCTGGCTAATTTTTGTGTTTTTAGTAGAGACAGGGTTTCACCATGTTGGCCAGGCTGGTCTCTAACTTCTGACTTCAGGTGATC
>NW_012102366.1:1042614-1048081 GCF_000951045.1 Mandrillus leucophaeus
TGTTAGCCAGGATGGTCTCGATCTCCTGACCTCGCGATCCACCCGTCTCGGCCTCCCAAAGTGCTGGGATTACAGGCTTGAGCCACCGCGCCCGGCCACCACTAGCTAATTTTAAAAAAAATTCATTGGTAGAGACAGGGTCTCCCTATGTTGCCCAGGCTGGGCTCAAGTGATCCTCCCACCTTAGCCCCCTAAAGTGCTAGAACTAAAGGGGTGAGCCGTGTCCAGCCCTTAATGTATTTAGCTGTACACGACAACTGTATTGGACAGTGCAGTTCTAGAGAGTTCTGTGGGACGTAGTTCCTGGGAAGGATGGCCGTAGGATGTGCTAACTTATGGTGGGCGTGGCTGTCAGGATCCCAGCTGGAAGTCGATATGGGCACTCAGCCACAGCACTCAGAGGTGACGGAAACGCCTCTGACTGGTGCTCTCCCATCTGCCTCCGGCCCCAGGTCCAGTGGCTCCTGGACAACTATGAGACAGCTGAGGGCGTGAGTCTGCCACGGAGTACCCTCTACTGCCACTACCTGCTGCACTGCCAGGAGCAGAAGCTGGAGCCCGTCAACGCCGCCTCCTTCGGCAAGCTCATCCGCTCTGTCTTCATGGGCCTGCGAACCCGCCGTCTGGGCACCAGGTAGGGCCGTCCATCTACTCCCAGCAGCCCCTGGGGAATTGGCGGGCACGCCAAGGCCCACCCCCAACTCCAAGTCATCTCGGGCAGTCCAGTCCAGCCCAGCCCCCGCCGGCCTCCATGAGGCTCACTCCCACCCCAGGCCTTTGCACTGGCGGTGCCTTCCACCTCATGTGTTTCTCACCCCTCCTTACTCACACGTCCCCTGACTGCCTCAACTAAAACTGCAGCCTCCTCCCTCTCCCCCGCCCGACACCCCAAACCCTGCTTTATTTTTCTCTTTAGCATTGAGCACCTTCACACGTGCCTTTTTTTTTTTTTTTTTTTTTTTTTTGGAGACAGAGTCTCACTCTGTGGCCCAGGCTGGAGTGCAGTGGCTCAATCTCGACTCACTGCAACCTCCACCTCACAGGTTCAAGCCATTCTCATGCCTCAGCCTCTTGAGTAGCTTGGGATTACAAGCATGCACCACCATGCCCAGCTAATTTTTAAAACATATTTTTAGTAGAGACAGAGTTTTGCTATGTTGGCCAGGCTGGTCTTGAACTCCTGCCCTCACGTGATCTTGGCCTCCCAAAGTGCTAGGATTATAGGCATGAGCCACCATGCCCAGCCCACACGTGCCTTTTACATGACTTATTTCAGTTGTTCTGGTCCGTCTGCAATGCTTGTACCTTGATGATGCGGGGTTGCACCTAGTCAGTGCTTCATCAGGGCCTGTGAGTCAGTGAATTCATGTGGGAAGGAACAAGAAGCCATCCCAGGAACCCATCCCTCTCTTCCTCTCCTTTGCAACCCCCGTGGCTCACCCCCGCTCACGTCTCGGTTCCCGTTCCCAGCTTCAGCATCATCTCATTCAGCCATTCAGCCATTCAGCCATTCATTTATGTCTAATCTTGGGCAAAGTACTGGATCTCTCCCAACACCCCCAGCCCCTGTGCCTCCTCAGTACAGCACCCCCGGCTCTGCAGGGCAGGCGTCTCTCCATCTGTTCCCCTAATAGAGAGGAGATGGGTGTGCTGTGAGGCGCTCCATGGCCGGCCAGCCGGCAGACCCCCAGCCCAGCCCTTCCCCTCCACCTCCCTCCCAGGGGCAACTCCAAGTACCACTACTACGGCCTGCGCATCAAGGCCAGCTCACCCCTGTTGCGACTGATGGAGGACCAGCAGCATATGGCCATGCGGGGCCAGCCCTTCTCGCAGAAGCAGAGGTAGGAGAGCAGGACTGGGCCCGGGGCAGGGCAGGCCGGGAAGGGCATACAGGCCGGCCCCCAGCAGCCAGCCCGCTTGCCCATTCTACTCCAGGCTCAAGCCCATCCAGAAGATGGAAGGCATGACCAACGGCGTGGCGGTGGGGCAGCAGCCGAGCACAGGGCTGTCGGACATCAGCGCCCAGGTGCAGCAGTACCAGCAGTTTCTGGGTGAGAGCTCCCTGGCCTGTGCTTCCCCAGCCACCGCCCCCCGGCCCCATACAGATGGTTCCCAAAGCCGAATGGCGGCAGGCAGCCTCTGAGCCGGGGAGGGCTTGGTGGAGATGCTTGAGGACCAGCAGGGGGTTGGGGAGACATCACAGTCTCCGTCCACAGTGACAGTTCTGTCCCCAGAATCCTCCTTCAAGGTAGATTCTCTTTTTTTTTTTTTTTTTTTTTTTTTTTTTTGAGACGGAGTCTCACTCTGTCGCTCAGGCTGAAGTACAGTGGCGCGATCTCAGCTCACTGCAAGCTCCGCCTCCCGGGTTCACGCTGTTCTCCTGCCTCAGCCTCCCAAGTAGCTGGGACTACAGGCGCCCGCCACCTCGCCTGGCTAGTTTTTTTGTATTTTTTAGTAGAGACGGGGTTTCACTGTGTTAGCCAGGATGGTCTGGATCTCCTGACGTCGTGATCCACCCGTCTCGGCCTCCCAAAGTGCTGGGATTACAGGCTTGAGCCACCGCGCCCGGCGACTCTCATTTCTTTCAATGCAAAGTATTTCTCTGGGGTTCTGAGCTCCCCAGTGAATCCCCTTTATGCTACATGAGGTTTTCTTTATTTTTGTGTTTGTTTATTGATTTTTTTGAGACAGATTCTCTGTCGCCCAGGCTGGAGTGCAGTGACACCATCCTGGCTCACTGCCACCTCCGCCTTCTGGGTTCAAGTGATTCTCCTGCCTCAGCCTCCTGAGTCGCTGGAACTACAGGCATGAGCCACCATGCCTGGCTAATTTTAGTATTTTTAGTAGAGATGGGGTTTCACCTTATTGGCCAGGCTGGTCTTGAACTCCTGACCTGAAGTGATCCTCCCGCCTTGGCCTCCCAAAGTTCTGGCATTACAGGTGTGAGCCACCATGCCCGGCCTATATGAGATTTCAGATCCCACCCAGTTGGACACGGTTACTTGTTGGAGATATGACGGCAGGTCCTCTTACCTCGTGAGTCCTGTGAGGCCCACTCGCTTTCCTGTCCAGCCATCCCACAGCCATGGTGTCCACAGGGCTAGGACCACTCACTCGCCAAGAAGGCAGGCATGTACCCAGTGTTTCTAAAAGTAAACTTTTAAAAAAAAAGGCCAGGTGCAGTGGTTCATGTCTGTAATCCCAGCACTTTGGGAGGCTGAGGCTAGAGGAAATGCTTGAGGTCAAGAGTTCAAGACCAGCCTAGTCAACATGGTGAATCCCCATCTCTACTAAAAATACCAAAATTAGCCCGGTGTGGTAGCAGGTGCCTGTAATCCCAACTACTCAGGAGGCTGAAGCAGAATTGCTTGAACCTGGGAGGCAGAGGTTGCAATGAGCCAAGATTGCACCATTGTACTCCAGCCTGGGCAACAGAGTGAGTGAGACTCTGTCTCAGGAAAATAAAACAGGCCGGATGCGGTGGCTCACGTATATAACCCCAGTAATTTGGGAGACCGAGGTGGGAGGAACTGCTTGAGTCCAGGAGTTGGAGACCAGCCTGGGCAACATAGCAGGACCCCATCTCTTAAAAAAAAAAAAAAAAACAAAAAAACAAAGTAAACAACAATCCATGAAAACAGGGCCAAAGGATGCTAAGTAAACAAGCAAACCCTTGGAACCCATAGTCCAGCCACACATCCTCGATCCTGAGCATGTGGGCGCTCATTTCCTCACCTGCTGTGGAGGCCAGGACATCCCATTTGTCCCGTCCGTGCCTGGGGACATAGAGGAGGGTGGGGAACAATACTTCTGGCAGAGTCGAGGGGCATCCCCAGGGCGACTGTCCATGGCTAGCCCCAACCTGGGGTGCTCAGGCTCAGGGCAGCGTCCTGTGGTCCTGACTGTGCCCTGGGGGCCTACCCATTCCCTTGCCAGGTGGGTGCTGCGTTGCAGCCGGGACTCAGAGGCCCACGTCCTGAGGGCTGGTGCGGTGCTACCACTCAGCAGACAGGCGGGGCTGGCACAAGACCCTCCTGTCCTTTTTGCCAGAGGAGTGTGGGCCCTCAAGTCCTCCCCATCCTGGGCCCAGGCCAGGCGCTCGCCCCCACCGAGCCTTGTCTCTCACCAGCACTTGGGGGACCCCATTCTGATGGGAAAGGGACAACTCTGGGACCCCAGGGTGGGCAGGCATGGGGGATGAAGGGCCTCATGGTTCCCCCCGGCCCCGCAGATGCCTCTCGGAGCCTCCCTGACTTCACAGAGCTCGACCTCCAGGGCAAGGTGCTGCCTGAGGGCGTCGGGCCCGGTGACATCAAAGCCTTCCAGGTCCTGTACCGGGAACACTGTGAGGTAGGGCAGCCAGGTGGGCAGGCAAGCGAATGGGGACGCAGCCATGGGCATGGGAGGGTCATGCTGCCCCCCAGCCTCCCTGAGCATCTGCCTCTGCCACAGGCCATTGTCGACGTCATGGTGAACCTGCAGTTCACCCTGGTGGAGACGCTGTGGAAGACGTTCTGGAGGTACAACCTCAGCCAGCCCAGCGAGGCGCCGCCGCTGGCCGTGTGAGTACTGCCCGGCAAGGGGGGAGGAGGGTGGGACCTCAGGTGATTTTGACACCCAGGGTTGGGGCGCCTGCTTGTCCCCTGCAGTTTATGGGGTACACATGCCCTTGGCTGTGTGGTGTGTGTGTTTATAGCCACCTGACACTCAGAGTCGGGGCTGGCATGCCTGACCAAGCCCAGGCATGGGGCAGGGCACCATCGCCTCCCTGGAGTGGCAGGTTCTGGAATTTGTTTGCCCCCTGTATGCAGGGTAGGATGTAGGATCCCGTCCCACCCCCCGGGCCTGTGCCAGCCGGACCCCGGGGATCCTCGGGAGGCAGGGGGTACTTACCTGACCTTGGGCTGGGGGTGGGGGTCTGATGCTGGGGGCAGGGCCACAGAGTGCCCCAGTGACCCTGGGTGGGAGTAAGGGGGTACCTGTGTCTTCTGGCACTGGAAGTAAGACCACAGAGTGCCCCAGTGATCCTGAAGTGGGGGTAAGGGGGTACCTGTTCCCTTCTGACAATGGGGGCAGGACCATAGAGTGCCCCAGTGACCCGGGGTGGGGTGGGTGCCCGCAGGCATGATGAGGCCGAGAAGCGACTGCCCAAAGCCATCCTGGTGCTGCTCTCCAAGTTCGAGCCCGTGCTCCAATGGACCAAGCACTGTGACAACGTGCTGTACCAGGGCCTGGTGGAAATCCTCATCCCCGACGTGCTGCGGCCCATCCCCAGTGAGTGCTTGGCCTGCTCGGCACCCCCTGCCCCACATACCCCCTTCCTGCTCTGACCAGCCCCCGCCACCGCCCACAGGTGCCTTGACCCAAGCGATCCGGAACTTTGCCAAGAGCCTGGAGAGCTGGCTCACCCACGCCATGGTCAATATCCCCGAGGAGATGCTGCGGGTGAAGGTGAGGGTGCGGGGGG
>NW_012102366.1:1050051-1057143 GCF_000951045.1 Mandrillus leucophaeus
CCGGGCGCCCGCCCACCCGGTGTGCCCCAGGAGCAGGCCTCGTGGGTGTGCCGTTGCGAGGACCGCGTGGTGCAGCGGCTGGAGCAGGACTTCAAGGTGACGTTGCAGCAGCAGAACTCGCTGGAGCAGTGGGCGGCCTGGCTGGACGGCGTGGTGAGCCAGGTGCTCAAGCCCTACCAGGGCAGCGCCAGCTTCCCCAAGGCCGCCAAGCTCTTCCTTCTCAAGTGGTCCTTCTACAGGTGCGCGCGCGGCGGGATCGGGCCCGGGCTGCACCAGGGAAGGCCCTGGGCCCCTGTGGGGCTCAGTTGCTCTTCTACGACGACCCAAGCCTGCAGGCTGGGCGGGCGGGCTGGGGCCCTGGGCTCTGTACCATGCACGCCCGGGGGGAAGGCTGTGTTGGGATCCAGCCTGAGTCGCTGGGCTGGCGCGAGGCCCGGGCACATCGCAGCGGGGAGGGGTGGAGGGGTTGGGCCGGACGGGGCCTGACGGTCTCCTCTCCGTCGCCATACCCAGCTCCATGGTGATCCGGGACCTGACCCTGCGCAGCGCCGCCAGCTTCGGCTCCTTCCACCTCATCCGGCTGCTCTACGACGAGTACATGTACTACCTGATCGAGCACCGCGTAGCCCAGGCCAAGGGCGAGACCCCCATAGCCGTCATGGGCGAGGTGAGCGCAGCGGGCCACTGGGGGCGCGGGCGGGGCGCCAGGCGGCGGACCCTCACCCATTTTCTTCTCCTTCCTCCAGTTCGCCAATCTGGCCACCTCCCTGAATCCCCTGGACCCCGACAAAGGTAAGCGAGGCGTGTTCCCACCCAGGGCGCGGGTCCCGGGGGTGAAGAACAATGGAGGGGCTGGGGAGGAGGAGGAACCCAGGGGCGTTGCCACCCCGCCCCGAGCCTGACTTGGCCCCTGTGTCCCAGACGAGGAGGAGGAAGAGGAGGAGGAGAGCGAGGACGAGCTGCCACAGGACATCTCACTGGCGGCTGGCGGCGAGTCACCCGCGCTGGGCCCAGAGACCCTGGAGCCGCCGGCCAAGCTGGCGCGGACTGATGCGCGCGGCCTCTTCGTGCAGGCACTGCCCTCCAGCTAAGCCCTTGGCCTCCCCGCCCCACCCGCCCCCGCCACCCCTTCACGCCAGGGTCCCTCACAGCTTCTGTGGCTTGGTGGTCACCGCTCCAGCCTCAGCCAGGGCAGGGAGGGGGCCTCCAAGACAGGGAAGGCCGGGGCCCTCCTACCCTATGGGGCCGGCACAATCAGTGGGCTGGGCGGAGCCGCAGCTGCAAACTCTGACACAAAAGACGTGCCTTAAGGAACCCGCCGCGTGCCCAGGTGCCCCGTGGGGCATCCAGCTCGGCCCCTTGGCCGCCCCCCTCCCAGGCCGCAGCATCTTCACCCCAGCCCCGTCCTCCCACCACCCCAGGGGGCAGGCAGGCAGGCCCCCTCCCGTGCGGAACTGTTAACTTATTCAGCTCGCTGGCTTTGCACAGCCTGTCCTGGGCCCAGCCCTGAGCCCTGGGCCGGCGCAGGTGGGCGTCACCTGGGGACTCCCCACTGTCAGCAGCAGCCCCGGGACCCCCTACCCCCAGCAACCCCACTGCTTCCCCTTCTTGGTATTAAGTGCAATTAAAGCCGTGGGTGTCGCATCTTCTCCGCTGGGCCCTCCCTTGCCCCCAAGCCCAAGAAGGGGGCACTGCCCGGCCCGGCTGTGGGGAGGGCGGCAGGGGGCACGGCCTCCAGCTTCCAAAGAGCAGCGGGCCGCGGGGCCGGGGAGTGCCCACAGACCCCAGCCCCCGCGCCCCCCCTCCGCCGCTGGTTTGTAATGGAACCTTTTCTGTGCCCCTATCTTCCCGGAGACTGTGCTTCTCCTCCGTGCCGTATGACCCCCACCCCATGACTATTGTGCGATTCGTGAGCGCCGCCCGAGCGGAGTTGGTAACTTGTTGGGTTTTTTTCCAACCATCATGGCCTTATCTGTTCCAGTTTTCTCAGTGTTTTCAGCCTGTGAGATAGATGTTTATGGCAAGAAAAAGAAAAAAAAAAAATGGAAATCTGACCTATTGTATAAAAATCACTATTTTGTGTGCTCCGCGTGCTACAGCTTTTGGGGCGGCCTGCCCAGTCCCCGTGCCCACGGGGCTCCCTCTCCCGGCGGTGAAAGTGTCCACACGTGTGGTAGTCTAGTGTGCCGAGCTGTTTTCTACCTTTTTGTAGTCTTTCTTAAAACAATAAATTCCGCTGTGATATTTGCCTACTGCTGACTCGCCGGGCCTTGGTGGGGGCCTTGGGGCGGGGGCTCCAGCTGGGCCCCGAGCTGCAGTAACGGGACCTCAATGAGGTTCAGAAATTAAAACATTTATTACATGAAGAAGAACGGAGTGGGGATGGCCAGGAGGTTGCCAGCCTGGGTGGGGAGGCTGGGGGCGGGCAGGGCAGGGGGAACAGGGTCCATTCGACCTCCCCGAGGGCAACGTCCACAGCTGTAGCCGAAGAAAGGGGCAAATGCACAAGGGACCAGGCCCATGCCCAGCTCGGAGTGAAGGCAGGGCGCTCAGGCTGGTGGGGCAGGGGGCGCCCTCTCTCTGCCCCTTCCCAACTTAAATAGGCATAAATAAAAAGCGTCCAGACCCTCGGGCCACCAGGGGCTGCCCTGCCCAGCCCGGTTCCGCAGCCTAACACTAGTGCCGGTCATCAGTCGGTGGGCCAGCCGGCCAGGAAGAGGCCACCCCAGGGAGGCGGCCGGTCCCAGGCCGCGGAGGTAGTTGGAGTCAGTGTCCGGGGCGGCCCGGCCCTCACAGCACGATCCACGTGTATCGCTCGCTGTCTGCCAGAACCTTCAGGGAGCACCCTACAGGGACAGGTGGGGACAAAGCATGGAGCCCCTGCCTGCCCAGCCCTGTGGCCGCACTCCCCACCTGACTTCCTTCTGGCCCAGAAGGTTCCAGAAGGCAAGAACCCTGCTGAGTTGCCCTCCACCTCTCGCCTGCAGCTACTCAATAAACGTCTGTAGTGTGAACGAGTGACGGGCCAGTCTGGTGGGAGGCTCCCAGGCCCCACACCTTCAGGGCTGCTGAGCTAGGCCTGGCCTGGGCGGCCCTCTCCTTACCAGCCTTCCCACCCATTTCATCAGCGCTCAGGAATCAGCGCCTGGGTGAGGACAAGTGACCCTGGGGACCCTGACCATCACGGGGTCACCGACCCCCACCTTTGTGGAGCGCCTCGTTGGTCATCCTGTTGACGTAGCGGCCGCTGCTCTCGGGCACCAGCCACTTCATGACCATGTCCACGCAGCTCTTGCGGTAGGAGCTCCAGACACTGCCGCTGTGGGGCCAGGGGGTGAGTGGCTCTCATCGCCTCAGCCGCCCCCAACCCTGCCCCCCAGCCCTGCCTCACCTGGTCTGCCCTTTGACCTCAGTCAGGTCGCCTACACTGACTGTCTCGAAGATGCCTGTGTTGAGGTCCCATGCCACCTTGAGGCTGGTGTGATAGGTCTTTGGTCTGCAGTGGAGAGGGCCACAGGATAAGCGCTGGGACAGCCGGGCTCCTGAACCAGGCCCCACACTACCCTGAGGGGCTTTTGTCTTAGGAGAAGCTATGGAGGGGCCCAGCCAGGTTGTGGCACAGGGAGCGCCTTCTCACAGCCCCACGCCCCCACCCTGAAGTGTCTGCCAGCGGCCCCCCTAGTGGACAGGGAGGACAGGGTCCCCGTGCTCACCGGAGCTGACCCTCCTCAGTGGGGGACGGGAAGGCCAGGAGCAGCAGGCCAATGTTGATGAGGACCTGGTTGGTTTCCGGGCACACCTGGGGTTGGGGGTGGATGATGCCAGCTGCTGAGGGCGACTCCAGAGTACAGGGAGCCCTGGGCCCACCCTGCCCACCCTGGGCCCACCTCTAGAATGACAATGTCATAGTCGCTGAAAGAACAGAACTGGTGGCCCCAGGTAGCGTCGTGGCGGATGACCTCATTGATGACATATTCGAAGTCCAGTGTGAGCTGCTCCACTGTCAGGTACTGGCCCTGCGGGCGAGTGCGCAGGCGCAGAGGACGGTGCCAACTGCCCCCCAGCAGCTTCCCGGGACTGCCCTCAGCCCGCCCACGCCCGCACCCACCTGGACAGCAGTCCGCTCCCGCATGGGCCGCAAGTTGCGGCCACGAAGATCAGTCACCACGAAGGGCAGGGAGATCTTGTCGTCCTCGAACTCTGGGGAGGCAGGAAGTGGGGATGGGGTGGAGGGAGGACAGGGGCTCCATCTGGGTTGGCTTCCCCATCCCAGGCCCTGCCACATGCCTGCCCCCCGCTCACCATCCTCCGGCTCCGTCCCCTCTCCAGACTCCAGCACATAGTACAGCTTGGTGTAGTTGATGTAGCCAGGCTCGGGGGCAGGCGCCTCCGAGGCAGGGGGGCTGTCCCGGGGTGCTGCCTCTCCACACAGGGCTAAGGACTCAGAGTGCGCACGGCAGCGGCTGCCAGAGGGTCCTGGGCACAGGGCAGGCCGGGCTTCCTCAGGGGCCCCGCCCTTGGCCTCTTTGGCCCGGCGGAAGATATCAGCCACAAACTCTTTGGCTTTGGCAATGGCGGGCGAGGGCTCAGGAGACCCAGAGGAACGGGCTGGGGCCGCCTCAGGGCAGAAGCTAGGGAGGGCAGGGGGCAGCTCTGGGCTCTGGGGCTCAGGGGGGCTGGCAGGCGCCGGGGGGCAGGTGCTGTGGTCATACAGGATTTGGCAGAAACTCCTGTCACCTGGAAGAAGAGATGGGTGTGGACAAGTGTCAGTCTGGGGTGCTCCCAGCCTCGCTCAGTGTCCTCAGGGGTTTTCAGAAACCCACCTTGAGGAGACACTTCTAGACTTGGCTATGCTGAGATCAGTCTGAAACACCCAGGAGGGGAAAGACCTTTCCGCGCATGCACACCACGCACACATGCGTGCAGACGTTCACGTTCATTCAAACCCCTTTCTTAAGCTGTCTACTGAGTGCCCCACGCTGAGGACACAGGAGTGAACTAGGAGCCGACACTCTACAGTGTAGAGCGTTCACTACAGTAGCATCCAGCCTCCTAACATCTGCCACTCTGTCGAGGGACATCTTGTGATTTTCACTGGCATTTCTCTGATATGGAAGTCCTAAGGCAAGGCCCTTCTGGGTCCTTCCCGACACAAGCCAGACTGCTGCGGGCACACTTCATCGAATCGGGGCTTCTGTCTCTGCCTGCCTAGAGATGACTCCCCCAAGGAATGCGGGCAACACATGGAGAACCCCAACATATTCACTGAGCAGCCCTGTGGCTGGGCCCCATCCCAGGTTTCCTCTGAGCCTCCTACAAGTAACCCCCAGAGAAGGGCCGCATCCCCCAAAATGCAGCTCAGAGATGAACTTGCCCAAGGTCACATCTGAGATAAATGGAGTCCGGGCTCCCCTCCACCACCGTGACAGCCCTTCCACGACAGGGCGGGGAACAGGTCACAATGGCCAAGGAAGAAAGCACCCCTCTGTGTCAGCACCTCCCACTGATGACCACGCCCTTTCCCTGGGCTGGCGCAGAGCTGACTGTCCGCTGTGGTTGTTCCTAACAGGACCCACAGCCGAAAGGGCAGAACTGCATCAACCCTCACAAGTTGGGGGGTTCATGGCCAATAACCGAGTGGCCGAGCCTCAGCAAAGGACAGTGCCTCACCCTTCCTGGTATAGATTGGGGGGGTGAGGACAGGAGTCCCCAGATATGTCTGGGGACAAAAGTGCCCTGGCCCCTGGCTTATTTGTGGGCTGAGTTATATACATTTAATCCTGCCCATTCCCCGACTGCCCCCAGGGACAACCACTTCCATGGGGATGATGGACGTCTTTGTATCTGAGTTCTTGTAAAATTAAAATGTTTTTTTTTTTGGAGATGGAGTCTTGCTGTCTCCCAGGCTGGAGTACATTGGCACAATCTTGGCTCACCGCAACCTCCGCCTCCTGGGTTCAAGCAATTCTCCTGCCTCAGCCTCCTGAGTAGCTGGAATTAGAAGCATGCACCATCATGCCCAGCTAATTCTTGTATTTTTAGTAGAGATGGGGTTTCACCATGTTGGCCACACTGGTCTTGAACTCCCTGACCTCATGTGATCCGCCTGCCCTGGCCTCCCAAAGTGCTGGGATTACAGGCGTAAGCCACTGCGCCTGGCCTAAAACGTCTTTTTAATTTATATTAAGTGGTTCCAGTTATAGATTCCTTGTGTTTCACCCCCCACATGTGCACACATCTCTGACACATGCTCCACGGATGCCAACGCAGGGGCCTTCACTGGTGCTCCACAGATGCCCCCAACCCCCCGACTCCTCCTAACTCACTCCCCAATCCCCAGGGAGGGTTCTTCAGGTGGCCCCCAGCTCCCCGTCAGCAGCCTTGGGACACAGGGACCCAGTGAGACCCTGCCAGAGGAAAAGACCCGGGCACAGGGCAGCTGGGTCAGTCATAGTCACAATTCTGTTGCCAAATGGCCCCGGGGCCCCCTCCCTCCCGTTGCTGCCAGCCGGGGGCATGATCCAGCCTCCTGACATTTGTCACTGTCAAGGGACATCTTGTGATTTTCACTGGCATCTTTCCGACATCAAACATATAAGGCAAGTGCCTGCCCACTAACCACGCCCCGAAATGTTACATTAGCAGTTCTCAATTCTTAAGAGAAAGGGGCGCTTCCCCATCCAGCTAGCCACCTGTGGCTATTTCAGCTTAAAACAACTACAATTAAATCCATCACAGGCCAGGTGCGGTGGCTCACGCCTGCCATCCCAGCACTTTAGGAGGCTAAGGTGAGTGGATCACTTGAGGTCAGGAGTTTTGAGACCAGCCTGATCAACATGGTGAAATCCCGTCTCTACTAAAAACACAAAAATTAGCTGGGTGTGATGCCACAGGCCTGTAGTCCCAGCTTCTCAGGAGGCTGAGAGAGGAGAATTGCTTGAGCCTGGGAGGCAGAGGTTGCAGTGAGCCGAGATCGCGCCACTGGACTCCAGTGGAAAAAAAAAAAAAGTATCACAAGCTCAGTTTCTCAGTCACATGAGCCACATTCTAAGTGGCTCCTGGAGGCAGCCATGGTGGACAAAGCAGATATGG
>NW_012102366.1:1057193-1058062 GCF_000951045.1 Mandrillus leucophaeus
CTCCACCTCCTGGGTTCACGCCATTCTCCTGCCTCAGCTTCCCGAGTGGCTGGGATTACAGGCGCCCGCCACAAGGCCCGGCTAATTTTTTGTATTTTTAGTAGAGATGGGATTTCACCATGTTAGCCAGGATGGTCTCGATCTCCTGACCTAGTGATCCACCAGCTTCGGCCTCCCAAAGTGCTGGGATTACAGGCGTGAGCCACCGCGCCTGACCAAAGATTTTAAAAATTAGCATGAGAGCGGGAGCCTGTACTCCCAGCTACTTGGGAGACTGAGGTGAGAGGATCGCTTGAGCCCAGGAGTTCAAGGCTGCCAGTGAGCTGTGATCGCACCACTGCACTTCAGCCTGGGCAACAGAATGAGATGCTGTCTCAGAAATAATAATGAAAATAAAGAAAGAAAATGGAGAAAAGTGGCCATAGTCAGAGCCGATGGGGTCATTTTCAAGGACAAGATATTGGGATACGGGCAAGGAGACAGGAGTTCATGATGACTTTAGCATCTGAGTGGAATATTTAGCAAAATGTTAGTGCATTTTCTGATATGAGGAAGACTAGGGAGAAGTCAGTTTGGACCAAGTCAGTTGAACACGTAGATGGGACAAACAGACAGTTTTTCCTTCTACATCACATCACTCTCAATCCTTCGCTTCTGACACCAGATGATGGGGGGAGCTTCTTCCAAATCAAGTAATGCCCCAATTCTTTGTGGATGCCAACGCAGTGTCCTGCAATTTACTTCAATTCTTTCTCTTTTTTTTTTTTGAAATGGAGTTTTGCTCTTTGTCGCCCAGGCTGGAGTGAAATGGCGCGATCTTGGCTCACTGCAACCTCTGTCTCCCGGGTTCAAGTGATTCTCCTGCCTCA
>NW_012102366.1:1058112-1061631 GCF_000951045.1 Mandrillus leucophaeus
GGCCCGGCTGGCATCCTGGCAAGCGGCACAGCGGCCCGGCGGCGGTACCGCCACGGTGCTGACGTAGATGTCACGGTGGTTCTCGTCGCTCATCATCATCATGTTCATGAGCATCCCGTTGGCCGAGCGGGTGCTGGGGGCCAGCATACCCTCAGCTGCCGGGTCGGCGCCTGGGGGGCCCCCACTGCACACCCCCTGCCCCAACCAGCCATGGCTCCCCCAGGAGCCGGGTCTCACTTGAAGCCAAAGACGATGACCTTAGAGGCGTCGCTGGGCCACTCGCATACGGTCAGGTACAGGTCGCTGTAGATCTCCTCATCCTGGAAGAGCCGAACCTGCCGGACCTGCGAGGCACGTTCAGGGTCAGCACCGGGTCAGGGAACCTGCAGGGGTCCCCCAAAGCTGTACGATGCAGTCCCTCATCAGGGCTGGGGCTGAGCAGGAAGGAGCACCCCAACAGCCCGCACCACACCCCTCCACCTTGCCTGAGGACAGCCTGAGGAGGCTCCTTTCACCAGTGGGGGAGACGGGGGAGACCAGGCCAGGGTGGATGCAGCTGATGGGAACAATGTCCCGGAGGAGGCTGCGCCAGGCACTGGTTCCAAGCCCAGCCCACCCTGAAGCCCATTCAGCTCTCTGAGTTCACATGTATGCTGAGGTAACAGTACCCACCTCCTGCCGGGGTCCCAGGAGTCAAGGGTCAAGGCTAAAGCCAGGGTGGCTTAGTCCTAATAAAGCTAAATGGCCTGAGCCAACATGTTCTATAGCTTCATAGAGTGTGTTGGACCAACGGAATTGCCACCATTTACCCCATTTTGAAACATAAGAATGGTAATTTCATTTTCTTTTGTGAGACAGAGTCTCGCTCTGCAGGCTGGAGTGCAGTGGCTCGATCTCAGCTCACTGCAACCTCTGCCTCCCGGGTTCTAAGCGATTCTCCTGCCTCAGCCTCCAGAGTAGCTGGGATTACAGACATGCACCACCAATGCCCGGCTAATTTTGCATTTTTAGTAGAGATGGGGTTTCACCATGTTGGCCAGGCTGGTCTTGAACTCCCGACCTCAGGTGATCCACTCACCTCGGCCTCCCAAAGTGTTGGGATTACAGGTGTGAGCCACTGCGCCTAGCCTTCGTTTTTTTTTTGTTTTGTTTTGTTTTAGAGACAGGGCCTTACTCTGTTGCCCAGGCTGGAGTGCAATGGTGTGATCATGGCTCACTACAGCCTCAAACTCCTGGGCTCAAGTGATCCTCCTGCCTCAACCTCCAAAGGAGCTGACTATAGGCACATGCCAATATGCCCAGCTAATTTTTTTTTATTTTTAGTAGAGATGGGGTTTTGCCCTGTTGCCCAGCCTGGTCTTGAACTCCTGGGATCAAGTAATCCTCCCACCTTGGCCTCCCAAAGTACTGGGAGTACAGGCGTGAGTTACCACGTCAGGCCCTGGTAATTTCATATGGTTGGATCTAACACACAGAATATCGACGATGACCCCATGAGTACATGATCATTTTACATCCAAGGAACCTGAGGCTCAGAGGCTGCTGTGACCTGCTGAGCCACACCATCTGAAGGGCCAGCCTGGTGCTGAAGCCTCCCTACCAGCTTGAGCTTGCTGTGGACGTTGAACTCCCACCAGTACAGATGGTAGATGTAGAAGGAGAAGTCGTCATCCCCACTGCTGCTGGTATAGGAGAGGACGTAGCGGCCGCATTTGGAAAAGCCCAGGAAGATATGTCTGTGGGGGTGGAGGGGGCACAGCGGCCAGGTCAGGGCGAGCCCACCACCCCCGCCCAGCTGCCCCCTTTGCCTGGGCCCAGCCTCACCCTGCATAGAGAAAGTCTTCATCCACGATGTTCTTGAGGGACACGCAGACCCGGGGAGGCAGCTTCCGGAAGAGGCGAGGGGAGAGCTGTCCGCTGATCTGGGGAAGGGGTGGTCAGGGCACTTCAGGCACCATCTGCAGCCCCCAGCCCCTCACCCACAGCAGAGAGGCAGGGCAGCTCTCACCGGGTCCAGCCCGGCCCAGCCCACCATAATGGTCTAAAGGAGACCAAGCTCTGGAAGGTGGGAACAACTGAGGCAGATGGGGACAGTAAAGCCAGGTGGACCTCGCTTGAGCCTTCATCTCCACCAGGGACCCACGCCACCTTCCCAGTTCCACACCTCTTCAGCCTCAGGTCCCTCTTGACTGAGCCCAGCATCACTGCCCCCAAGAAAGCTCCCCAATCACCATGTCCCACGCTGGGCCACCTGCTTCCCTCCCTGAAGGTTGTCCCTAAACTGTGGGTATTCATCCTACTAAGGAGGCTGAGACAGGGTCCTGACATGCACCCATCTGTCCCCAACCCACCAGCCTTCAAACGAGGGGGCTTCTCCTCCCTGGGTCAGCTATGGCCTCTGCTGGGGGCCAGTCAAGGCAGATAGAAGGGTGAGCCTAACCAAAGACCCAACTCCCCCTTCCCAATTAACTACCACCTTCCAATGGAATCCCTCATCCCCAAAACTTCACCACGGAAGGATATGTGGGAACTGACAGGCACAAGCCAGGCACAGGGACATCAGAGCAGCCTCACTCTTGCTACCCAGGCTGACTGGGTAGACACAGCTCTGCCTTCAAGACATTCCAACCTGATGGGACGAGTCCTGTCTGGGAAGCTCCCTGTCTGATGGGAGACAAGCCCTGTCCACAGGGAGGTCTCAGTCTGATGGAGGAAACAGCCCGGCCAGCCAGGCCCAGGCCGACAGGGGAGACACAATCCCTGCCCAAGGAGCTTCCAAGCTAAGGGCGGAACCACAGCCAAGGCCAGGGAGCTCCCAGGCTAAGGGCGGAGACTGTCCCAGCCCAGGGAGCTCCCAGTCAAAAGGGGGAGACACAGTACTGTCTTTAGAAAGCTATCAGCCTCACGGAGAAGGTGCAGTCCCTGTTCACAGAGACACAGCCTTGCCCCAGTTACTGCCCACCTGCAAGAGATCCCCATTTCTGCCCTCCAGAGCTCCCAAACTGATGGGGGAGAGAGACATCATCCCCCAGCTCTGGGAGTTTCCAGTCTGATGGAGGAGACAGAGCCTGCTTCGGTAACTTTCACTCTCCTATCCAAGGAGCTCCCACACTTTCAATGGGGAGGCCCACCCAGGTACAGGAACTCCCAGCTCAAGTGTGGTCGAGGCTCGGGCAGGGAGAGGAATATCAGGCAGTGGAAGCCCAAAGCCAGCGGCAGGGGCTCTGCAAAGGGGGCGGGAAGGTTCCATTACGGAGGGGCCATGGGAGCAGGGCTTTGAAAAATGGATCTGAACCTGGATCGCCCCCTTCCTCCTGATACTCCCTGCGGCCTCGGAGGAGGGGTCGCCTCCCTCCGAGCCCCCTCCTTGGGGCCCCGCCCCCAAACCCCTCCATCCCAGCCCCTTTGCCGGTTACCCGACACAACCTCCTGCATCCAGGCCCCCGACTGAGCCTCCTCCATCCAAGCCATCTCCCCCGGGCCCCGCCCAGGCCCTTCATCCGAGCCCCCTCCCCTGGG
>NW_012102366.1:1067036-1070084 GCF_000951045.1 Mandrillus leucophaeus
TTTTTTTTTTTTTTTTTTCCTGAGATAGAGTCTTGCTCTTTCACCCAGGCTGGAGTGCAGTGGTGCAATCTTGGCTGACTGAAACCTCCGCCTACAATTATTATCAAGGTGTTTTTATGGTGATTTTTTTTTTTTTTTTTTTTTGAGACAGGCTGGAGTGCAGTGGTGTGATCATAGTTCACTGTAGCCTTGACCTCCCAGGCTCATGCAATTCTCCCACCTCAGCCTCCCGAGTAGCTACAGGTGTCAATAATACAGGGACTACAGGTGCTTATCACCACGCCCAGCTGATTTTTGTATTTTTGGTAGAGACGGGGTTTCACCATGTTGGCCAGGCTGGTCTCAAACTCCTGACCTCGGGTGATCTGCCCACTTTGGCTTCCCAAAGTGTTGAGATTACAGGTGTGAGCCACCACACCCAACCTAATTTTTGTATTTTTAGTGAAGACGGGGTTTCACCATGTTGGCCAGGCTGGTCTTGAACTCCTGACCTCAGGTGATCCACCTACTTTGGCCTCCCAAAGTGCTGGAATTACAGGCGTGAGCCATTGCGCACGGCCAAGACTTCCCTATTTCTGGTCATTGGTCACTTGGACTCTCCCTTAATACGCATATGTATTTGTTTACAAATAACCCAACTGTACAGGTGCATTTAGACCACTCTTTCTAGCCTATGAATTAAATCATACCTGGAAAATGGCCATAAAACAGGATGAGGCAAGTAAATAGAACTAAAAATTACGATTCATTTCCCACATCCAACTTTGGAGACCAGTGGCTTTGAACACAGAAAGCCTTGGGCTCAGTTTTCCTTGTGGTCCCAACTCCTCACTGCTTCCCTCTTACAGGTCATCCCACATTTACGCGGTAGTGATAGAAACTCAATTTTTTTTTTTTTTTTCCAAGACAGAGTCTTGCTGTGTCTCCCAGGCTGGAGTGCATGGCTCTCGGCTTACTGCAACCTCTGCCTCCTGGGTTCAAGCAATTCTCGTGCCTCAGCCTCCCGAGTAAGCTGGGATTACAGGTACCCACCACCATGTCCGGCTAATTTTTAGTAGAGATGGCTTTCACTGTGTTGGCCAGGCTGGTCTCAAACTCCTTACCTCATGATCCACCCACCTCGGCCTCCCAAAGTGCTAGGATTACAGGTATGAGCCACCGCACCCAGCCAAGAAACTCTGTTTTTATCTGGACATGTGGCTTGCCAGTAGAAAGATGGTGTTTCTCAGTCTCCCTTGAAGTTAGCAGTGCGTATCCACCATTTCCTTTCTTTTCTTTTTTGGAGACAGGGTCTTGTTCTGTTGCCCAAGTTGGAGTGCAGTGGCACTCCACCTAGGCTCAAGCAATCCTCCCACTTCAGCCTCCCAAGGAGCTGGAACTACACTGTGCCCAGCGAATTCAAAAAAAAATTTTTTTGAAATGGAGTCACGCTCTGTTGCCCAGGCTGGAGTGCAGTGGCGTGATCTCGGCTCACTGCAACCTGTGCCTCCTGAGCTCAAGCGATTCTCCTGCCTCAGTCTCCTGAGTAGCTGGGATTACAGTCATACACCACTATACACAGCTAATTTTCTTTCTTTTTTTTTTTTTTTTGTATTTTTTAGTTGACATGGGATTTCTTCCACCACGCTGGCCAGGCTGGTCTCAAACTCCCGACCTCACATGATCTGTCCGTCTCCCAAAGTGCGGGGATTACAGGTGTGAGCATTCTGGGTGCACGGCCGGATACATACTGATTATAATAAATAATAAATACTGATTACGCCAGGCTCCATGCTGGATGCTGGGACTACACTGATGGACCATAGTCCATTGTTATCCCTGCAGAGGCCCCTGCTGGGTAGTGCAGAGCTGGGCAGGACTGGGCAGGACTGGATAGGCCAGGGTGGCAGAAGGGGAGTTTGTTGCCGGGAGATAAGGCCAGTGGGTTATTCACTGGAGCAATGGTTAGGTTCCTAGCCAATCAGCACATTCCATCCCTCTGGCCCCCAGGGATTGGTTCTGGATGGACACATGACCAAATTTAGGCCAATGAGATTTAAGTTTGAGGCTTTCTGCTAAAGTCAGGGAAGAACGCATGTTGGTTCTGGGAATATCTTAGCACCACGTGCAGAAGCCTGCAGGTAGAGTTCAGAGTTCACGAAAGAATTCATCTAAAAGATATCACTGAAGCCCCTGGATCCAGCTGTGCCTGAAGGATACAGGTTTTCTGTTCATGAACCAATAAATGCCCTTGTTTGTATTAGCTAGTTCAGTTTGGGTTCTACTCCCTTTGCAATGGAAAGAGGCTTGCCAGGAACTCAAACATCTTGGTTCTTATTGCCGCTTCCCTGGGGGCTAGGACTGTTACAGTAGTCCTGTCTCCCAAGAGTTACCCCATGACTCTGCTAACGAGACTGAGGAACCTTCACCCAACGTCCAAGCTAATGGCCATCCATCCCATGGGGAGTACTTGAGATAGGACCTGTTGTTCTCTTCTGGTCAACACTAAGACCCGTCTCCTGTCTCACCCCACGAAGTGGGATTCTCAGGAGGTCACAGAGCCCTAGGAAACATGAACAAATAACCACCTCTCTGGGCCGGTGTTTCTTAACTTTTTTTTTTTTTTTTGAGATGGAGTCTCACACTGTTGCCCAGGCTGGAGTGCAGTGATGCAATCTCGGCTCACTGCAACCTCCACCTCTCAGGTTCAAGAGATTCTCCTGCCTCAGCCTCCCAAGTAGCTGGGATTACAGGTGCCTGCTGCCACGCCTGGCTAGTTTTTTTGTATTTTTAGTAGAGACGGGGTTTCACCTTGTTGGCCAGGATGGTCTTGAACTCCTGACCTTAGGTAATCTGCCCACCTCAGCCTCCCAAAATGCTGGGATTACAGGCGTGAGCCACCACGCCCAGCCACTGTTTCTTGATCACTTCCTCCCTCCCCTGTATCACTGCCTGCCTTCTCTGGGATAAATGCACTCAATCCTTGTCTCAAGCTCTACTTCTGGGAGACTCCAACTCAGGGCCTTGGCCACTCCCAAGCTGAGCAGACACTAAACTTTTTTTTTTTTT
>NW_012102366.1:1070304-1071716 GCF_000951045.1 Mandrillus leucophaeus
TTTTTTTTTTTTTTGAGATGGAGTTTTGCTCTTGTTGCCCAGGCTGGAGTGCAGTGACACAATCTCAACTCACTGCACCCTTCGCCTCCCATGTTCAAGCAAGTGATTCTCCTGCCCCAGCCTCCCAAGTAGCTGGGATTACAGGCATGCGCCTCCACACCTGGCTAATCTTTGTATTTTTAGTAGAGACAGGGTTTCACTATGTTGGCCAGGCTGGTCTCAAACTTCTGACCTCAGGTGATCCACCCACCCCACCCTCCCAAAGTGCTGGGATTACAGGCGTGAGCCACTGCGCCCGGCCATCAGAATGTATCTTTAGCGAAAGATTCTCCTGCTTCTTGCATACCCTACGTCTGTGGAGAGCAAAGCTGTCCCCAACACAGTGGGGACACCTGGCTGCTATTGCCTTAACCAAGTGATCAAAATCAACATCACCAGTGATAAGTCATTTTGACGTCACGGATCCCAGCTACGTGATAGGGAGGACATTTGTAACTCTCTGATATTATCCCCAGACCTAGAACCTCAATCTAACCATTAGACAACATCAGACATTTATCTCAAATTGAAAAATGTTCTCAAAATACCTTACCAGGCCGGGTGCGGTGGCTCACACCTGTAATCCCAGCACTTTGGGAAGCAGAGGAGGGAGGATCACTTGAACCCAGGAGGTCAAGACCAGCCTGGGCAACATGGCGAAACCCTCGTCTCTACAAAACGTCAAATAAATTAACTGACTCTACTGGCACACATCTATAGCCTCAGCCACTGGGGAGGCTGAGGCAGGAAGATTACTTGAGCACAGGAGGTCGAGGCTACAGTGAGCTCTGATGGTGACACTGCACTCCAGCCTGGGAGACAGAGCGAGACCTTGTCTCAAATAAAAAACAAAACAAGGCCAGGCATGGTGGCTCATGCCTGTAATCCCAGCACTTTGGGAGGCCAAGGTGGGCAGATCACAAGGTCATGAGATCTAGACCATCCTGGCTAACACGGTGAAACCCTGTCTCTACTGAAAATACAGAAAATTAGCCAGGCCTGTAATCTCAGGTGGCACGTGCCTGTAGTCCTAGCTACACGGGAGGCTGAGGCAGGAGAATCACTTGAACTTGGGAGGTGGAGCTTGCAGTGAGTCGAGATCATGCCACTGCACTGCAGTCTGGACAACAGAGCGAGATTCTGTCTCAAAAAAAAAAAAAAAAAAAAATTAAAAAAATTAGCGGGGTGTGGTGGCGTGAACCTATAGTCCCAGCTACATAGGGGGCTGAGGTGGGAGGATCACCCAAGCCTGGGAGGTCGAGGCTACAGCAAAAGCGGAGATTGAGCCACTGCACTCCAGCCTGGGCGACAGAGTGAGATCCTGTTTCAGAACAAAACCCAAAACCCAAAAAACATTAGAGGAAATTGTGTGA
>NW_012102366.1:1074015-1075476 GCF_000951045.1 Mandrillus leucophaeus
CTCCCCCGGGGCCGCCGCCGCCGCTCCCAGCCCCGCTGTTCCGCTCCGATTTCGAGCTGGGCGCCATTTTCACCCCCTCCCTCCACTTCCGGAGCAACCGGCCCCTTCGCCCCACCCCTGCCGCCTCCTCATTGGTCCTTTATCGGGACAGCGGCCCGCCGGTTGGGTGAAAGCCCGCACTCGCGCTATGCCTGTCTATCAAAGCCGCCTCGACTCTTGATTGGTAGCGACAGTAACAGCCCCCGCGGCCAGTTGCTGTATTCCCGCCCTGCCTTAAGGACGTACCACTCGGAGGTCCCGTTTGTTTGCCTAGCCCAGATAACTTTGATCTGATAGGTGGATATCTGTGTCTGTCTCAATGGCGTCACGCCCCCTGTGGCTAGCGGGTTTCCATGGAGACCACAGGCGGTCCAGGCCCTTGGGCGGGGCGACGGGAGCCTGTGGTCCACCAAGACTCGAGAATCCTCAGCCCCGGGCTGCCTGCGCCCGGTCTGGGTGGGCAGAGGCCTGACGAGGATACTTGGGCGACAAAACCAGGCCGAGAAAAGAGATTTACAAAAAAAGGAAAAAACGATGGGATTCGATGAAAGCTTGTTTCCGATGGGCGGATTGGTGGGATGACGGTGTTGATAATGATAGCATCAATCAGGTATCGCTCCACATACGACAGACAAGGTTCTGAGCTTAAACAGTTCGATGTGGCAGGGCCCTGTTGTGCCCATTATGCAGATGATGGCAATACAAATAAATGTGGAAGGGCCGCTCCGTGCATCATATTCGTATACATTACCTCGTTGGTTTTATTGTTTTTAGACAGAGCCTCACTTTGTCACCCAGACTGGAGTGCAGTGACCTGATCATGGCTCACTGCAGCCTCGACCCCGGGCTCAGATGATCCTCTCATCTTAGCCTCTCATGTAGCTGGCACTACAGACGTGCGCCACCATGCCCGGCTAATTTTTTGTATTTTTAGTAGAGACGAGGTTTCATTATGTTGGCCAGGCTGGTTGCGAACTCCTGACCTCAGGTGTTCCGCCCACCTAGGCCTCCCAAAGTGCTGGAATTACAGGCATAAGCCACCATGCCCGGCCTAATTTTTTGTATTTTTTGTAGGGATGGAGTTTCACCAAGTTGTCCAGGCTGGTCTCCAACTCCTGGGCTCAAGTGATCCTCCCATCTCTGCTTCCCAAAGTGTTGGGATGACAGGCCAGCCCATTTAATCCTCTGAACAATCTAGAGGATAGGTTTTTTTTATTATATTCATTAAAAAAGTTTTTTGTAGAGACAGGGTCTCACTATGTTGCCCAGACTGCTCTCCTGACCTCAATCGATCATCCCATCTTGGCCTCCCAAAGTGCTGGGATTACAGGCATAAACCACTGTGCCCAGCTGATTTCAAGGGTTTTAGGAGTTACGTGCCAGAAAACCTGAGTAAGACCAAAATAGATGGTTTTTTTTTTT
>NW_012102366.1:1075526-1077582 GCF_000951045.1 Mandrillus leucophaeus
AAAAAAAAAAAAAAAAAGATCCTCCTGTCTCAGCTTCCCAAAGCACTGGGATTACAGATATAAACCACAGCACCCAACCTGTCAATCCCATTTTATGTGTGGGAAAGCTGAGGTCTGGGCAGAAGGACCTGTCTGAAGCCGCCCTGTTGCTAAGTGGTGGGTCTGGGAGATTTGACCTTAGGTGGAGACCAGCTTGGCACCCCCATCCACAGGTGCGAAAGCCGTGGGATATGCCAGGCACTGTTCTGAATGCACACTGCATATAATCCTTACAACACTGTGGGGAGTACGGGGTGGTAAGCCAACCATTACCCCACTTGACAGAGAGGGAAACCAAGGCCCTGAGAGGTGGCACAGCCCAGGTTCAAACCCAGGCAGGCTGGCACCAAGCTCACACTCTTAACCAACCAGGCTGATGCCTGGATATATGTAATTTCCTTCCAGGCGGCTGTGGCCATTTGTCGGAGGCGGGGGGGTGTCTGGAGCGAGATCAGCCAGCAGAGGGGATATGGGTGCCGGGCAGCAGACCTGGTCAGGAGCTCCCAGGCTGGCATCTGGGCTGCCAGGCTAACCTTAGGCCTCTCTAATCCCTCACTGCTGCCTGCCCCTGCTTCTCGGAACTCTCCTGTGCCCCGAAGCTCCCCCCATCCCTCCATCCCCACCCCTACTCCTGCGGTCGTCCCAAATACCAGACAGGACGAATCTCAGCTTTTCCCCAAACATTCCTTGTTCTTGTGGCCCGGCCCAGGCTGGCTGAGGTTACGAAAGCAGAGATGGGGTGGTTGTTGGCGGGAGGGGGGACCAAGGGGATGGGCTGGCCTGTCCTCACCACCCCATCCGGCCGCCTGCCCGTCCTCCCCAGGGCGGGGAAGGGGGTGGGCCAGCTCCCCCAAAGCCCCGGGAGAACAGGCTGTTGTGGGGGGTGGCCTGGGTCTGGAGATGGGGGGCAGTGGTGGCCACAGCAGAGACTCCAGGAGGTGACCGCCTGGTTTCCATTAGGGAGTCCTGGTCAGCAGCTTGGGCGAGACGGCAGAGTCAGGGCTGGCCATGGTAAGGTGGGGCACGGGAGGGTCTGAGGGTGGGGCCTGCCTGCCTCCCCACCCCCACTCTGCCAACTGGCCACTGCCTCCCCACTAAGACCCTCCCCGAGGAGGGGATGCTCCAGTCACCATGGCGACCCCGCGCCCAGCCCGGAGACAGGCTGACCCTCCCTTCCCCGCAGTGGTTAAGCCTGCTGCTGTTCCTGCTGTTGCCGGGCCCCCTGCCCGTGGCTGGCATGGAGGACGCTGCCTTCCCTCACCTGGGGGAGAGCTCGCAGCCCCCGCCCCGGGCCTGCCCCCCGCGCTGCTCCTGCCCCCGAGTCGACACTGTGGACTGTGATGGCTTGGACCTTCGGGTGTTCCCGGACAACATCACCAGAGCTGCTCAGCACCTCTCCTTGCAGGTGGGGCCCAGGGAGGGGAGTAGGGGCACCCAGGGCTGAGACCCAGAGGTGAGGGGAGCTGGAGGGGTGCCCTGGGGCTGAGGAGCGTGGTGGGGTGTAGGAACATACGTGCGGGAGGGCGGCGTGGAGCTGGCTGTGATGGAGCTTTGCCTGGGCAGATTGGCTCTGCATGCCCCAGGTGAGGGGGTGAGTGTGGACATGCTGGAAGTTGTTGGGGCCTGAGGGTTAGTGGGTGTTAGGGTCAACATCTTGGCGGTTATAGTGTTGTTTGGAGTCAGTGTGATGGGGAGTTTGGCGTTATGGGGATGTTGTGGCATTGGGGGTTGATGGTGGGGGTGATGGCACATTTGCGGTCGGTGGTGGGGGTGTTGGGGCATGTGGGGTCGATTGTAGGGGTGACGGCAGGCACATTTGGGGTTGGTTGTGGGGGTGATGATGCATTTGGGGGCGATTGTGGGGGTGATGGCATATTTGGGGTCAGTTGTGGGGGTGATGGCACATTTAGGGTCGATTGTGGGGGTGATGGCACATTTAGGGTCGATTGTGGGGGTGATGGCACATTTGGGGTCGGTTGTGGGGGTGATGGCACATTTGGGGTCGGTTGTGGGGGTG
>NW_012102366.1:1077978-1089868 GCF_000951045.1 Mandrillus leucophaeus
GTGATGGCACATTTGGGGTCGATTGTGGGGGTGATGGCACATTTGGGGTCGATTGTGGGGGTGATGGCACTTTCGGGGTTGATTGTGGGGGTGTTGGGGGACCTGGGGTCGGTTGTGGGGTGATGGCGCATTTGGGGTCGGTTATGCGGGTTTGGGGTTTGACATCTTGGCAGTTACAAAACCGGTCAGGATGATGGGGTGTTTAGGATCAACTGTGGGGGTGAAGATGGGATGAGGCTGGTTTGGGCTGATGGGAAGTTGAGAATCAGTGCTTGGGGTCACTTGGTCATGGGGTCACAGGTGTGAACACCCCAACTCTTGCCCTGCAGAACAACCAGCTCCAGGAACTCCCCTACAATGAGCTGTCCCGCCTCAGTGGCCTGCGAACCCTCAACCTCCACAACAACCTCATCTCCTCAGAAGGTGAGGGGCAGAGGGAGGCAGCCTCTCTGGGGCTGAAGGACTGACCGAGGTCTCAGCTGCCATCCCCTTCCCCCGCCCCGTCTGCGGGCAGCTCTGTCGCAGTTCCCAGAACTGCCCTTTGCTGAGCAGGATGGAAACTCAGGGGCTGGGGTGGGGGTTGGGGGCTGTGGCTTTTGAGTAGGGATGGGGAGGAGGGGATCTGAGGGCCTGGGGAGCCTCTGCCAGTTCCCAGCCCAGAACCCTGAGGCAGCTGGGAGCCCAGACTCCCCCTCCACCCAAGACCAGGCCTTCACTGCCCCCCACTCTCCCAGGCCTTCCTGACGAGGCCTTCGAGTCCCTCACCCAGCTGCAGCACATCTACGTGGCTCACAACAAGGTGAGCCCCCAGCCCCACCCGCAGGCTGAGCCCAGAGAGGGTGCAGCTTCGGTCACACAGCCCAGGGTGTGGAGGGGACAGTTCTGCTGGGGAAGGGGTGGGGCCAGGGCGCACCAGGACCAGTGCGGCTGTGGGCTGTGTCCCCACAGCTCTCAGTGGCCCCTCAGTTTCTGCCCCGGTCCCTCCGCGTCGCGGATCTGGCTGCCAACCAAGTGATGGAGATCTTCCCCCTCACCTTTGGGGAGAAGCCGGCACTCAGGTAGGCCCTGGCCCAGCCCAGGCCCCCAGGCCTCAGATACGTCTGGGTCACGCCTGGTTCTAGGAGCAATGAGGGAGTTAAGACCTTGCCCTTGGCCGGGCGCAGTGGCTCACTCCTGTAATCCCAGCACTTTGGGAGGCCAAGATGGGAGGATCATCTGAGATCAGGGGTTCGAGACCAGCCTGGCCAAGTCTCTACATAAAATACAAAAATTAGCTGGGTGTGGTGGCACATGCCTGTAATCCCAGCCGCTCAGGAGGCTGAGGTAGGACACTTGCTTGAACCTAGGAGGTGGAGGGTGCAGTGAGAGGAGATCGTGCCGCTGCACTCAAGCCTGGGTGACAGAGTGAGACTCTGTCTCAAAATTTAAAAAAAAAAAAAATGCCTTGCCCTGGAGGGCTTAACTGGGGGCAGATCCTTTGCTTGGGGAGTGAGAGGAGGGCACAGTTATACCCTGGGAGGAGAGTGAGGCGGGAGACAGGGCCCTGTATGCTGTGTCAGAACTCCAGACTGAGGTGGAGACAGTATGTGCAGGGACACACACACACACACTCTTACACAGACTCACATACACACCTGCACACAACCACACGAACACATGCTTATGCACACACATGCAATCACGTGCACACACAAGCACACAGACTGACATACACACCTGCACACACTTCCAATCACATGCATACAGGCACACACTCATGCATGCACATGCAATAACATCCTCACACAAGCACACAGACTCACATACACACCTGCACACACTTCCAATCACATGCACACAGGCACACACTCATGCACATATGTACACACATGCACCCACGCACTCTTGCATATGCATACATACACACAGTTGCACACTCACACACACACACACACACACACTTATGCACAGGCACATAGCACACACTTGCGTATACATACACACATGCACACCCACACACTCTTACAATCACACGTGCACACACACTCCACATATGCACACACTCGTTACACTTACACATGCACACTGCTCACACACATGTACACACATCTATTCATACAACACATACACACACTCACCTGCACACCTACACACAGTCACATGCACACATGCACAATTACTCTCACACAGACGCTACACATGCACACACACACACACACTCTCTGAAGGCGACTCTGAGCAGAGTATGGTGTGGGAGTAGGGTGGTGGGAGGCGAGGGGCAGGCTGGTGGCCGGAGCCTGGCTCTCCTCAGGTCCGTGTACCTCCACAACAACCAGCTGAGCAACGCTGGCCTGCCCCCTGACGCCTTCCGCGGCTCCGAGGCCGTCACCACCCTCAGCCTCTCGAACAACCGGTTCAGTTACCTGCCGCCCAGCCTGCCACCCTCACTTGAGCGGCTCCACCTGCAGGTAGCCCTGCTGTAGGTCCCACCCTGGGGCCAGACTCCCTTCATCTCTTTCCAGGGGGACCCCTCCAGTTCCTAGCTTTCCATCCTTCCCAATTGCCCCTCAGAACTCCAGTGGTCGGAGTTATCTTTCTTTGAATCACTTTATTGGAAATCACTTTGAGCTCAAGGCAAGCTCCCCATCACTCCCTTACTCAAGAGCCTTCTGTGGCTTCCCGCTGCCCTCATCCCAGACTCAGGTCTCATTCTGTTCTCCCTTCTCCAGAACAATCTCATCTCCAAGGTGCCCCGAGGAGCCCTGAGCCGCCAGACTCAACTCCGCGAGCTCTACCTCCAGCACAACCAGCTGACTGACAGCGGCCTGGATGCCACCACCTTCAGGTACAGGATGATAGGGGCAGAAGGGGCTGAGAATTTATAGTCGGGGGTCCCAACCTTCAGTCCCCCTTCCCTGGATGGCTCCTAAGCCACGGCCTCATTTACTGAGTGTCTGCTGCTCACTGGGCTCGGCAGAGCACTGGGTGGGTGTCCCTGTTCCCCACAGCCCTGCACTGACATCGTAAGTCTCACATGCATTTCCGTCTCGCCTCTACCCTGGTCACCCCCGTAGCTAACTCTCAGGCTGGAATCTGCCCTGAGCACCCCAAGTTTACCTCCCACCCAGCTCTCTCAACGCATCACTCCCAAGTTGAAATCTCCAGCTTAAATCTGTCTCAGGACCACTCCCCAACCTCCCCGCCAAAATCTGTCAGGCACCCCACTCCAAGTGCCCCACCTGACACCGACCCTCTCTCCTACCAGCAAGCTGCATAGCCTTGAATACCTGGATCTCTCTCATAACCAGCTGACCACCGTGCCCGCCGGCCTGCCCCGGACCCTGGCTATCCTGCACCTGGGCCGCAACCACATCCGACAGGTGGAGGCAGCTCGGCTGCACGGGGCGCGCGGTCTGCGCTATTTGTTGCTGCAGCACAACCAGCTGGGGAGCTCAGGGCTGCCCGCCGGGGCTCTGCGGCCGCTGCAGGGCCTGCACACGCTGCACCTCTATGGCAATGGGCTGGACCGCGTGCCTCTGGCCCTGCCCCGCCGCCTGCGTGCCCTGGTGCTGCCCCACAACCACGTGGCCACGCTGGGTGCCCGCGACCTGGCCGCCACACCGGGCCTGATGGAGCTTAACCTGGCCTATAACCGCCTGACCAGCGCCCGCGTGCACCACCGGGCCTTCCGCCGGCTGCGCACCCTGCGCAGCCTGGACCTGGCGGGGAATCAGCTAACCCGGCTGCCCATGGGCCTGCCCACTGGCCTGCACACCCTGCGGCTGCAACGCAACCAGCTGCGGATGCTCGAGCCCGAACCTCTGACCGGCCTGGACCAACTGCAGGAGCTCAGCCTGGCGCACAACCGGCTCCGGGTCGGTGACATCGGGCCAGGCACCTGGCATGAGCTCCAAGCCCTCCAGGTCAGGCACAGGCTGGTTAGCCACACTATCCCCAGGGCCTCTCCATCCCCCTGCCTGCACTGCCACATCCCAAACATTCCAGTTAGCTGGTCAAGCAATCAGAACAAGAAAATGTTAAGAGTGGGTTAGAAGGTGATGAGGAGGCTGGGTGAGGTGGCTCATGCCTGTAATCCCAGTGCTTTGGGAAGCCAAGGCAGGAGAATTGCTTTAGGCTATGGGTTTGAGACCAGCCTGGCAACATAGCAAGACCCTATCTCTACCAAAAAAACGTAGCCAAGCGTGGTGTTGCATGCCTGTAGTCCCAGCTATTCAGGAGACTGAGGCGGGAGGATCGCTTGAGCCCAGAAGTTTGAGGCAGCAGTGAGCCATGATCGGGCCACTGCCCTTCAGACTGGGCAACACAGCAAGACCCTGTCTCTTGAAAAAAAAAAGTGATGAGAGAGGTATGGTGCAATTGACTGAATCATTTAATCAAGTGGGGACCCGTCTGTCTGTGCCTTCCCGGGAAGGGCCTTAGTTTACCACTGCAGAGGGGAGGAATTTGGCAGTCATGTGGGGTGGGGGCAGAAGGGACAGGCTGGTATGAAGGAGGCAGGAGACTTTCAAGGAGAGAGGTTGGGGGCTGGCTGAGCTGAGTGGCCCAGGCCTGCGGCTGCCACGACACCATCTATAACCCCCTGCCCAGATGCTGGACCTCAGCCACAACGAGCTGTCCTTTGTGCCCCCGGACCTGCCTGAGGCCCTGGAGGAGCTGCACCTTGAGGGCAATCGCATCGGCCACGTGGGCCCCGAGGCCTTCCTCAGCACGCCCCGCCTGCGTGCCCTCTTCCTCAGGTGCCCCGAGGGTGGCTGGAGGGGTGGAGGTGGGCAGGGGAGGGCCTGGGAGGGTCACGACCGCCTCTCTGTGCAGGGCCAACAGGCTTCACATGACGAGCATCGCGGCCGAGGCCTTCCTGGGGCTCCCAAACCTGCGCATGGTGGACACAGCAGGGAATCCGGAGCAGGTCCTGATCCAGCTGCCTCCCACCACCCCACGTGGGCCACGGGCAGGGGGCCCCTGATCCTGGAGAGGTCCAGCAGAGCAGCCCAGACTCCTGGGGCTCCGCTGGGCCGTGGACTGAAGAGACAACACCCACTGTGGGCCCTCTGTCTGGCTCTCCTGGGCCTCCAGGGCTGGGCCTGCTCTGCCTGGCACTGGCCAAGGCACCGAGGCACGCAGCTGGCATACTCCAGGCTCACAGACCACGCTGGCCTGGCAGGACACGCCCTACCCCAAACTCCCAACACGGACGGAGGCATCAACAATAAAGCCAAACCCTTCCAGCGCTCAGCACGGACCAGGCACCCTTTGGGGGCTCTGTCCACAGACTCCTCCCCACGACCAGTCCAGCTGGGGAAACTGAGGCTCTGCGATGCTAAGTGGGTCAGGACTGAATTTTGAGGTCCTAAGACACACACTGGGATCACCAGACAGCACCCTGTGCGACCCAGCCACGTGTGATTGCAGGGACGCCCAAGGCCACCCACTGAAAAAACACTGGGTGACAGATACAGGGCCCCTCACGTGTGTCCCCCACACAGCAAGCATGGGAATGAAATGCACCCTTCAAGCTGGATGTGTGGTGGTGCCCTTCTGTAATCCATGACTCAGGAGGCCGAGGCAGGAGGATTACGTGAGCCCAGGAGTCGGAGGCTTCAATGAGCTGATTGTGCCACTGCACTCCAGCCTGGGAGACAGAGGGAAACCTGGTCTCTAAAAAAAAAAAAAAAAAGCGCCTTTCACAAGCACACTGCCCCTCCCCAAACCTGCTCCCCTAACAGGCACCTCCCCATCTACCTCCAGGGGAACTGGGGGGTGGGTGGGGAGACCTAGCCTGGCCACCAAGGGTCCGAGCAACAAACAGACAGGACAGAGTTGGGCTGAGTGTGGCCCTGGCTATTTTATTCCATGTGCTGGCCCTAGGGACCCAGCTGGGCCAGGTCGACGCCCCTGGGGAGACAGTGGGGCTCGGCCAGCCTCAGCGGCTTCTTTGGGGTGCAGGAGGGCTTTGGGGTTAAGGCCGGGGAGGGACAGGAAGTAAAGTGCTTGCAGGGGCTCTCGGGGCTTGGTCCCAGCCACCCTCCCTGCTCCGGGGCGGGCCAGAGGCCGGACTCCCCTGGGCTGTGCAAACAGGACTCTCTGGGCCCACCCAGGCCTGGGTGAGGGGAATACACTGGCTGGCAGGGATCGTTCCCCACACCCACAGCCACAGAGGCTCTGGCTGGGCTGGAGGCCCGGACGAGGGGCAAGTCCAGAACCAATTGTCCGCTGATTGTCTGCTTGTCTGGTCCGTGGCTGTGTCAGCTCTTCCCGGTGTCGGGGCCTGCTGCCCACTTTCTGGGGGCTGCCTGCCCCACGGGCTCCTCACCTGCGGAGCCGCTGCAGCTGGGAGAGAGGCCCCTGGGGTCACCGGGGTGGGCTATGACCACAGTGATCCCCCAACCACCCCGTCTCCTGAGCTGCTCACCTCACTCTCTACCAGATTCCGCCTGTAGAGTGCCTCCTTTGCAGCCTCCTGTGGGGGATGGGCATTCAGCAGGTAGTCCCTGCAGGTCCCGCCCTGCCCGCTGCCCAGCGTCCACCCAGCCCGCGCCCAGCTCACCCTGCTGCCGTCATTGCCCAGGCGCCGGGCAGCCTCCGTGTAGAACTGCAGCTGCCGCTCTAGCTGGGCTGCGTATTCTGAGAATGGATGGTGGGGGGATGGGGGCTTAGGGTGGGGCCTCGCTGCCCCCAACCCTCCTGTACTGTGCCCATCCCCAAGCCCGTCCCCCACGAGATGCCCATCTCCAAACCCCTACCCCGTCGGATGCCCACGCCCCCCTGCTCCAGCTGTGCTCTCTGCCACTGGCTGCGTTGCATGATGTCCTGGTACTGCTGGGCCACTTCTGGGGGCACCGGCCGCCGCGCCTGCCTGAGGGCCAGGATCTGGAGGATACAGAGGGGCCTGTGAAGATCCCGCCAGGACTCCCCAGTCCTGCCCCATGGAGCCCGGCAGGATGGATACCCACCTTCCGCTCCAGACGCTCTTGGTCAAAGGCCAGCACACTGAGGCTATGCAGGGGCCGGGCTGATCTAAGGGGTAGAGGAAGGATAAGGGACTGCAGAGATTCCCCTAACCCAACCCTGTTAATTCGAAAGACACATTGGGCCAGGTACGGTGGCTCACGCCTGTAATCCCAGCACTTTGGGAGGCAGAGGCGAGCGGATCACGAGGTCAGGAGTTCGAGACCAGCCTGGCCAATATGGTGAAACTCAGTCTCTACTAAAAATAGAAAAAAAACTAGCCGGGCATGGTGGCATGTGCCTGTAGTCCCAGCTACTTGGGAGGCTGAGGCAGAAGAATTGCTTGAACCTGGGAGGTGGAGGTTGCAGTGAGCTGAGGTCGCACCACTGCACTCCAGCCTGGGCGACAGAGCAAGGTCCTGTCTCAAAAAAAAAAAGAAAAAAAGGCCGGGCGCAGTGGCTCATGCCTGTAATCCCAGTACTTTGGGAGGCCAAGGCAGGCAGATCACCTGAGATCGGGAGTTCGAGACCAGCCTGACCAACATGGAGAAACTCCCGTCTCTACTAAAAATAGAAAAATTAGCTGGGTGTGGTGGCGCATGCCTGTAATCCCATCTACTCAGGAGGCTGAGGCAGAAGAATCGCTTGAACCCAGGAGGCGGAAATTGCTGTGAGTCAAGATCGCGCCATTGCACTCCAGCCTGGGCGCCAGAGCTAGACTCCGTCTCAAAAAAAAAAAAAGATACTTTGGGCACTGGGGGTATGGTGGGAGATAGGTGATACCCACCCGGTGTTGCTGATCCCAAAACCTAGTGGGGACGATGGCTGCACACCCAGGAAACTATGATGCCTAGTGGTCAGGGAGGGCTTCCTGGAGGAGGTAACAGCCAAGCTGGGATCCAAAGAAGGAATCAGAGGTGGGCAGAGGAACAAGGGTAGGGGTGTTCAGGGCATTGGAACCCACGGAAGTCCAGAGGCCAGTGAAAACTATTCATGGCCATGAACCACAGGAGGGAGTGGGGAGAGAGAAGCCTGGATATATTGACAACGGTCAGATCACAAAAGGTTTTAAAGACCAAACAAAGGAGTTTAATCTGGATCTTCTGGGAAAAGGGGTGCCAGGAAAGGTTTTGCAGCAGGAGAGGGACATGGTCCAATTTGTGCCTGGTGGGAAACTGTCCAGGTGGGGCTGAGAGGGGAATTGGGTGTTTTCTCTAGCATGCCCTGGCCCAGATACCTACCTGTTACCTGACTCCCTTGCAGGGGCAGGCACAGGAGGTGCCTTCCCTTTGGGCCCAGCAACCTGCTTCAGAGGAGAGAACCAGTCCTGTGAGTCCTGGGCCCCTGAACCAAGCTTTCCTCCCTGGGATTGCTGATGGGTAGGGGTGGGGGGTCTCACTGTGGGCACAGCTGCTGGCACAGGGTCAATGACCAGCCACCTCTCCGTCGTTGTCTCCAACTGCTGGGCTGTCAGTGGCTCCCGAATCCGAACCATCACCTCCAGTCGCCCCCCTGTGGGCCGGCGACCATCCAGGACCTAGATAGGGGTAAGGAGAAACTGTTGGTGGGAAGCAGGAAGTGACTAAAGGCCCAGGGCCAGGACCAGGGAGAACAAGAGTGGCTTCTAAAATATAAGCCCATGGTATGGCTGAGATACCAGTTGATCATAATGGAGTGGTGGAGTGGGGTGCTGCAAGTATTTAGGGCTGGGCAGTAGGGAGGTCTGGGGCTCTGAGGGGAGGGGTTGGGTCAACAGATAGGCTCATAGGGGGCTCAAAGCAGGAACTGTCTTAATAATGTTAATGAGTAGCATGGCCATACCGGAGCATGCAAATGAATGTCCACCTCTCACCTCAAGGATCTCCCGGACCTCACATGCTGTCTCCAGTGCATCCAGCTTCAGCTGGGCTGTCCCCAGCACCCGGTCAGTCTTGAAGAGCCCCCTGTGTGTACGTGTGTATAGTGGGGACAGGATGGTTGGTTCAGAGCAGCTCCCCTCCCCTGGAGCCCACCCAGTGGCCATGGCTCCCTCTAGCTCACCCTTTGTGAACCACTTCGAACTTGATGCCCTTGGTCTGGATGGCCCTTCGGAAGCCACGGTGGCTGCGGTTGATGCAGAGTTTGAACTGCTCCTTGAACTCTGCAGGGGGAAGGAGGGAGAGGAAGTTGGGTGGGGTCAGGCCATGGTCTTACATCCCTTCTGCTGCAAGGGAGTAGGGGTGGGGTGCTTCCAGCTGAGGCTCACCAGGGGAATCTGTGTTCTTGATCACACTGGTCTTGTCTTTCTGAGCTTCTTCCTATGACCAGAGAGGAGGCAGGAAATCTCGGGGGCCTGGGACCTGGCTTTGGCCCACTGAGTCTGCAGCCCTCCCCTCCTCAGCTCCCCACATACCACGTTGGGATAGGGGAAGTCAAACCGAACAAAGACATCCAGATCGCCAGGGGACAGTCCTGTGGGCAAACAAGGGTCAGAGCTGGGCAGAGAGGGGGTCCCCATGACCCTGACCCCTGCCTACAGCCCCCTCACCTGCGGGTGTGGGCAAGTTGATGCCCTTCACGATGAAGAGGAGCATGTCGTTGCTGCTGAGGTCAGGGAAGATCCTTCCGGGTGGGCAGGTGGGCAGGCGGGTGGGCAGGGAAACAGAGGTACCTCAGTCCCACTGCCCACCTGCCTTTTCTTCCTCCAGTGGGGGCTGGGAACAAACCCGACCCTGGCCTTTGGGGGCATCTCAGCTCCTGAGCTAATTTTAGAATCAGACAGACTAGAGTTCTCTGTTCAGGTCGGCAATGGATCACTTTTGAGTCTTTTCTTCAGTCCGCGTATATTTATTTGGTACCTACTGTGTGCTAGGTACCCTAGCTGCTGGGTGACATTCCCTTCACTTAATAGTTCTTGAGTCCTACTAAGCATCAACCAGTGCCCTAGCTGCTAGGAGACCTTCCCTTCATTTCCCAATATTTCTTGAGCACCTACTATGTGCCAGCCGGTAGCCTAGCTGCTGGGGATCTAGAATTAAACAAGAAATACCCATACCCTGTGCTCAATCTAGCTGAGTGGACAGATGAGCACAAGTACATAAATAGAGAAACAATAGAAAACTCAGCAGAGAGGGGAGAGTGGAGTGTGCTCAGAAGAGACTGCTTGGATAGACAGGGAGGGCCTCTCAGAGGGAAGGTGACATCACAGATGACTCTAGATGTCAACAGGGAGCTGCCACATGGAGACCTGGGGAAGAGGGTGAAGGCAGAAGAAATAGCTGATGCAGAGGCTTGGGGTAGGAACATACTTGGTTTGTAGGAGGGACAAAAAGTCCCATGTGGCCAGAGCTGAGTGAAGCAGGGACAGGAGGCAGAGAGGAGGTGTCAGGGAGCCAGGCTGTGTGGAGACTGGGGAGCCAGGGTAAGGGGTGTGGGTTATCCCAGGGGCAGCTGAGAACCACTGGAGGGCCAGTGGCTGCACCTAACCTCGTTTAGAAAGTGGAGAGAACGGGCTGGGTGCAGTGGCTAACACCTGTAATCCCAGCACTTTGGGAGGCCAAGATGGGTGGATCACAAGGTCAGGATATCGAGACCATCCTGGCTAGCATGGTGAAACCCTGTCTCTACTAAAAATAATAAAAAAATTAGTCGGGCATGGTAGTGGGCGCCTGTAGTCCCAGCTACTTGGGAGGCTGAGGCAGGAGAACAGCGTGAACCCAGGAGGCGGAGCTTGCAGTGAGCAGAGATCGCGCCACTGCACTCCAGCCTGGGCAACAGAGCGAGACTCTGTCTCAAAATTAAAAAAGAAAAAAAAAGTGGAGAAAATGATCCCCACTCCTCCTGGCGTGGGAAGACTTAATAGTACCAAGACCAACACCCACCAAAGCCATAACTCATCTCTGGTCTCCCATGGACTCACCCAGGCCCTGGGACAAGATACACCTTTGTACTCTCTAGATCTTTCCCAAATGTGTCACTGTGACTGCACCCTCGCCATCCTTCACTTGTATCTCATGTCTGCCCCAGGGCCTTTGCACGCTCTGTGCTCTTCCACCCATTCAAACTTTCCTCCAGATGTAAATCTTACGCCAGCTTCTGGGGAGCACACCCCCACCCCCCTGCCACCAAAGGGCCATTGGGGCCACGTGGTGGGGCATAGATCAGGAGTCTTACTTGATGACGCTGAAGGTCCTTTGCTCAAAGCGGGCAGTGGGTGTGGGAAGACCCCGGGCGAAGGCTTGCTTCAGAATGTCCATGCTCCGCTTACAGTCTTCCGCCAACTTTTCAAACCTGCCGGTGGGAGGGCCCTGCTCATGTCCCCAGCCCCGGCGATGGGTGGCTGGGGGTGCAAGTGTCTGGCACAGGTCGGGGCACTTACTTGGTGGTTTCAGTGATGTTGCCCAGCTGGGTGAATTGGTTTGAGTGGTTCAGGCACATCTGGGGAAACAGAAGGCAGTGAGTCGAGGGAAGGGAAGAGAGGGGAAGCAGGGTCACGCCCCTGGGGGACAGGCTGGGGGCCTCCCCCTCACCTCATGCTGCTGCCGTATGAGCTTGGTGAGTTCACCATAGCGCCGGGCGGCCTCCTGAGACAGACCTGGGCCGGGCCGCTGGACCAGGGCAAAGTCATCCTTGTTGACAGGGGCGGGCGGCACCTGGGGAGGACGAGGCTGGTGGTGGGGGTAAGGGGGACAAGCAGGCCCACCTAGGGCTCTGCAGAAATGTTGTTCTTCCTTGACGGGGAGCATTCCCCGACCACGGCTCTGTCACCCTTCTCTGGTCTTTCTTTTTTTTTTTTGAGATGGAGTCTCGTTCTGTTGCCCAGGCTGGAGTACAGTGGCGCGATCTCGGCTCACTGCAACCTCTGCCTCCCAGGTTCAAGTGATTCTCCTGCCTCAGCCTCCCGAGCAGCTGGAATTACAGGCGCGTGCCACCACACCTGGCTAATTTTTGTATTTTTAGTAGAGAC
>NW_012102366.1:1090228-1098111 GCF_000951045.1 Mandrillus leucophaeus
CTCGGCCTCCCAAAATGCTGGGATTACAGGCTTGAGCCACCGCGCCCCGCCTGTTCTTTCTTCTTGATCCTTCCATTGTCCCACTTAACAAAGGCATCCTTCAGTCACCCCAGAAATCATGTATGGTGCCAGGGGCAGTGGCTCATGTCTTGAGCTCAAGAGTTGGAGAAATCATGTATGGAGCCTCTGCTGTGCACTAGGCTCTGCTCTGGGGCTGGGAACACAGGGATGAAGAAGAGAGAACAAAATCCCTGCCCTCGTGGGGCTGACATTCTCTTGTAGGAGATGGGCAATAATCAGAAGAAATAAGTAAATCATATAAGAGAGTAGAAGGTGATACATGCCACAGGGAAAGGCAGAGTTGGGAGGAGGAGCAGAGGGATCTGGGTGACAGGGAGGGATTTTAGACAGGTCAGGGTAGGCCTCCTGGAGATGCTGATGTCTGAGCAGAGACCTAATGAGGGGAGAAAGTGAACCATACAGGTGTCTGTGGGAAAAGCATTCAGGCAGAGGGAACTGCATGTGCAAAGGCCCTGAGGTTGCAGAGTGCCTAGTGTTTGAGGCTACCAGACAGCAAAGGGGAGAGTGAGCAAGGGGGCAGGTGAAAGAGACCAGGCAGGCCGGGCACAGTGGCTCATGCCTGTAATCCCAGCACTTTGGGAAGTCGAGGCAGGTGGATTGCCTGAGGTCAGGAGTTCAGCCTGGCCAACATAATGAAACCCCATCTCTACTAAAAATACAAAAATTAGCCAGGCGTGGTGGTGCATGCCTGTAGTCCCAGCTACTCGGGAGGCTAAGGCAGGAGAATCACTTGAGCCTGGGAGGTAGAGTTTGCAGTGAGCTGAGATCGCACTACTGCATTCCAGCCTGGGCAACAGAGCGAGACTCTGTCTCAAAACAAAACAAAAAAGAGACCAGGCAAGGGAGGTGATGGGGCAGATGGTGCAGGCTTCATGGGCTGTGATAAGGTGCTGTATATTTGTGTGTTTCTTGTGGTCTCTCAATTAGAACATCCACTCCATAACAGTGAGTCTCACTGTGTTTCCCAAGCTGGTTTTGAACTCCTGGCCTCAAGCGATCCTCCCACCTCAGCCTCCCAGGTAGCTGGAATTACAGGTGTGACCCACCATGTCCAGAGAGAGTGTGAATTTTTGCCTTTTTTGCTCAAGGCCATGTCTCCAGTGCCCAGCAAAGACTACATGTCCCAGGCTCCTCGGAGGCTAAATGTAGCCATGTGACTGTTTGGGCCAATGGGAGGCAAGCAAAAGTGATGTCACTTCCTTGAACTGGGTGGCCTTTGCTGGGCGCCCAGTTCAAGCTCCTCAAATGTTTCCTATTATGAGTACTATTCTATCACATGAAGAAACCTGGCTGTCTTTCTTTGAGGCGGGGGTTGCCATCCCCACTTCCCCAAGGAGAAAAATGATGCTCAGAGAGAAAGGAATGGTCCTGTCCAAAGTGGCAGAATCTAAGCCTCTCCCCAAATCTGATCCCCTTCCCTTCCCTAGTAATGGAGCTCAGGCTGGTCACACAGTGCACCAAGAGACTACATGTTCCAGGCTCCTCTGTGGCTAAATGTGGCCATGTGACTTAGTTCTGGCCAATGGGAGGCAAGCAATGGTGATGTCACTTCCTTTAAAAGGGACTACTAGCTCTGCTTCTTTCTCTAATCCTTCTGACAGGATCCACTTGGATCATGTGGACAAGGACAACCCCTCAGGTGCAGCAAAGCAGTAAGGTGGAAGGAACTCAGGACCTGAAGGACCTCCCATTTGCAAAGCCCAGACTGCCCTAAGTGGTACATGCAAGAAACATAATAAATGTCTGTCTCATTTCAGCCACTGTCTTGGGAGGATCTATTTGTTACAGCAGCTGGACCCTGACTAATACACTTCAGTTCACGTGGCTGCTAAGGGGCAGGAGCCTGACCAGTGGGTGCCTGGGCAGTTCCCACAAGCCCAGAGGGTTCACCTTGGTGATATCCACAGGCAGCCCATTGCGCGAGGCCTCCAGCATAGGCTCCAGTCCCTTGGCCTGGCGCAGATGCATCTTGGCGCCCTCCACGTCGTTTTTCTGCTTGGCTCGAAGTGCAGCCTGCAGGAGCTGCTTCTTGCGGCCCTCTAGGAAGGCCAGCTGCTGCTGGGCTGTGGGCATAGGAGCTGCTATGGGTGCTGCCCAGGCCACAGCCAGACTACAGGGAGCTGGGGCAGGGAGTGGGGGCACCTACCTCTGGTGGACGTGGCTTTGGGGGCTGCTTTGGCTGCTGGGGTTGATCCTGACTGGGAAGCCCTTGAGGGTGGGGCTTTGGGCTGGGCTGTGGGGGCCACAGGGCTGTTCTGCTGTGGAGGAAGAGAGAGGATGTTAAGAGATTTCGTAGCACCTGTTATGAGTCCAGTCCCCAAGGATCAGGGTCTGACACTGACAACAGTGGTCATTTAGTGGGCTCCCAGGACTTTGCTACTCCCCTGCCTCACCCGAAGCCCCTGGCTCCAAACACCTTATTTTTTATTTATTTATTTATTTATTTTTGAGACAGAGTCTTGCTGTATCGCCCAGGCTGGAGTGCAGTAGCACGATCTTGGCTCACTGCAACCTCTGCCTCCTGGTTCAAGCAATTCTCACCAAACATTTTTTTTTTTTTTTAGTTTGTCTTGGAGATGAAGTCTTGCTCTGTTGCCCAGGCTAGAGTACAGTGGCACGACCATGGCTTACTGCAGCCTTGAGCTCCTTAGTTCAGGCGATCCTCCCACCTCAGTCTCCCAAGTAGCAGGGACTACAGGTGAGTCCCACCATGCCTGGCTAATTTTTAAAACATTTTTTGCAGAGATGGGGGTCTCACTATGTGGCCCAGGCTGGTCGCAAACTCCTGGCCTCAAGCGATCCTCCCACCTTGGATTCCCAAAGTGATGGGACTACAGGTGTGAGCCACTGCGCCCGGCCCCAACCCTCAAACCTTCTTAGGCACCTCATCCTCTTCATCCTCTGGGCCTTCATCCTGGTTGGCCAGCTTCATGGCAGTCTCCAGGACACCCACCAGACTCTGCTGGGTGGGTTTGGTGGCCTCCAGGCCCTGGATGGGGGGGAAGCCTGGGCGGCCAGTCGAGGCCTAGTTACTGTGTGTCAGGATGGAGACCAACTCACACCATTATGGTGGAGATGCAGATTCCTCCCCCACCTACAGAGTGTTGGGCCTTTACTTTTATATTTTTTTGTGTGTTTGTTTTTTATTATTTTTTTTGAGACAGGATCTCGCTCTGTTGCCGGGGCTGGAGTACAGTGGCATGATCTGGAGTGGGACTGTAGGCGTGCGCCACCATACCAGGCTAATTTTTAAATTTCTTGTAGCCACGGGGTCTTGCCATGTTGCCCGAGCTTGTCTTGAACTCCTGACCTCAAGTGATGCTCCCACCTCAGCCTCCCAAAGCGCTGGGATTACAGGCGTGAACAGCCACGTCCAGCCAGTTTGCCAATTTCTAGGGTGCAGACCCTTACATCATGTCCAATGTCAAGCTCCCACTGATTAACAAGTTTACAGAACCCCTGAATATGTTGTATTCAGATCCCTGAGCCTGTGCCATGGGGAGTAATAGCATCTGCCAAGGCTCACAGGCTGGAGGAACAGGAGCTTGGGGCACAGTCTGCCAGCGGCAGGGCCTGCTGGGGGCGGGGCCTACTGGGGTGGGGCCTACTGGGGGTGGGGCCTACTGGGGCGGAGCCTACCGGAGCGAGGCCTACCTGGAGGCACGGGCAATTCAGCGACATCCACGGCTCGGCCAGCCTTGTGAGCTCGTATGGCATCTTGGTATTGCTGCAAGGGCCACAGGTGTTAGGGCTGCTTGTGGGAGGGCTCTGGGGCTGCCTGCTCGCCCCACCTCCCCCGGAACCCCCGCGGCACCTTGACGATGCGCTCGTGCATTCGAGCTTTCCGCTGGTCCCCCTTGCTCTTGGCCTGGGCTGCGGCCACCTGGTACCGCTCCATCCGCTGCTCCAGCGCCTCCAGCAGGGTCCTCGGGGGTGGGGGGACCTCTGGGCCAGACAGGGGGACAAGGTTAAGAGTCAAGGGACGGGTAGACAGTCTGGCTTCAAGCCTGCCCCCGACCCCAAAGGGTCCCACAACCTACCTGGTGTGGAGGGCGCCGTAGCGGGAGTCGGCGGCTGCGACGGTGGTGACGGTGGGTCTGGGGGCAGCTGGTCTGGGGACAGAGAGGTCCAGGCCAATGAGGGGCTTGCATGCTGCATCCCCAACAAGCTGGTCTGGCCTGAGGGTGGTCTCTGGGCCTGACCAACAGGGGTGGCAGCATCAAGGAGAACTTAGTGTATGCCTGAAACCATCCCAGAGAGTGGGCATGGCAGAGTCCTCACCGGGTGGCGGCGGCAGGCAGGAGAGGTCCACGGGCTCCCCCCGGCTCAGGGCCTCCAAGACAGCATCAAAGCTCTGGGAGAAGGAAGAGATCAGAAGAGGAGGTGCAGTTGGGGGCTGGGACCTCGTGGGGAGCCTCCGGGCCCTGGCATGGCACCGAGGACTTCTAGCTCCCTCCCTTCCGTTTGTGCCATCTTGCTTAATCCTCTTCCAACACACGTGCCCATTTCACAGAGGGGATAAACTGAGGCTCCAAGACTTACAGCAAACTATTGCTAGGGAGTGACCAGGCTAGGATGCAAATTTGGGTCGGCCTGACCCAGCAGCCCGGGTGCTTTGCCACCGGGGCATGTGGGAAGCATCCTGCCCCATCCCTCCAGTCCTGTCCGTCGGGCTGGACGCACCTTAGCCACGCGGAAGTGTCTGGCGGCAGCAGCGGTATCTCCCTGCTGCTTGGCGTGGAGGGCAGCCAGCTTGTACTCACGCTGGCGGCTCTGCAACTGGGCCAGAGGGCCAGGGCTGCAGGGACCTGGAAGGGAGAACAGCATACAGGAAGCCTCCAGGGCCTGGGCCAAGTTCACCGTGTAAACTATTTGTTATTTATTTATTTAATGCTTTTTTTTTTCTTTTTCAGACAGAGCCTTGCTCTGTTGCCCACGCTGGGGTACAGTGGTGCAATCTCAGCTCACTGCAACTTCCGCCTCCTGGGTTCAAGCCATTCTCTTGCCTCAGCCCCCTGAGTAGCTGGGATTACAGGCGCGTGCCTGGCTAATTTTTTTGTTTTTGGTAGAGACAGGGTTTCGCCATGTTGGCCAGGCTGGTCTCAAAGTCCTGACCTCAGGTGATCTGCCTGCCTCGGCCTCCCAAAGTGCTGGGATTACAGGTGTGAACCACCACGCCCAGCCTTAACGTTTTTTTTGAGACTGAGTCTTGCTCTGTTGCCCAGACTGGAGTGCAGTGGCACAATCTCGGCTCACTGCAACCTCCGCCTCCCGATTTCTGGCTAATTTTTGTATTCTTAGTAGAGATGGGGTTTCACCATGTTGGCCAGGCTGGTCTCAAACTCCTGACCTCAAGTGATCCACCTGCCTCGGCCTTCCAAAGTGGTAGAATTACAGGCATGAGTTACCATGCCTGGTCATAGTTAATGTATTTTTTTTTAAAGAGAGAGAGTCTTGCTCTGCTGCTCAGGAGTATAGTGGCGTAATCATACCTCACTGTAGCTTCAAACACCTGGGCTTAGACGATCCTCCCACCTCAGCTTCCTGAGTAGCTGGGGCTACAGAGCATGCACCAGCACGCCCGGCTAATTTTTTAATTTTTTTTTTTAGAGATGGGGTCTCACTATATTGTCCACGCTAGTCTTGAACTCCTGGGCTCAAGCGATCCTCCCACCTCAGCTTCCCGAAGTGCTGAGATTACAAGCATGCGCCACCATGCCCGACTCACTTTTTAAATAGATCCTGGGACTCACTTTTAGCAGTTGGGAATTTTGAGTCTTCTCTTATTTCCATCCACATCCCCCACAGAAATTTATGCTAACATGATATAGCTGTGTGTTTGAAAGCCTTTTTTGCCTACCCTATTGTATATTTATACAACCAAAATACATTTATGAAATGTGTTTGCGAAGTTGGGAAACTCAGTATTCAGTGCTTTTTAAACTGTGTTAGTTACAGTTTCAAATAATATGCTCGATATGTTTTCTGGGGAAGTACCTCAATATTTAAAGCTCTAAGTGCAATTCTTAGTATAAAATAACATGGTAGAATAAAGACACCACCCAGTGCCTACAAAATCTTGAAACACCCAGAAAATAGCAGGCAGGATCTTTTTTTGAGACTAACAACTGGACCCATTGCTTTAAACTTAGGCTTACTTCCCTGAAAATAGGTTTGGAGGTAGAAGTGACACACCTTTGACATTGTATTGGTTTTATTTCCTGGGATCATAAATCTTTCAGTGTTAAAAACAATGTGTTTCTGGGTCAAATTATTGTTATAATTATTACTAGCAGGTAACTGAGCAAAACCTAAATACATCAAGCTTATTTTATTTTATTTTTTGGAGACAGGGTCTCATTCTGTCACCCAGGCTGGAGTGCAATGGTGCAATCACAGCTCACTGCAGCCTCAACCTTCCAGGCTCAAGTGATTCTCCCACCTCAGCCTCCCAAGTAGCTGGGACTACAGGCATGCACCACCATGCCTGGCTAATTCTTAATTTTTTGTAGAGACACAGTTTCCTATGTTGCCCAGATGGATCTTGAACTCCTGGGTTCAAGCGATCCTCCCACCTTGGCCTCCCAGAGTGCTGGAATTATAGGTGTGAGCCACCACACCCGGCTGAGCTTTTTTGGTTTTTTTTTTTTTTTTTTTTTTTTTTTTTTTGAGACGGAGTCTCACTCTGTCGCCCAGGCTGGAGTGCAGTGGCCGGATCTCAGCTCACTGCAAGCTCCGCCTCCCGGGTTTACGCCATTCTCCTGCCTCAGCCTCCCGAGTAGCTGGGACTACAGACGCCCGCCACCTCGCCCGGCTAGTTTTTTGTATTTTTTAGTAGAGATGGGGTTTCACCGGGTTAGCCAGGATGGTCTCGATCTCCTGACCTCGTGATCCGCCTGTCTCGGCCTCCCAAAGTGCTGGGATTACAGGCTTGAGCCACCGCGCCCGGCGGATTTGTTTGTTTTGAGATAGAGTCTCGCTCTGTCGCCCAGGCTAGAGTGCAGTGGTGCAATCTCGGCTCGCTGCAAGCTCCGCCTTCCAGGTTCACGTGATTTTCCTGCCTCAGCCTCCCGAGTAACAGGCGCCCACCACCACGTCCGACTAATTTTTTTGTATTTTTAGTAGAGACAGGGTTTCACCGTGTTAGCCAGGATGGTCTCAATCTCCTGACCTCATGATCTGCCCGCCTCAGCCTCCCAAAGTGCTGGGATTACAGGTGTGAGCCACCGCGCCCAACCTGTTTGTTTGTTGAAACAGTCTTGCTCTGTCGCCCAGGCTGGAGTGCTGTGGTGCGAACGTGGCTCACTGCAACCCCTGCCTTCTGGGTTCAAGTGATTCTCTTGCTTCACCCACCCGAGTGGCTGGGACTACCAGCACGCGCTACCACGCCCAGCTAATTTTTATATTTTTAGTAGAGATGAGGTCTCACCATGTTGGCCATGGCTGGTCTTGAACTCCTGGCCTCAAGTGATCCGCCTGCCTTGGTGTCCCAAAGTGCTGGGATTACAGGCTTGAGCCACCACACCCAGCCCCTGCTGAGCTATTTGATAAGTTTTTGTACACCAAGGGTAAAATTCTACCAGAAATGTACCTCTTGTTGACATAATTGGAGCTGGGTCCAATCCCTAACAATCAGCTCGTTTCTCCCTTTCAATCCTTTTCTTTTTTTTCTTTTCCTTTTTTTAGAGATAAGATCTTGCTCTGTTGCCCAGACTTGGAGGGGCACGATCATGGCTCACTGCAGCCTTGAACTCCTGGACTCAAGCGAACCTCCCACCTCAGCCTCTCGAGTAGCTGGGACT
>NW_012102366.1:1098161-1099416 GCF_000951045.1 Mandrillus leucophaeus
AAGTGCCTCGATCTTGGCTCACTGCAAGCTCCGCCTCCCGGGTTCATGCCATTCTCCTGCCTCAGCCTCCTGAGTAGCTGGGACTACAGGCACCTGCCACTACACCCGGCTACTTTTTTGTATTTTCAGTAGAGACGGGATTTCACTGCGTTAGCCAGGATGGTCTCGATCTCCTGACCTCGTGATCCGCCTACCTCGGCCTCCCAAAGTGCTGGGATTACAGGCGTGAGCCACTGCGCCTGGCCTAATTTCTTTATTTTTATGTAGCGACAGGTTCTTGCTATGTTGCCCAGACTGGTCTTGAACTCCTGGTCTCCCAAAGTGCTGGGATTACAGGCATAAACCACCACATCTGTACTTTTTTTTCTTTTTTAAAGTGTTGAGGCCAGGGGTGGTGGCTCACACCTGTAATCTCAGCACTTTGAGAGGTGGAGCAGGCAGATCACCTGAGGTCAGGATTACGAGACCAGCCTGAACAGCAACATGGTGAAACCCCATCTCTACTAAAAATACAAAAATTAGCTGGGCATGGTGGCGGGCGCTTGTAATCCCAGCTACTCAGGAGGCTGAGGCAGGTGAATTGAACCTGGGAGGCGGAGGTTGCAGTGAGCTGAGATCGCACCATTGCCCTCCAGCCTGGAAATAAGAGTGAGACTCTGTCTCAAAAAAATTAAAGTATTGAGAAACCTACTTCACATCAACAAATAGATTGGAAGACACAGAATTTTGTTACTGTGATGTCTTTGTATTCTTTGAACTCCTGACAAGTTATGCCAGACTCCCATTGTGAAAAATTTTGGGTCGTTTCAGTTGACAGTTTCAGGGGACAATTCCAGTAATCTTTGAACTTTGCCGGAAACAATGGCTTGGAAACCAGCTCGGTTGCAGAAGGATTTAGTGACCCGGTGTTTGCTTTCTCAAACCCATGCCAGTATTTTGAGTTGTCTCTTTGCGTCCTGCCGGGGAAGTGTTTGGACCTGGGGCAAAGCCCCGTGTTTGTATCACGAAGAGAGGGAGGGAGGCCTTCCTTTCCTAGGGGGAGGTTAGGAAGAAAAACCTCTTAGAAGATATGTTCTAGCTTGGGCAACATGGCACCTCTACAAAAAGTACAAAAATTAGCTGGGCATGGGGCATGGTGGCATATGCCTGTAATCCCAGCTACTCAGGAGGCTGAGGCGGGAGGATTGCTTGAGCCCGGGAGGCAGGTTGCAGTGAACTGTGATCACGCTACTGCACTCCAGACTGGGCAATACAG
>NW_012102366.1:1100225-1102414 GCF_000951045.1 Mandrillus leucophaeus
TCCTGCCTCAGCCTCCCGAGTGACTGGGACTACAGGTGCCTGCCACCACGCCCGGCTAATTTTTTGTACTTTTAGTAGAGATGGGATTTTACCATGTTAGCCAGGATGGTCTCAATCTCCTGACCTTGTGATCCGCCTGCCTTGGCCTCCCAAAGTGCTGGGATTACAGGCGTGAGCCACCGCGCCGCGCCTATGTTTTATCATAATATTATAATAACAACAAAAAAACTCTCTGGGTATCCATGTCCTGCTTGGGAGGTATTCATGAACTCCAGGGGCTTGAAGACCCCAGGATTCAGGGTGTTGAACATATGTCACAATCAGTGCACAGCCTGCACCCCCCTAGAGCGGCATCCTGCCAGATGGCCCACTTGGCTCCCACATCAGCCCGGCCCTGCCCATCACCTACCTGGGGGCATCTGGGGCTTAGCCAAGCCTGGAGATGAGGCTGGGGCAGTGGGAGAAGGTCCCTCCAGGGTGACCCTGGGCTCCGGGGCTGACGCGATTCCAGGGGCCGGCTGGGTGGGTGCAGGGCTGCAGCTAGGCGTGGATGCCGGGCCTTTTCCTATGGCCACTGGCGGAGGGATGTCCGCTTCGTCAATGGCATTGCCCTTCCGGACAGAGGCCAGCAGGTTTTCCAGTGTCTGCGATAAGGCGTGAGTATTGGTTTGGGAGAAGCCAAGAGCTTGGTGCGGGACATCGGGGTGGGGGGGTCCCTGTACCCTGCCCTCTGCCCACTTACTTTAAGCCCCCGGTCGTAGCGTCGCATCTTGGCGCTGTCTCCAGCTTGCCTGGCGCTTTCAGTTGCTGTCCGATAGAGCGCCAGCCTCTCCTGCAAGGTGGCCTCCAGCCCCGGATGGGGGGCCTCAGGCTTTGGCTATGGGAGGGCAGGGGCACAGTGTGGGTGCTGACCCCACTTGGGATGCCCCTGTCAGCCCCTTCTGCAGTAACAGTCAGCCACATGTCATTCCTGGACCAGCCTCCCCTGCTCCAGTGAGGCAAAAATCATGGTCCCCATCTCCCAGTGGAGGAAATGGGGTTTCAGAAGCATCATGTGACCCGCCTGATGTCCATCACGTGGCTGTGAAGGACAAGGGTGGGCCGGGCGCGGTGGCTCACACCTGTAATCCCAGCACTTTGGGAGGCCAAGGCAGGAGGATCACTTGAGGTCGGGACCAGCCTGGCCAACATGGAGAAACCCCATCTCTACCAAAAAATACAAAAGTTAGCCAGGTGTGGTGGCGCACACCTGTAATCCCAGCTCCTGGGGAGGCAGAGGTGGGAGGATTGCTTGAACCCGGGAGGCAGAGGTTGTAGTGAGCTGAGATGGCACCACTGCACTCCAGCCTGGGTGACACAGCAAGACTCCATCTCATAAAAAAAGGGTAGGCCTTGAACCCCGGACTGTCTGTTGGCTTGTGGTTCAAGGGAGTGGGGTCATCCGAACTGTACCTGGGCCACAGGAGGTGGCGTCTCTGAAGCCTTCTGCTCCTCTCCAAGGACCTCATTTAGCTCCGCCTGCAGGGACACATGGCCGGGGGCAGGACGTGAGGGCATGCTGCATGGGGGCAATGGGATAAGAGCTCCCACCCTGCCCTTAGTGCTCACCAGCAGGTCATCATCGGCCTCCAAGTCATCCTCATCCGTGCCCTCCTCCTCATCCTCATCCGGGTCCTTCATGCACAGGCTGGCCATCTTCTCAATGGCCTCCATCGGCAGGGGACCTGGCGGTAGGGGGATGCCCCAGGTGGGCCAGGGTCGTACACCAAGAGCCCCTGTTTCCCATCCTGGACACGTTAGGTGCCCACCTCTTGTTGACTTCCCCATTTCATCTCTTCCTTATTCAGCCTCAGGTCTGGGGCCTGGCTATCTGAATTCAAAACCCAGCTCTGCAGACTGGGCACAGTGGCTCATCACGCTTGTAATCCCAGTATTTTGGGAGGCCGAGGCAGAAGGAACACTTGAGGTCAGGAATTCGAGACCAGCCTGGCCAACATGGTGAAACCCCGTCTCTACTAAAAATACAAAAATTAGCTGAGCGTGGTGGCGCGTAATCCCAGCTGCTGGAGAGGCTGAGGCAGGAGAACCACTGAAATCCAGGAGGCAGAGGTTGCAGCGAGCTGAGATTGCGCCGCTGCGCTGCAGCCTGGGCAACAGAGCGAGGGTTTGTCTCAAAACACACACACGGC
>NW_012102366.1:1102809-1104669 GCF_000951045.1 Mandrillus leucophaeus
GCAGGAGAATGGCGTGAACCCGGGAGGCGGAGCTTGCAGTGAGCCGAGATCGCGCCACTGCACTCCAGCCTGGGCGACTAAGCGAGACTCTGTCTCAAAAAAAAAAAAACAAAAAACAAAACACACACACACACACACACACGCACACACATAACAAAAAAACAACAAACCCAGCTCTGCAACGTTCTCTGTGTGAGACCTTGGGCAAGTGGGGTCACCTCTCTGGGCCTCAGTTTCTCCCTCTGTGACATGGGGATAACAACAGTTTCTCCTTCATAGGTAGGTTGGAGCACAGAAGGTCAATGAAGCTCTTAGAACAGTATATTGCCAGTATCTTGTTATTAGTTATGTTACATTCTGTAAAGCTGCCTTGAAGACTCAATTAATGACTATAGGACTGTTGTTCCTAGGGGAAATTTAAGCTTAGGTTCCTGTGAGCCTCCAGTCATAACCTTTTTTGGAGACAGGATCTTGCTTTGTCACCCAGGCTGGAGTGCAGTGGCCCAATCAGAGCTCACTGCAGCCTCAAACTCCTGGTCTCAAGTGATCTTCCTGCCTCAGCCTCCCAAGTAGTTGGGACTACAGGCATGCGCCACCACACCAAGCTCTGGTCACAAAATTTTAATCAACTGCTTGCTCCATGCGCGTTTCTGTTTGAAGATACCTTACCGAATAGATATTGTTCATTCATTAACTTTGAATTCACAGCCAACAGCACAGCAGTTAATGCCTGAATGAAGCTTCTCTCTTTTTTTGGAGACAGGATCTTGCTCTGTTGCTGAGGCTGGAGTGCAGTGGCGCGATCTCCGCTCACTGCAACCGCTGCCTCCTGGATTCAAGCGATTCTCATGCCTTAGCCTCCCGAGTAGCTGGGATTACAGGCGTTCACCACCAGGCTCGGCGAATTTTTGTATTTTTAGTAAACATGGAGTTTCACCAGGTTGGCCAGGCTGTTCTCAAACTCCTGGCTCCAAGTGATCTGCCCACCTTGGCCTCCCAGAGTGCTGGGATTATAGGCGTGAGCCACTGCGCCTGGCTGACATGAGCTTATTGTGTGTGAGGGGGCCCTGGGTGAAATACGGACTCTAGAAGATTAACTCCTATAACATGGTTATTATTCCAATTTTACAGATGGTAAAACTGAGGCCAAAGCACATGATGTGACTCATCAAGTCACAGAGCCAGTAAGTGGCAGAGCTCAGATTCCAACTCTCAGTCTGGGTCCAGAGTTGGTCTTGACCCTCTTACGCAGACCATCGGCTCCCAGGTCTTCTCTGTCATCTTTCTCCTACCCAGTGCCCCCAGTTCTGCACCCGAACCACTTGCAGGATATCAGAAAATGTTCTGAGGGCGTGTTAACCATCTTACCTTTGCCTTTGAGCTTCTCCAGAGCTGGGGGCTGGCCCCCGACCAAAGCCAAGAACTCGGCCTCCAGTTCTTCATCGTTAACTCTGTCCTCAGGGATCATCAGGCCATCTGGGGAGAGGTCAACCAGCAGGCCCAGCTAGGGGGACAGCAAGGGTTCAGTCAGACCTTTGGTTCACCACATGGCTAGAGGCAGTCATGATGGCTGAGAGTCCCCTTGGGAGGAAGGAAACAAGGTCTCCCAGGGAAAGCTGTTTACCTGGGGAGTGTCAGGAGACTGGAACAAGCCCAGAACAGGTGTTATAAGACAAGCCAGGCCCTCTGGCACAGTTCAACCTGGGGCAAAGGGCAAGAGACCCAGCTCTCTGATCTGAATCCACACTTATGATGTGCTGCTGGGCCAAGTTCAGTGGGAAAAGCAGACCCCTGGCTGGGTGCGGTGGCTCACGCCTGCCATCCCAGCACTGTGGGAGGCCAAGGCAAGGGGATGGCTTG
>NW_012102366.1:1105953-1107930 GCF_000951045.1 Mandrillus leucophaeus
CGGTGGAGGTTGCAGTGAGCTAAGATCGCACCACTGAACTCCAGCCTGAGCGACAGAGCGAGACTCTGTGCCCCCCCGCCCGACCCCCTAGAAAAGAGCAGGCTGGGCACGGTGGCTCACGCCTGTAATCCCAGCACTTTGGGAGGCTGAGGTGGGTGGATCACGAGGTCAAGAGATCAAGACCATCCTGGCTAATATGGTGAAACCCCGTCTCTACTAAAAATACAAAAAAATTAGCCGGGCGTGGTGGCAGGTGCCTGTGGTCCCAGCTACTCAGGAGGCTGAGACAGGAGAATGGCGTGAACCTGGGAGGCGGAGCTTGCAGTGAGCCGAGATCACGCCACTGCACTCCAGCCTGGGCAACAAGAGCGAAACTCTGTCTCAAAAAAAAAAAAAAAAGAAAGAAAGAAAGAAAGAAAAGAAACATACAAAAATTAGCCGAGTGTGGTGGTGGGAGCCTGTAATCCTAGCTACTCCGGAGGCTGAGACAGGAGAATCGCTTGAACCCGGGAAGCGGAGGTTGCAGTGAGCCGAGATTGCGTCACTGCACTCCAGCCTGGGGCGAGAGAGCAAGACTCCGTCTCCAAAACAAATAAACAAAAAAAGAAGTCCTAACCACAATGCAAGTTTGCCATGCAGACCCGTCTTCCTATCTTGGTTAATGACCAATCATGATGTGACAACATTGTGTTTAACCATATGAAATTGCCTTTCCTGTAGGTAAAAAATGGCCAAATGTTGGCAGTTATGTATGGCTCCACCAACTAGTAATAATGATAATAGTGACATTTATTGAGTGCTGTGTTCTAGCACTTTCCATAAACTATCTCAATGACTCTTTACAACTGTTCTGTAATGTAGGGTCTCTTGGAGGTCTCAATTTTTTATTATTTATTTATTTATTTTGAGAAGGAGTCTCGCTCTGTCACCCAGTCTGGAATGCAGTGGTGCGATCTCGGCTCACTGCAACCTCCGCCTCCCAGTTCAAGCGATTCTCCCACCTCAGCCTCCCGAGTAGCTGGGATTACAGGTGCCCACCACCATGCCCAGCTAATTTTTGTATTTTTAATAGAGATGGGGTTTCGCCATGGCCTCCCAAAGTGCTGGGATTACAGGTGTGAGACACTGCACCCGGCTTCCATTTTTAATTTTTAATTTTTATTTTAGAGAAAGAGTCTTGTTCTATCACCCAGGCTGGGGCAGAAGTAGTGCGATCATAGCTCACTGCAGTCTTGAACTCCTAGGCTCAAGCAATCCTCCCTTCTTAGCCTCCCAAATAGCTAGGACTACAGGCACATGCCACCATGCCCAGTTAGTCTTTTTATTTTTTGTTGAGACGGGGGTCTCGCTTTTGCCCAGGCTGGTCTCAAACTCTGGCCTCAAATGACTCTCCCGCCTCTGCCTCCATCTCCTGAAGTGCTGGGATTATAGAAGTCTCCATTTTACAGATGAGAAAGCTGAGGCTCAGAGCTGTAAAGTCAAATGCCCAATGTACAGAGGCCAGGAGGGAACTTCAGGTCAGCCAGACTCTAATATCTGAACACCAAGCTATGTCCTGGGCTCCTTCCATGAAAACAGAAAAATCAAACTATCTGGTGCCTGGGGCAGAGGAGTTGGGAGAGGGAGAAGGGGCCCAGCCACAGTGCCATAAGTGCCATAGGCTTACGGCTGCGGCCCTGGATTTGTGCTTAGCTCTGGTCAAGCTGTTAATCCCTATGACCTTGGGCAGATGTCTTCACGTCTCTGAGTCTCAAAGTCCTCATCTGTACAATGGAATAAAAACAGTCTGGCATGGCCCGACTGATGCAAGGGTTTGATGTGTCAAGTCCGAGGACTGCCCCTCCCCGACTGGAGCAGCTATGGCAACAGGTGGCCCCGAACCTGGGGCAGGGCCCCAGGAGCTGGGGAGCCAAGGCCAGTAGACCACACTTGAGTGGGATTGGGGCCTCACCTGGAGGGGGGGGCGGGGACCGGGGC
>NW_012102366.1:1107980-1111048 GCF_000951045.1 Mandrillus leucophaeus
GCCACCATACCCAGCTGGTTTTTTTTTTTCCTTTTTTTCGAGACAGAGTCTTGCTCTGTCGCCCAGGCTAGAGAGCAGTGGCGCAATCAGAGCTCACTGTAGCCTCGATCTCCCTAGGCTCAGCTGATCCTCCCACCTCAGCCTCCCAAATAGCTGGGACTACAGGTGTGTGCCACCATGCCTGGCTAATTTTTGTATTTTTTGGAAGAGACGAGGCCTCACTATGTTGCCCAGGCTGGTCTTGAACTTCTGGGCTCCAGCAGTCCACCTGCCTTGGCCTCCCAAAGTGCTCAGAATTACAGGTGTGAGCCACCATGCCTGGTCAGACATTTTCTGTATATATACAGATACAGTGTTGAGTTTTGTTATTTTGGTGTGTGGTTTTTTTTTTTGGAGACAGAGTCTCATTCTGTCACCCAGGCTGGAGTGCAGCGGCATGATTTTGGTTCACTGCAACCTCTGCCTCCTGGGTTCAAGTGATCCTCATGCCTCAGCCTCCTGAGTACCTGGGATTACAGGCACCCGCCACCATGCCTGGCTAATTTTTGTATTTTTAGTAGAGATGGGGTTTCACCATGTTGGCTAGGCTGCACTTGATCTCCTGACTTCATGTTATCCCCCTGCCTTGGCCTCCCAAAGATTACAGGCATGAGCCACCATGCCTGGCCCAAATAAAGTGCTTTTATTGGAAAATAGATCATCACACTTACTGATCTGCAACCTCCATTTTTCACTTTGCAGTAGATCATGACCATGTTTACTTGTCAGTATACCTATACAATTTCATCATTTGAAAAGAAAAACACCCCAAAATAGCCAGGCATGGTGGCGTGCACCTGTACTCCAGGCTACTTGGGAGGCCGAGGTGAAAGGATTGCTTGAGACCAGGAGTTAATGACCACCCTGAGCAACATAATGTTATCCAGTCTCAATAAATATATATTTTTAATTAACAAGATGTGGTGGCACACACCTGTAGTCCTGGCTACTTAGGAGATTGAGGCAGGAGGATGGCTTGAGCTGAGGAGTTCCAGGCTGCAGTGAGCTGTGACTGCGCCTGCACTCTAGCCTGGGACACAGAACAAAACCCTGTCTCTTAAAAAAAAATAGAAAGAAAGATTGTTGGGCACGATGGCTCCTGCCTGTAATCTGAGCACTTTGTGAGGCCAAGGCAGGTGGATCATTTGAGGTTAGGGTTCAAGATCAACCTGGTCAACATAGTGAAACCCCATCTGTACTAAAAATACAAAAATTAGCCGGGCATGGTGGCATGTATCTGTAATCCCAGCTACTCGGGAGGCTGAGGCACGAGACTTGCTTGAGCCTGGGAGAGCTGAGATTGCGCCACTGCACTCCAGCCTGGGCGACAGAGTGAGACTCTGTCTTAAAAAAAAAAAAAAGGAACAAACCAAGTCAGAAAGACAAACTCCAAATATGATGTAGTAGAGTTCCATTTGCCTATCATTTTCTAATGTAAGTTGAATTTCTTCAAAATTTTGAAATGACTTTCTAATTTAGTGGCTGATGAATTTAGGGAATGGTGTTCATGTTTTTCCCCCAAGATATGGGACAGAAGAGGAAATGATCAGCAGATTGAACATGTTTTGTGCAGAGATGAGCAACAGGCTGCTTGGAGGCATCAGAATTTCTCTGACCTTGGAGGGGGAGGCTGGGGACAGCCAGGCCCACCCACAGCAGGTCACTTGGGGCCTCTGTTGGCGGTAGACTCCCCAGCTCAGTGGACCTCAGGGCTGGCCCTGGACAGCCCTTTCTCTGTATACTGGAAGGGTGGAGAGAGGAAGAAGATTCTGGCAGGTGGTGAAAGAGGCCTTTTCCCTCCCAATGTCTTCAGTCTTTGGTGTTGAACACAAGGTTCTGCCTTATTTTTTCTTAAATTAGTCCCATGTGGACAGATCGCCGGAAGGAAAGAGAAGACTCTTCAATGCCATTGATATTTTTTTGCTTTTTATTCGGTACAAATGGCCATTCGATCAGCCAAGTGAGCAAGTGTTTGAGAATCTCAAGAAACCAAATAAACAAAGCAGCTATATTTTGTCTTTTCTGGCAGACCACAAGTTCGTGTTTCTTTTGAGACAGAGCCTTGCTCTGTCACCCAGGCTGGAATGCAGTTCTACAGTCTTGGCTCACTGCATCCTCTGCCTCCCGAGTTCAAGTGATTCTCCTGCCTCAGCCTCCTGATTATCTGGGACTACAGGTGCCCACCACCACGCCTGGCTAATTTTTTGTATTTGTAGTAGAGACAGGATTTCGCCGTGTTGGCCAGGCTGGTCTTGAACTCCTGACCTCAAGCAATCCGTCCACCTCACTCTCTCAAAGTGGTGAGATCACAGGCGTGAGCCACCGTGCCTGGATGGTTAGGAATGTGTTTCTATAAGCAATGTCCATCGGAGCCTTACTTGTGGTGCTGCATCCTTTGAGGTGGGCACCAGAGGGGGCGGGGGAGGGTGAGGAGGAGATCAAAGGGTGCAGCGCACTCAGTTCCTGCCCTGGAGATCCTCCAGCTCTAGTCAGGGGATAAAGGAAAATGCTTCTCCCAGGGAGCGCTAAGCAAATACACAGCAGTGGGATAAAGTTCTAAATGGGCACTCCCAAACCGTAACTGACAGAATTACAAGCAATTGGCTGTGCGCCATGGCTTACACCTGCAATCCTAGCACTTTGGGAGGCCAAGGCAGGCAGATCAGTTGAGATCAGGAGTTCGAAACCAACGTGGCCGACATGGTGAAAACCCGTTTCTACTGAAAATACAAAAAAATTAACCAGGCATGGTGGCTTGTGCCTATAGTCCCAGCCAATCAGGAGGCTGAGGCAGAAGAATTGCTTGAACCCAGGAGATGGAGGTTGCAGTGAGCTGAGATTGTGCCACTGCACTCCAGCCTGGTCAACAGAGCGAGAGTCCATCTCAAAAAATAAAAAATAGGCCGGGCGCGGTGGCTCAAGCCTGTAATCCTAGCACTTTGGGAGGCCGAGACGGGTGGATCACGAGGTCAGGAGATCGAGACCATCCTGGCTAACACAGTGAAACCCCGTCTCTACTAAAAAATACA
>NW_012102366.1:1111273-1115714 GCF_000951045.1 Mandrillus leucophaeus
TTTTTTGAGACGGAGTCTTGCTCTGTCGCCCAGGCTGGAGTGTAGTGGAGCGATCTCGGCTCACTGCAAGCTCCGCCTCCTGGGTTCAAGGAATTCTACTGTCTCAGCCATCCGAATAGCTGGGATTACAGGTGTGTGCCACCACGCCCAGCTAATTTTTGTACTTTTAGTAGAGACGGACGGGGTTTCACCGTATTGGTCAGGCTGGTCTGGAACTCCTGACCTCAAGTGATCCGCCCACCTCAGCCTCCTAAAGTGCTGAGATTACAGGCGCGAGCCACCGCGCCCAGCCTAATTTTTGTATTTTTAGTAGAGAGGGGGTTTCACCATATTGGCCGGGCTGGTCTCCAAAGGCCCCAGAGGCCCCTGGAGAGTCCTCAAGTGTCCTTGGAAGGGCCCCCAGATACCCTAGTCGGGAGGGAGGGTTCACACAGGCTGTTTCCTCCCAGGGACCAGAGTGTAGGCCCCCGGGGCTTCCCATAAGGACCCCCGAGGTCCCATTTGTCTTTCAGGTCCTGGGCATAAGATCTTTAGTTTGGAGGAGGTTTGAATTCCTACCTGGCCATGGTCCAAAGTAGCTGTGACTCTGTGTCCCACGCTGTGTCCCAATGGAAGCCATCTGACCCCTGGGGCAGCCACATGGGCCGAGGTGGAGGCGGGGGTAACCTCTGCTCTCAGCCAAAGCCACTGGATATAAACAGAGACAGGGACTGCTTATAATGATGAGAGATTTTGCTTGTTTTCAGATTTCTCAAGGGGAAGATAAAATGACAAAGAGGAAGAAGCTGCGGACCTCAGGTATGTTCATTCAAATGAACACTTCTTGATTTCTACTTCTGCTCGTGGGAAGAATGTGGGCTTGTGTATTGCAGATTTGGCTAACATGACCGTCCCAACCTCCTTAAAAGAAAATAAGGATTGGCCAGGTGCAGTGGCTCGTGCCTGTAATCCCAGCACTTTGGGAGGCCAAACGGGCAGATCACAAGGTCAGGAGTTTGAGACCAGCCTGACCAACGTGGTGAAACCCCATCTCTACTGAAAATACAAAAATTAGCCAGGTGTTGTGGCACGTGCCTGTAGTCCCACCTACTCGGGAGGCTGAGGCAGGAGAATCGCTTGAACCTGGGAGTGCGATGTTGCAGTGAGCTGAGATGGTGCCAGTGCACTCCAGCCTGGGCAACAGAGCAAGACTCTGTCTCAAAAAAAAAAAAAAAAAAGAAGAAAAGAAGAAAAGGATTTAATTCAAATAGAAGGCCGGGTGTGGTGGCTCACACCTGTAATTCCAGGCCTTTGGGAGGCCGAGGTGGGCAGATCGCTTGAGTCCAGGAGTTCGAGACCAGCCTGGGCAACATAGCGAGATCCTGTCTCTACAATGTAAAGTAAGGAAATTAGCTGGTTGTGGTGGTGGCAGGCATCTGTAGTCCCAGCTACTCAGGAGGCTGAGGCAGGAAGATCGCTCGAACTGGGAGGTGGAGGTTGCAGAGAGTCAAGATCGTACCACTGCACTCCAGCCTGACTGATAAGGGTGAGGCCCTGTCTCAAAAAAGAAGGAAAGAAAGAAAAATAGAAATAATGGAGAGGGCACACAGGAAAAGTAAAAGTGAAAGTTTCTGGAGCTTCTGCAAGCCTCTGGTGGGGTCCCACAGCTTAGAGGAGGCCTCCCCAGGCTTCAGGGCAGCGGGACAGCCTCCCTGCGGAACCAGTCCTAGAGACGACCCCTGGAATAATGCTTGATGTACTACAAGGCTACTTGGTATGTGGCTGAGTGTTTTACTCTGGGGCCCAAAACCTGGGTTCATCCCAGTTCTGCTCACTGTGTGGTGGTGGATGAGTTCCTCTGTGCCTCAGTTTCCCCTTTCGTAAATTGGGGATAATAAAAGCCACCACCCTTTCCTTTAGAGCAGTGTTTATCAACCAGGTGACAGGAAGGGATTTTGACCCCCAGGGGATAGTTGGCAATGTTTGGAGACTTTTTTGTTTTGGAGACCAAGTCTGACTCTTGTCCAGGCTGGAGTGCAGTGGCGAGATCTTGGCTCACTGCAGCGTCCACCTCCCGGGTTCAAGTGATTCTGCAGCCTCAGCCTCCTGTAGCTGGGACTACAGATGTACACCACCACACCTGCCTAATTTTTGTATTTTTAGTAGGGATAGGGTTTCACAGTGTTGGCCAGGCTGGTCTCAAACTCCTGACCTCGGGCGATCCGCCTGCCTCAGCCTTCCAAAGTGCTGGGATTGCAGGTGTGAGCCACTGTGCCCGGCCTAGAGACTTCTTTTGGTTTTCATAACTGGGGAAATGATACTGACATCTAGTGGGTGGAGGCCAGGGATGCTGCTCAAATATCCTACCATGCATAGGATGCCCCCCAACCACAGAGAATGATCCAATCCCAAATGTCCTCCAAGGTGGAGAATCCTGCCCTTAGAGCTCACATATGGGTTAGTATCTGTAAATCACCCAGAACTGACCTAAGGCAGTACACAAATGTAGACTGCTGTTAACAATTCTTCTTTCAGACTTTCGTTTTTTTCATTTTTATTTTATTTATGTATTTATTTATTTTTGATACGGAGTCTTGCTCTGTCACCCAGGCTGGAGTGCAGTGGTGCGATCTTGGCTCATGGCAAGCTCCTCCTCCCGGGTTCGTGCCATTCTCCTGCCTCAGTCTCCCGAGTAGCTGGGACTACAGGTGCCCGCCACCACGCCAGGGTAACTTTTTTGTAATTTTAGTAGAGACAGGGTTTCACCGTGTTAGCCAGGATAGTCTCGATCTCCTGACCTCATGATCCGCTCGCCTTGGCCTCCCAAAGTGCTGGGGTTGCAGGCGTGAGCCACCACGCCCGGCTCTTCCAGACTTTTTAAAAAAACTTTTATTTTGAAGTAATCTGGGACTTACAGAAAAGTTGCAAAAATAATTCAGAGAGTTCTGGCTACCCTTCCCCAAGCTTTCCCTAATGTTGACATCTAGCTCAGCCATAGGACAATGATCAACTATAGAACAGCATGAAAAACAGGGCAGGACTCTAACCTCAGTACACTACTTCTAGACTTTTTTTTTTTCGTTTGAAACGGAGTTTCGCTCTTGTTGCCCAGACTGGAGTGCAGTGGCGCAATCTCGGCTCACTGCAACCTCCGCCTCCCAAGTTCAGGTGATTCTCCTGCCTCAGCCTCCCGAGTAGCTGGGATTACAGGTGTCTGCCAGCACGCCCCGATAATTTTTGTATTTGTAGTAGAGATGGGGTTTCGCCACGTTGCTCAGGCTGGTCTCAAACTCCTGGCCTCACATGATCTGCCCGCCTCAGCCAAAGTGCTGGGCTTACTGGGGTAAGCCACCATACCCAGCTGGTTTTTTTTTTTCCTTTTTTTCGAGACAGAGTCTTGCTCTGTCGCCCAGGCTAGAGAGCAGTGGCGCAATCAGAGCTCACTGTAGCCTCGATCTCCCTAGGCTCAGCTGATCCTCCCACCTCAGCCTCCCAAATAGCTGGGACTACAGGTGTGTGCCACCATGCCTGGCTAATTTTTGTATTTTTTGGAAGAGACGAGGCCTCACTATGTTGCCCAGGCTGGTCTTGAACTTCTGGGCTCCAGCAGTCCACCTGCCTTGGCCTCCCAAAGTGCTCAGAATTACAGGTGTGAGCCACCATGCCTGGTCAGACATTTTCTGTATATATACAGATACAGTGTTGAGTTTTGTTATTTTGGTGTGTGGTTTTTTTTTTTGGAGACAGAGTCTCATTCTGTCACCCAGGCTGGAGTGCAGCGGCATGATTTTGGTTCACTGCAACCTCTGCCTCCTGGGTTCAAGTGATCCTCATGCCTCAGCCTCCTGAGTACCTGGGATTACAGGCACCCGCCACCATGCCTGGCTAATTTTTGTATTTTTAGTAGAGATGGGGTTTCACCATGTTGGCTAGGCTGCACTTGATCTCCTGACTTCATGTTATCCCCCTGCCTTGGCCTCCCAAAGATTACAGGCATGAGCCACCATGCCTGGCCCAAATAAAGTGCTTTTATTGGAAAATAGATCATCACACTTACTGATCTGCAACCTCCATTTTTCACTTTGCAGTAGATCATGACCATGTTTACTTGTCAGTATACCTATACAATTTCATCATTTGAAAAGAAAAACACCCCAAAATAGCCAGGCATGGTGGCGTGCACCTGTACTCCAGGCTACTTGGGAGGCCGAGGTGAAAGGATTGCTTGAGACCAGGAGTTAATGACCACCCTGAGCAACATAATGTTATCCAGTCTCAATAAATATATATTTTTAATTAACAAGATGTGGTGGCACACACCTGTAGTCCTGGCTACTTAGGAGATTGAGGCAGGAGGATGGCTTGAGCTGAGGAGTTCCAGGCTGCAGTGAGCTGTGACTGCGCCTGCACTCTAGCCTGGGACACAGAACAAAACCCTGTCTCTTAAAAAAAAATAGAAAGA
>NW_012102366.1:1115764-1126050 GCF_000951045.1 Mandrillus leucophaeus
GCGCCCGCCACCTCGCCTGGCTAGTTTTTTGTATTTTTTAGTAGACGGGGTTTCACCGTGTTAGCCAAGATGGTCTTGATCTCCTGACCTCGTGATCCGCCCGTCTTGGCCTCCCAAAGTGCTGGGATTACAGGCTTGAGCCACCGCGCCCGGCCCCTAATTGTCTTTTTGAGACAGGCTCTAGTTCTGTTGCCCAGGCTGGAGTGCAGTGGCGCAGTCTAGACTCACTGCAATCTCTTCCTCCGGGCTCAAGTCATCCTCCCGCTTCAGCCTCTCAAGTACGTGGGACTACAGGTGTGCGCCACCATGTCTGGCTAGTTTTCATATTTTAGACAGTGTTTCGCCATGTTGCCCAGGCTGGTCTTGAACTGCTGAGCTCAAGCAATCCACCTGCCTCGGCTTCCCAAAGTCCTGGGATTACAGGCTGTGAGAAAGGCTGATATTTTAATCATGGACAAAGATAATATTGAATTGCTCAATGTTACTTCTGTAAGGCAGGCATAACAGCAGCACCCTGCCTTGAGCTTTTATCTTAACACACACAAGTTCTTAGGACGGCATCTGGTGTGGAACTCACTAGAGTCAACCCTTATCATTTGTGCACTGAATACATGATTAGGTGGGGCCAGGTTTGGGGAAGTCTTACAAGCCAGCCACTATTGAAAGCTTCGATGTAAGTGAGTTTTCTTAATTCAAAAAATAGATGCTGGCCAGGCAGAGTCGTTCATGGCTGTAATTCCAGCACTTTGGGAGGCCGAGACAGAGGTCGCGACGACCAGCCTGGGCAACATAGTGAGACCCTGTGTCTATAAAACAAAAACAAAAAAAGACTTAGCCAGGCATGGTGGCACACACCTGTTTTCCCAGCTACTCAAGGGGCCTGAGGCGGGAGGATGGCTTGAGCCTAGGAGGTCAAGACTGCAGTGATCCACAGTTGTACCACTTCACTCCAGCCTGGGAGACAAAGCCAGACCCTGTCTCAAAAAAAGAAAATATATATATATATATGTAGTATATATAATACATAAATACATATATATATATATATATGTATAAATATATATATTTACATATTTGGCTGAGGCTGAATCCTGAGGTGGCATGGCCTGGCTTTAGATCACATGGAACAACCTGGCAATATAGTGGGATATATAATACATACTGTATGTATTTAATAAATATATAATATACATCATATGTAAATATGTAAGTACATAACTTTATAATATATTGATATAGTAGAAATATATAATTTAATATATATTTATAATTATAAATATGTAATATGTAAACAATATATTTTATATGTATGTATATGTTAAATTTGAATCCATATGTATTCTTATATATAATATATAATACATACTAATTTTTTTTTGAGACAGTCTCACTCTGTCACCCAGGCTGGAGTGCAGTAGTGCAATCTCAGCTCACTGCAACTTCTGCCTCCCGGGTTCAAGTGATTCTCCTGCCTCAGCCTCCCAAGTAGCTGGGACTATAGGTGGGTGCCACCATGCCTGGCTAATTTTTGTATTTTCAGTAGAGATGGGGTTTTGCCTTGTTGGCCAGGCTGGTCTTGAACTCCTGACCTTAGGTGATCCACTCGCCTCAGCCTCCCAAAGTGCTGGGATTATAGGCATGAGCCACCGTGCTATGTATACAAAGATGTCAGTAAGCATCTTTAGCCTCTTAAATGCCGGAAGAAGACACATCGCAATTGCTTTCAGTGATGGGGAAGTTAGTGCAGAAATGCAAGGGCCCAGGACGTGGCCAAAGCATCACCTCTTCAGCACCCGCTGACTGTGAGTCCCAGTTTTCCCAGGATGGCTATTTCACAGATGTCTCAGCACACTAGAGTAGTACATAATTTAGTCTTGTCTGCACTTGGTGGTGTGCATTTATCCAATCATGTCCTAAGTATTTATTGAGCACCAACAGTGTACAGGATGCTCTTACAGGCACTTGGGACCCTGCAGAAAGTGAGATGGATTCGGCCCCTTCTCGCGTGCAGCCTAGTTGTAGTGGGGGAGACAGGAGATGACCCAGGACATTGATACTTGCAGAAAAGCTGAGAAGGGAAGAAGTCAGGCTCATGAAAGGGGATGTTTGGTAGAGAAGACAGGAATGACCCCTCTGCAGAGTTGTTTGAGCTGGGACCCACTACACACCCCTTACCACTTCCCCAGAAAGAGAGTCGGCCAGGCCAGGTTCTTCTGTGTGATCTGGAGCCAGGCCAGGCCACCTCCTGATTCAGCCTCAGCTCTGGCCAGTCCATAGGTAAAAAGCCTTTGAATCTCATGGCCACATAAGCTCATAAGTCCCACCTTTGATAGGGGTTCCAGTCCATCTCTCGCTCACCAGGTAAGCATCAGAGCGGGGGTTTCATGCCCTTGGAACGAGCCTGCTTTCTTTCAAGACAGCAGTGGCCTTGCTGTGTTCAGTTGTCAGCCATGGCAGTGGCTGTATCCCCCACCCCTTCATCTTCCTCTATCTCTAAAACAGGAGACGGACTCTGTCCTCCAAAACCTCTAAAGACCCCAAGGCTAGGAGACTCTGATGGGGACCCCCAGAGTTCCATGTTGGGCTGTTTACATCACCCTGAGGAGCCAGAGAGTAAACTGGGACCTGTTCCCTCTACACAGCAGCACGGGGAGGAACCAGGAAAGGCGGTCTGCAGGTAGGTGGCTGTGAGCATTCCAGCAGGTCTCCCCACTGACAGTCCACATAGCACAGCAGCTCAGCAGACAGCAATGCTTTGGGAAGTAGACCCACAACCTATCCAGTGCTGTGACCCACTCCTTCCCAGAGCTCAGGGCCATCGGATCTTACTTCTCCTAGCATTCCTCGCTGGTAAGAAGGGTTGATGTTTTGGCTAGGCATGGTGGCTAATGCCTGTAATCCCAGCACTTTGGGAGGCCTAGCAGGGAGGATCACTTGAGGTCATGAGTTTGAGACCAGCCTGGCCAACATTGCAAAACCCTGTCTCTACTAAAAATACAAAAATTAGCCAGGTGTGGTGACACACCTGTAATCCCAGATACTCGGGAGGCTGAGGCAAGAGAATCGACTGAACCCAGGAGGCAGAGGTTGCAGTGAGCAGAGATCATGCCACTACACTCTAGTCTGGGCAACAGAGCGAGACTCCACTAAAAAATAAAAGAAAAAAAGAAGTTTTAACTGTGGACAAAGATAATGCTGAATTTTTCAAGGTTACAGAACTTATATTCTATAACTCATATTCTGTCTGCTGGTCAAACCCATCCGTCTTCCACATTCCTCCTCCTCAATCAAGAAGGGAACAAAGGAATTGTTGTTATGTGAGCTAATGACCAATAAAAAAGAAAAGCAATCAGGGCTGGGCGCAGTGGCTCATGCCTGTAATCCCAGCACTTTGGGAGGCCAAGGCAAGAGGATTGCTTGAACCCAGGAGTTTGAGAGGAGTCTGTGTAACATAATGAGGATGACCCCATATCTACAAGAAATAATTAGCCAAAACAAAATGATATATATATCCTTATGGATGTGTGTATGTATTTGAGACAGGGTCTTGCTCTGTCACCTAGGCTGGAGTGCAGTGGTACAATCGTGGCTCACTGCAACCTCCACCTCCTGGGTTCAAGCGATTCTCCTGCCTCAGCCTCCCAAGTAGCTGGGATAAAAGGCGCCCGCCACCACACTCAGCTAATTTTTGTATTTTTACTAGAGATGGGGTTTCACCATGTTGGCCAGGCTGGTCTTGAGCTCCTGACTTAAGGTGATCTGCCTGCCTCAGCCTCCCAAAGTGCTGGGATTACAGGTGTGAACCACTGCGCCTGGCCCTTATTTATTTAAATATAACCCTAAGTTTCACTAGTTTTTAAAGACACTATGTTTCTTGCATCTACAATTTCCTTTCCCTAGAATGTGTCTTGTGAGAGCTGGAGTGTCCGTCCAAATGAGAATATCCCTATTCCCAGTTCAGAAGGCAGTTCCTGGCATTATAAGTGTGACAAAGTCACCTGTTGAGGCAGTGTATTCTCCAAGTGAGACTCTGCACCCTCCTTGCCCGTTAAATGTTCTCAGGTCACTGCTTCTCCATCCCCATCCCACTCTTTTAAAGCAGGTTTTCCAGGGCCTTCCATCTAGCAGACTTTTTTTTTTTTTTTTTTTTTTTTGAGACAGGGTCCTGCTCTGTCACCCAGGCTGGAGTACAGTAATGTGATCATAGCTCATTGCAGCCTGAACTCCCCTGGCTTAGATGATCCTCCCATCTCAGCCTCCCAAGTAGCTGGGACCACAGGCACACAGCACCTTGTCCAGCTAATTTTTAAACTTTTTGTAGAAACAGGGTCTCACTATGTTGCTCAGGCTGGTCTCAAACTCCTGGGCATTCACCCACCTCAGCCTCCCACAGTGCTGGGATTAAAGGCATGAGCCACCGTGCCCAGCCTAGGAGACTCTTAGCACTGGTTTCCTCTTAGATTTTGTTTTGCATTTGTCTTAATATGTGAGTGACAACCTAGGAGGATTTCAGATCCCCCTCAGTTTGTTTGTTTGTTTGTTTTGACACAGAGCCTTGTTTTGTCACCTAGGCTGGGGTGCAGTAGCACGATCTTGGCTCACTGCAACCACCACCTCCCAAATCCAAGCCATTCTGCCTCAGCCTCCCGAGTAGCTGGGATTACAGGCATGTGCCACCACATCCGGCTAATTTTTGTATTTTTAGTAGAGATAGGGTTTCACCATGTTCCCCAGGTTGGTCTCGAACTCCTGGCCTCAGTGATCTGCCCACCTCAGTCGCCCAAAGTGCTGGGATTACAGGCGTGAGCCACAGTACCCGGGCAGATCTTCCTCAGTTTTATCTTTTCCTACACAGCTCCCCAGATGAGGAAACAGGAGCTCCCTGCTGGCTCCTCCATCAACCAGAGAAGGAGCCAGCTCCCCTTCCTCCTTCCCAGGTGAGCCTGTCCTGTGGCCTCGTGGATGTAGAAGCACCGCTGCCTCCCTTAAAGTTCCGGCTCTGTGTCTCCCTTCATTGTCCCCAGTTGCTCACTCATGGTCTACAGGGGCTGGAGGGAAGATACCCAAAGGGCAAGGGTGGAGTTCTCTCAAGGCTACAAGAAAGGAGCAGGTTTGGGTTTGCTTTTTTCCTGAGACCTCATTCCTCCCTTATCTTTATTGCTGCTTTGTTCTTGTATCCGGTTTACAGAACTCAGTTGGGAGGTTTGTTCCCCAGTTTGCAAAATCCAGGAAGACAGTGGCAAGAAACGGAGAGACAAAGGATGAGGACCTCAGGAGTGGGGCCTTTAGCCTGGTAAGGCTCTAAAATCAGCCAGGCTGAGCCCAGCGCATGTGCGGCCTCCTGGCCCAGCCTCGGCAGCCCCATTTCACCCTGGAGTTCTTTGGCAATGGTGAGGCCTGTACCTCTCTTCCACCTGCCGTTTTCAGTACATTGTGCTATGGATATATGTTGAGTATGCAACAATTCTTTTTTTTTTTTTTTCCTTTTTTTTCTTGAGACAGAGTTTTACTCTTGTCACCCAGGCTAGAGTGCAATGGCACCATCTTGGCTCACTGCAACCTCCGCCCCACCAGGTTCAAGCAGTTCTCCCGCCTCAGCCTCCTGAGTAGCTGGGATAACAGGCGCCTGCCACCACGCCCAGTTAATTTTTGTATTTTTAGTAGAGACGGGGTTTCACCGTGTTGGCCAGCCTGGTCTTGAACTCCTGACCTCAGGTGATCTGCCCGCCTCAGCCACCCAAAGTGCTGGGATTACAGGTATGAGCCACCACGCCTGGCCTTACCACAATTTTTTAAAAAACAAAAAACAGTACAGAGTGAAGTTCTGGTGCTCTCTGTTCTAGCTTCCCCGAGTGGTAACACCGTGCATAACTGTAGTCCATCATCAAAACTAGGCAATTGGCCAGGTGCAGTGGCTCGTGCCTGTGATCCCAACACTTTGGGAGACTTCCCTTGACCAGCCTGAGCAACATAGGAAGACTCTATCTCTACAATAATTTTTTTTTTCTTTTCTTTTTGAGATGGAGTCTTGCTTATCAGGCTGGAGTGCAGTGGTGCGATCTCGGCTCACTGCAGCCTCCGCCTCCTGGATTCAAGCGATTCTCCTGCCTCACCCTCCCCAGTAGCTGGGACTACAGGTGCACACCACCACACCTGGCTTATTTTTGTAGTTTTATTAGACATGGGGTTTCACCCTGTTGGCCAGGCTGGTCTTGAACTCCTGACTTCAAACAATCCGCCTGCCTCGGCCTCTCAAAGTGCTGGGATTACAGGCATGAGCCACTGCATCCAGCCTACAATAATTGTTTTAAAACTTGGCCAGGTGCAGTGGCTCCCACCTGTAATCCCAGCACTTTGGGAGGCCGAGGCAGGAGGATCACTTGAGCCCAGGTATTCCAGACCAGCCTGGGCAACATGGCACAACCCCATCTGTATAAAAAAACACAAAATTTATCCAGGTGTGGTGTGTACCTATAGTCCCAGCTACTTGGGAGGCTGAGGTGGGGGGCTCACCCGAACCTAGGAAGGTCAAAGCTACAGTGAGCCGTGATCACACCACTGCACTCCAGCCTGGATGAAAGAGTGAGACCCTGTCTCAAAATTATGAAAAATAAATAATAAAAATAATAATAGCGGCTGGGCACGGTGGCTCACACCTGTAATCCCAGCACTTTGGGAGGCTGAGGCAGGCAGATCACCTGAGGTCAGTAGTTCGAGACCAGCCTGACCAACATGGAGAAACTCTGTCTCTACTAAGTATACAAAATTAGCCGGGCATGGTGGCGCATGCCTGTAATCCCAGCTACTCGAGAGGCTGAGGCAGGAGAATCGCTTGAACCCAGGAGGTGGAGGTTGCGGTGAACCGAGATTGTGCCATTGCACTCCAGTCTGGGCAACAAGAGTGAAACTCTGTCTAAAAATAATAATAAACAGGAAATTAACATTGGTGTGGTTTGAATGCCACCTTGATTTTCATATCCCTGATCTTGTTGAGTGTCTGGTGCTGGCAGAGAGAAGAGCTTGATGGAAGGAGAGGTTTCTGTGCTTCCAGATCCCCCTCCAGTCGCTGGCCCTGGTACCGATGCCTATTTCCATGCATGATGGCCGGTGCCAACATCTGAGTCTTTGAACAGGGCAGTCACAACTATTAGATTGGTGCAAAAGTAAGTGCGGTTTTTGCCATTAATTTTTTTGTGTATGTGAGACAGAGTCTCACTCTGTCACCCAGGCTGGAGTGCAGCCCTATCTCGGCTCACTGCAACCTCCACCTCCCGGGTTCAAACGATTCTCCTGCCTCAGCCTCCTGAGTACCTGGGACTACCGGTGTGGGCCGCCGTGCCCAGCTAATTTTTGTATGTTTAGTAGAGATGGGGTTTCACCATTTTGGCCAGGCTGATCTTGAACTCCTGACCTCAAGTGATCCGCCCACCTCGGCCTCCCGAAGTGTTGGGATTACAGGCGTGAGCCACTGCGCCTGGCCAGTGTTTGCCATTAAAAGTAATGACAAAACCCACAATTACTTTTACACCAAACTAATAGAAAACTCTTTGGAGAACTTGGTTATCAAAGGCCCCGGGGCTGAGTCTTTTTCTGTCCACAGGAAACCCTCCCAGAGTCCAGTGCCCAGAGTCCACGATGCCAGCCGCTAGTGGAGACCCTGGGGCTCCCCTTCCAGGAGGCCACGGAGCCGGGGGACCCAACGCAGGCAGACAGTGCCCACCCTGAGCAGAGCAGCCAGAGCCCTGTGCAGGCTGTGCCCAGCAGTGGAGATTCTCAGCCTGATGACCCTCCAGACAGGGGGACAGGGTTGTCCTCCTCACAGAGGGCCAGCCAAGACCACCTGTCAGAACAAGGGGCTGAAGACAGCAGGCCTGAGACAGATGGGGTTCCAGGTGATCGTGGCCAAAAGGAACACCTACCAAGCAGTGATTCTGAAGGGGAGAAGCCAGACAGAGGAGCCCTCAAGGAGGGAGGGGCCCAAAGGACAGCAGGGGCTGGCCTGCCTGGAGGGCCCCAGGAGAAGGGAGACAGTATCCCCTGTACCCCAGCATCAGCTCCTACCTTGGGCCCTGCTCTGGGACTGGGCCCTGCCTCTTGGTGCCTGGAACCTGGGTCTGTGGCCCAGGGCTCCCCTGACCCCCAGCAGACCCCCAGCAGGATAGGCAGGGAAGGGGAAGGGACTCATAGCAGCCTGGGATGCTCCTCCCTCGGGATGGTTGTCATTGCAGACCTGAGCACAGACCCTGCTGAGCTGGAAGAGAGGGCTCTGGAGGTGGCTGGGCCCGATGGGCAGGCCAGCACCATGTCACCTACCTCTCCCAAGAGGAAGGCCGCTGATGGAGGCTACAGGAGGGCCCTGCCAGGCTGCACCCCACTCACTGGGGAAACCGCAGGAGAAACGGGGGAGGCAGGGCAGGATGACATGCCCCCTGGCGATGTCCCAGTGGGCCCGACAGCCTCCCTGGCTCTGGCACCCGGGAGTGGAGAGTCCATGATGGGCGCTGGAGATTCCAACCATGCAGCCACGGACACCGGTCCATGTGTCGATCAAAAGCAGGAGCCAGGCCCTACTCCAGAGGCAGCCGAGTCAGGTGGCCAGGACCTCGAACAAGACCTTGAGGGGCTCCGTGTGTCCCCGCAAGCTTCTGTTCTGCCAGAACACAGAGGAGCAGCAGACAGCCCTCTCCAGGAGCCTGGGGCCCAGCAGGGCATAGACACCACCTCAGACCTGGCAGGGCAGCAAGACCACCTGCCTCATCCTGCAGACCAGGCCGCCTGGGCAGACTCTTCAGCTGTGGAACTCGACTTCCTGCTGGACAGCCAGATACAGGATGCCCTGGACGCTTCTGACTTCGAAGCCCTGCCTGAGCAGGTAAGAGCTGCCCCGAGTGACAGACATACCTGCCCAGGGCAGGCACCTAACCTCCACAAGCCCTCTCCTCACGTGGCACAGCGGTGGAGGGGGAGCTGGGGCTCAGGGCGTACCATTTACACAGCCAACGACTCTAGGAGTCCGAGTTGCAGCTCTATTGCATGTGGAGTCGGTGGTTTTCCAGAAAGTATAGACCTGCCTTTCGGTGGTTGTTTACATATCCAGGGATGGTGACACACAGCTGCTTTCTCAGCCGGGCCTCCCACATTGAACTGGAGTCCCCAGGAGTGCCAGCCCCTGGCAGCTTCTGCTTCAGTGCCTGACCCTGGCTGTGGGGTCCCGGGGCATGTATTGAGGGCGGTGGACACAGTGGGGTGATGGAGAGAAGCTGGGCCTAGGGAGGGGGCTTCACTCCCAAGCTGCAAAAGAGCCTTTGCCCATCTCCTTAGGGTCCTCTGGGGGTCCTGATATGATTCTTTCCCAAACATAAGTCATTTTGTTTTTCTGCCGGAACTTGTAAGGGCTTTGCCTCCTTCAGGGATCTGCCTGCCCCACCGGCTGCCCAGATGTGGCCTCCTCTGGCTCCAGAGCTGGTGCCAGCTGTTGGCGTTCGTTCTCCTGTCTGGGCAGGTGGCAGCCTTGCTTCGGCCCTGCCCCCCAGGGGAAGAGTGACCTCCCCAGCTGTTGGCACACCTGAGCCTGGGCTGAGGGCGTCACAGTCACACCCTGAGAGGTGGGCGGTTCTCTGTCCACACACTGGGTGTAGCAGCGAAGACTCTGGAAGAGTTCATGCACCTGTTGGAGGTGAGGCAGGCGGGAGGGGAGGAGGCCAGGCTGGCACCCAGGTCATGCCCCAGCTGCCGCATCCTGGAACACAGAGCCAAATTTGCCTTTCAAATGTCAGCCTCTGTTTCTTTGCTGTCCCTGTGTCAAGATGTTAAAAAAAAAAAAAAAAAAAAAATTCATGGCCAGGCACAGTGGCTCCCACCTGTAATCCCAGCACTGGGAGACCGAGGCAGGAGGATCACCCGACGTCAGGAGTTCAGGACCAGCGTGGCCAACGTGGTGAAGCCCCATCTCTACCAAAATACAAAAATTAGCTGGGCGTTGTGGCATGTGCCTCTAATCCCAGCTACTCTGGAGGCTGAGGCAGAAGAATCGCTTGAACCTGGGAGTCGGAGGTTGCAGTGAGCCAAGATCATGCCACTGCACTCTAGCCTGGGTGACAGAGCAAGACTCTGTCTCAAAAAAGAAAAAATTGGCCGGGCGCGGTGGCTCAAGCCTGTAATCCCAGCACTTTGGGAGGCCGAGACGGGCAGATCACGAGGTCAGGAGATCAAGACCATCCTGGCTAACACGGTGAAACCCCGTCTCTACTAAAAAATACAAAAAAACTAGCCGGGTGTGGTGGCGG
>NW_012102366.1:1126100-1142448 GCF_000951045.1 Mandrillus leucophaeus
TGGTGGCGGGCGCCTGTAGTCCCAGCTACTCGGGAGGCTGAGGCAGGAGAATGGCGTAAACTCGGGAGGCGGAGCTTGCAGTGAGCTGAGATCCGGCCACCGCACTCCAGCCTGGGCGACAGAGCGAGACTCCGTCTCAAAAAGAAAAAAAAGAAAAGAAAATTAGCCAGGCATAGGGATGCATGGCTGCAATCCCAGCTACTTGGGAGGCTGAGGCAGGAGAATCACTTGAGCCCGGGAGGTTGAGGTTGCAGTGAGCCGAGATTACGCTACTGCACTCCAGCGTGGGTGCCAGAGACCCTGTCTCAAAAAAAAAAAAAAAAAGAAATTGGTGAGTCACAGTGCAGTTCAGTGGTAGAGGCTGAACACGAGTGTGTGGGAAAGGCAGGAGTTCTGTTGCTGGGCGCAGCTGAAATTTTATGAGAGCCTCATTCCTTGCAAAATGCAAATCCCTCACTTAAGAGCCGCCTCCATTGCCTCCAGTCTGTGTTCTCGTGGGTGGTGGCTTGGAGAGAAGGCTGGGAAATGGTTAAGGTGTTTGGGGCCAGGTGCACCTAAGTGGCATCCAGCAGGTGAAGCCCCTAACCCTCCTAAACTGCAAGCTTGAAAAAAGCTGCCAAACTGCGAGCTTGGAAAAAGACCCTGAAATCCAGACTCCAGGGGACCCAGACGGACAGCTGGCTGGTCAGACCTGACCAGCACCGGCAGCCTTTCCCCCGCCAGGGGAGGAGGCACCGCCCTGACAGCACTGCCAAGGCCTGGGCGTGTTTGGTTTTGACACGAGGCGTTCCCTAGCAAGTCAAGGCGACCCAGGCAAGGAACACATTCCCGTGGGAAGGTTCCGGGTGGCTCCTGGCAGGAAGGCCAAGGCCCATGTCTCCCGGCATGGGCAGGGGCACAGGTAGTAGCAAAGATGGATCGAGAGGGCCGTCTCAGCACCTCGTCCTGACCTCACCATGGTCACGCACTGTGCTAGAGGAGGAGACTCAGAGGTGACACAGCAGAGACAGAGCTTTCAAACCTCAAACCAAGGTCTCGTCATGGGAGCGTTTGGTGTTACTTTCTCATAGCTCCTCTGTGCTCACTCTTGGACCGATAGTGCTTCTGCAATCCGCATATGGAGTCGTTTAATTTAAATTTTAGAGACAGGGCCTTGCTCTGTTGCCCAGACTGGAGTGCAGTGGCACAATCACAGCTCACTGCAGCCTCAACCTCCCAGGCTCAAGCAGTTGATCCTCCTGCCTCATCCTCCCGAGTAGCTGGACCACAGGTGTGTGCCACCATGCCTGGCTAATTTTGGGGTTTTTTTTGTTTGTTTGTTTGTTTGTAGAGACAGGGTCTTGCCGTGTTGCCCAGGCTGGTCTGGAACACTTGGCCTCAAACGATCCTCCCACCTCATCTTCCCAAAGTGCTGGGATTACGGGTGTGCCCAGCCTGGCTCATTGCCTCTTTTCTGAGGGACATTGTAAGTCACCACTTTATAATGGAGCTTGACATTTTCCATGGAAATTAAACCACCATTGATGCTTAGAAGCTTAAGCGCCTTGGAGTTACCAGGCTTTCCCCTATATTCACTGGGCGTTTTCCCCTCGTGTTAAATTTGCAAACTCCTTTCCTAACAGGATGTGTGTGGCTCATTCAGCCAAGGTAGATGACTCCACTTCACTGCAGTTGCTACCCCTTGGTGTTTTCTCTGTACCCGTAAAGATAGTGAGGGGCATGCAGGAGACTGCAGCGGTGTCAGGGCCAAAGATCATGGCACAGGGGCACCCCCACTGCCCAGATCAGCCTGTGGGAGGCCCAGGCCTAGGAGCAGACGCCAGGGTTGGCTGTGGCCTTTCTCTTTCCAAGGGGAAAGGATGGGTGCAGCCCAGGCTGGTAACCCTGGGTCTACCCATCGTGGAGTTCCTCACCGTTACTGCTCTGCCTCTGCAGGAGTCCTAGCCGGCCCCAGTGTGACCTACTGTGGCCACAGTAAAGCCAAAGGCATCAGCGTGACTTCTGGGTCTCCTGTGCAGAGCTTGCTCGACTTGGGCCCCGGGCACTCACACCTTGTGTTCTCTTTCCAGTTCTTTCCTTCCGGGAACAAGCCGGGCCCTTGCTGGCCGGGCCCCAGCCCACATGCCAATGGAGACCCTGTTGCAGTGGCCAAGGCCCAGCCGAGGTAGGTGTGGGGTGGGTGAGAAGTGGCTCCAGGACCCTCACCAATTTTACCAAGGAGGGTGACAGACGGAGGGGACCCCAGTTCTCCCTCCCTGGGCCTCGACTTCCGCAGTCCATCAGGGGAGCTGAGCCCTGTCTTTCAAACTGTACACATTCCCTTGCTCCCCGAAAGCAGAGAATGGGCGACAGTGACCAGTGATCGGCACCCAACCCAGTGTCTCCCTAGGAGCCCTGAGACAGTGCCCCCGGCTCTGTGGGCTGTTTCTCTCTGGGAAGAGGGGCCAAAGCTTCCTCCTGAGTCCCTGGGAAGGGGAAGGGACCCAGACAGGGCTCGGAACTGTTGGCTGAGACCATCTTGGAGCTGTTCCTAGCTCTGGCACCAGGCGGGCACTCAAGTGAGTCTAACCTGCCCTCACCCTCTCCCCTCCCTACTTGGCTCTTGCCCTAGGCGAACCACCTCCTCCCTCACGCAGGCCACCAGTTAGCCGTCCTCCAGGCTGCTGTGTGTGGGGAGGGCACCCTCTCCCCCGCACCATGCCCGTGGTCCCCGTAGTCTGTCCCCTCCTCCCGTGCCCTCCCGCAGCCCTCCTCGAAGCCAGGGCTGGGCGGCTGCCCTCTCTGTTACCTGGCACTTGAACCTGCCTCTCTGCAGAGGCGGCAGCTTATCAATTATTTATGGCCAAGTTTCTGTTTCTGTCTGGTGGGTGTGGAGGAGGGTTTGGGACTCAGCTCCTGGCTGTGTATGGCCCCCACACCCTCCTCCTCCTTCTCCTCCCCTAGCAGAGGGCAGCTCTGTCCCCGCCTCCTGCCCTCACTCCCTGTGACTTGTACCTGCCGTGCCACTGGCCACCTCCCCTATCCACACACACAACCTGCACGCGGACCAGAGGTAGTTCATCAGAGTGGCCTGCTGTGGTTTGAGTGAAGAGCCAGGAGGGTTCACATCTGAATCTCTGACGTCCCAGGGCCAATGCAGCTCCCCTCCCCGCTGCCTTGGATGTCTAGAAGCTCCCAGAGGGCCTGGGGTCTGGCTTGAAGCTAAATGACACACACAAGAAGCTAAGGCCCAGGGGCTGCCAGTCACCTCAGGGTGACCAAGGCAGGAGCAGCAGGACAGCAGTTTCCATAGTGACAGCCCTGGAGGTGCTGCCAAGCCTGGGGCATGGACGGGTTTAGGGCGAGTGGCCCCCACTTACCTGCCTGGCCCCCTGTACTGCCCATGTCCGAGAGTGGCACCTGTTCTGTGGGCGGCGGGGGGGGTGGGGTTCTGTGGCTCCTTGGATCTTCCGTGATTTTTTTTTTTTTTTTTGAGACATGGTCTCACTCCCATCACCCAGGCTGGAGTGCAGTGGTGCAACCTCAGCTCACTGCAGCCTCGATCTCCTGGGCTTACGTGATTCTCCCACTTCAGCCCCCTAAGTAGCTGGAACTATGGTTACCCACCACCACACCCAGCTAATTTTGTATATTTTTTTTAGAGACGGGATTTTGCCATGTTGCCCAGACTGGTCTCGAACTCCTGGACTCAAGTGATCCACCCGCCTCAGCCTCGCAAAGTGGTGGGATTACAGGCATAAGCCACCGTGCCTGGCAGGATATTTTTTAGATAAGAGTCTTGCTCTGTTGCCTAGGCTGGTGTGCAGGATCATAGCTTACTGTAGCCTCCATCTCCCGGGCTCAAGTGACCCTCCCACTTCATCCTCCTGAGTAGCTGGGACTACAGGCATGCACCACCATGCCTGGCTAATTTTGTATTATTTGTAGAGACGGGGTCTCACTACGTTGCCAAGGCTGGTCTTGAACTCCTGGGTTCAAGCCATCCTCCCGCCTTGACCTCCCAAATCTTACATAGATATGAATGCCATCTGGGCTGGCTTTTCTTCTTTTTTTTTTTTTTCTTTTTTTTTGAGACAGAGTCTCACTCTGTCACCCAGGCTGGAGTGCAGTGGCCGGATCTCGGCTCTCGGCTCACTGCAAGCTCCGCCTCCTGGGTTCACACCATTCTCCTGCCTCAGCCTCCCGAGTAGCTGGGACTACAGGCACCCGCCACCATGCTCAGCTAATTTTTTGTATTTTTAGTACAGACAGGGTTTCACCGTGTTAGCCAGGATGGTCTCCATCTCCTGACCTTGTGATCCGCCCACCTCGGCCTCCCAAAGTGCTAGGATTACAGGCGTGAGTCACCGCGCCCGGCAGGGCTGGCATTTCTAGCACTGCCCTGGGTGCTGGGGAGACAGTGTGGGACAAAACACAGAGTTGACTGCTAGTGGGGGATTCGCGGTGTGGGGACACGAGAGACAGCAGATTAGATCATCAGATGGCAGAGTGTTGGGGAAAAAAAGGCAGCGGAGAAGGAGTTAAAATGTAAGGGGTGATCAGGGAAGCCACCACCCATCATCAGGAGGAGACATTTGGGAAAGAATGTTCCAGAATCCTGAGAGGTGCTCCAGGAATGGCCAGGAGTCTAGTGTGGCTAGAGCAAGCGGGAGGGGAGAAGTGGGAGACGAGGGGAAGGCACAGGGAAAGCAGGTGGTGCACAGCTGCAGGAGGAGAGGGCTTGCCTCTGAGCCAGGTTTCCAAGTTCACAGCCCCCGGTACCTGTGGGGGGCAAACCGCAGGGGCAGGAGCTGGGGAGGCAGTGGCAGCAGCGTCCTGAGAGGGCAGGGGGAGGGTAGGGGAGAAGTGGTTGGGTTCTGGGCCTGCTGGGCAGTGGAGCCAGCTGGGTTGGCCATCAGGGTTCTGTCGTGAACAGAGGAGGACAGGCTGGACACTCGGAAAAGATGGCGCGAAGCCCGGCGGAAGCCCCTCCCACTGGAGAGTTTCTGGTAGTCCGGTGAGGTCAGGCCACTCTCAATTTCCTTCCCTGCCGGCCAGGACCTTCGTGGGGATCCAGGCCTCTGAGGCCTCCAGGATGGAGGATGCCACCAACATCGTGCGTGGCCTCATCGTTGAGCTCTCTAACCTGAAGTACGGGCTGGGCTCGGACTCACAAGGCATGGGGCCTGCGGGAGGCCGGTGGGGACTCAGAGGAGCAGGGAGGGACTGAAGTGTAAAGCCCCTGGGTGGGCAGCAAGGGTCAGGCACCCCACTGCTGCTGGGCCCTCACCGTGCCCCCTTCCCTAGTCCTTTGCAGAACACAGGCTCTGAAGAAAGGCTGGAACAGGCCCAGCCTGTGCTGCAACAGGCCCTTTCTGGTTATGTGCACATGTGTGTGAGCCGTGTGTGTGCATCTGAGTCATTGGTGACCGTGTGGCTGTGAGGCGCGGCCCCCTCTGTCACCTGGTGACCACTAAGCCCCACACGTGTGCCTGTGTTTCCCCTGCAGCCGGCTGATCATGGGCACCCACCGGGACCTGGAAGCCTTCAAGCGCCTCAACTACCGGAAGACAAAGCCGGGAGGCAAAGCCCCCCTGCCTTACCCTTCCAAGGGGCCTGGGAATGTCCCTCGAGGGGACCCACCCTGGAGGGAACTGTAGGCCACTTTGAGGTCTGTGTTTCCTTTGCCACCCAGCCCCCATGCCTGCGGACCTCCTCCAAGATGCTCCAGGGGGTCCTAGTGGACCCTACAAACCTCCCTTCAGTTGCCCGGAAGTTGGTCTTCCATGGACAACACAAAGGAGGCCCCGAGGTCCTGGCCTCACCTGGCCAGGATCAAGGTCAGTAGCCTCCCTTGGCTTCAGAGAGGGAAACTGTGTCTCCTGCAGCCCCAGTGGCTTCAGGCGGGCCTGGGCTCCAGGAAGCCGGCCACTTCCAAGCAGGGCCCATCCTGTCCGGATTTGCAAATGTTAGGCTCCTGAGCCAAGTATGGAAGGTTCAGAATTTGTTTCTTTCCTGGAGGAGAAGAGAGCTCCCTTTGTTTTCTTTCTCCCTATTTCCATTTTATTTATTCTGGGAAGACCCGTAGTAAATGATTCTGTAGAGGCCCCGTGACCTGCTGTTTGGGGCTGAGGCATCAGTTCCTTCACCTTCCGCCCACAAACCTCTCTACCCACTTCCTCCTCCTCACCCTCTACGAGTTTACACCTCAGCTTCCCTGGGAAAGCAAGAGGGGTGCAAATCTCCAGGGGTGGGTGACTGTGTGCCCGCTTGTGTGTGCAGGCTCTTGAGCACACACACGGTTCGTAGAAGCCTAAGAGACGCCCTGGGAGATCACCCAGCTGCAGGGTGAGTCCAGTGCTCAGGTGGCCTGGCCCATCCTCCAGGAAAGCTGCCTGCGGGCCCCAGCCAGGAAGGAGGCTATCCCAGGAGGTTGTTATGGATGCAAACATGGCTGAAGTCGTGGCACTTCCATCCCACGCAAGCCTCTCAACAGCCAGATGACAGTCCTGTTAGCAGCCACAGGGGCTGCTGTCATCCCATTTACAGAAAACAATGCCTCTATGAAATCTGTCACTGAAAGGCTGACTGGACCTTCGACGTCATGAAGCACTCTGACTCCTGCACCCCAGCTCCCACGGCTCAGGCGGGGTCCTCCTCCCACCCTGCAATCTTATACCCCGGAGACCTGATGCAGGAGGGCAGGAAAGAGCAGGGCAGGTTCACACCCAGGTGAGCCCCCTGTCCGCCAGGACATGCCCTGGTGTAAGCCCAGTTCCCCGGGTCTCCAGCCCCAGCGGCTCTGCCCTAGGAAACCCTAACTCCATTCCCAGACCCTGGGAGCTGCTAGTATCCTTCTGTTTTCTTTCTCCTCCTCCCCACTTCCCCCTCCACGACCCAGCTGTCTGCAAGGACCCACCCCTATCCCCAGGGCCTCTGGTTCCAGTTTAAATTGGAAAGCCAAGGGCAGAGGGGACAACAACGCTCCATTCCTCACCACCAGACCACAGGCCTCAGGGCTGGTTTGTGGACCGGGGGTAGGAATGTGGACTGCACAGTGGGTGCACTGGCTTCCTGAGCACTGCCCCGTCACCTCAACAGGACAAGATCTGGAGGTGGAGGAGGCAGGCAGGGGTGTGGGGATTCCCCCACATGCATTCCCCCCGCCCTGCCAGAACGGCCCCATTTTTCTGCTCCTGCCCAAGCCCACCTAGGCCACCACCCCTGCCCAATCCCCCAGGACATGGTCCCATTCCCTGCCCCCTAATTGTCCCTCCCTTGCTCTAAACTGCCTGGCTTGTCACTGGGGCATCCATGGTGACATAACCATTCACCTTCCTTAGTGAGGAGGATGCGGGGGGCTCCATCTAGTTGTCCGTCAATTTATTCCTCAAATGAAGCCCCCATCTCCAGTACGGAGCTGGGGGTGGGATGGGAGGAGTCCACCCATCTTGCATGTTAGTGCAGGGGGTGACTGAAAGACCAAATGTCCACAGAAAGGGTCTCATGATGTCGATCTGGCTTCAAGGTGCCGGAACCCCCTCAGCTACCCCAAGGACCCACTCCTGTTTCTCTGCACAAAGCAGCTCACCCCAGCGCCCCACGGTGCTGAAACTCAAAGAAGAGGAAAGGGAGATCTAGGTACAGGACTCCCAGCAATGTTCACACTACACCTTGCCCCAAGACCAGGCCTTGTCTGTTGTTGATCCATTCATAAGCATTTATTGAGTGCTGACTGGATGCCCAGCTATGGAGAGATGGCAGATGGCACAAAGGGCAGGGTCCCCAAGGACGGGCGATTTCAGCTGTTGCCTCGCCAACCCCAGGCCATCCCCAGGGCTCACTCTCGGGCTGGGGGGAGGGTCTGGGAGTGGGAGTGGTCCTTATAGGGTGGGTCTTCCTGGAAATCCAGCTGAGCCCGGGTGCTCTTGCCCAGGTGTAGGCGGCCTCTTAGGTGGGCATGGAGGGAGAGCAGGAGGGCGAAGGCTCAGACTTCCCGGCACCTCTGAAACCTAGCGGAGTGGGGAGGGAGAGAAATGCTTAATCACAGGCCAAGATGACTCAATGCTCCCCAAGTTGCCCACGGACTCGGCCTCCGGGGCTGCTGGGCCTCTGGCGCCACCCAGTGGCTGCTCCGGAGACAGCGACCCCGTGACGTCTCTGGCTCCGCCGGGCGGCCCCGCTGGGACCCAGAGCCCGAGACAAAGCGCCGGAGTTCCGATTCTGCGACCGTGGTGCCCTCTCGTGGCCGCCGAGCTCTGGCGGGGGGGGGGGGTCCCCGGATCTGTTACTCCCAGAAGTTGTTAATCATAAAGGCTGGCGGCAGGACACCATCTTCCCTATGTCCTTTTAGCCTCCAGCGTCTCCCAGTGGGACAGCATCAAACCTCACAGGGAATACTATCGTCTCCTGGAGGCAGTCTTTCACGCTTTTTTTCTTTTTTGAGAGGGAGTCTCACTGTGTCGCCCAGACTGGAGTGCAGTAATGTGATCTCAGCTCACTGCGACTTCCACCTTCCGGGTTCTAGCGATTCTCCTGTCTCAGCCCCCCGAGTAGCAGGGATTACAGGCGCATGCCACCACGCCATTAATTTTTTGTATTTTTAGTAGAGACGGGGTTTCACCGTGTTGGCCAGGCTGGTCTTGAATTGCTGACCTCAGGTGATCCACCTGCTTCAGCCTCCCCAAGTACTGGGTTTACAGGCGTGAGTCACCGCCCTCAGCGCTTTCTTTTTTCTTTTTTTTAAAGACAGGGTGTTGCTGTGTTGCCCAGGCTGCAGTGCAGTGGCACCATCTCAGCTCACTGCAGCCTCTGCCCCCTGGACCCAAGCGATCCTCCCTGGTCAGCCTCCCAAGTAGCTGGGACTACAGAAACATACTACCATGTCCGGCTAATTTTTTATAGACTCGGGGTTTCACCATGTTGCCTCAGGCTGGTCTCAAACTCTTGGGCTCGAGCGATCCTCCTGCCTTGGCTTCCCAAAGTATTGGGATTATAGGTATGAGCCACCACATCTGACCCTTTCATGACTTTAACAAATGTTCACTGCAAAGCTGTCTGAGAGTAGATGGGAGGGGTGGTCCTCTCCCAGTCACTATCCTCCAGGAGCTCACAGTCTGATGGGGGAGGCAGTGCCCAAACACACCTAGTCAGACTGGCCCCTCCTCTGTTAGCTGACTTCCTTAAAGACAATTTAAGTTGCTAGAACGAATTTCTCTTTTAAAACCTCACTGGGGGCCAGGCACAGTGGCTCATGCCTGTAATCGCAGCACTTTGGGAGGCCGAGGCAGGTGAATCTCCAGGTCAGGAGTTTGAGACTCAGTCTGGCCAAGATGGTGAAAGCCCGTTCTGTACTAAAAATACAAAAATTAGCCGGGCACAGTGGTGGGCACCTCTAATTCCAGCTACTCAGGAGGCTGAGGCAAAAGAATTGCTTGAACCCGGGAGGCAGAGGTTGCAGTGAGCCAAGATCACGCCACTGCACTCTCTACCCTGGGTGACAGAGCAAGACTCCATCTCGGAAAAACAATATTAAATAAATAAATAAATAAATAAATAAATAAATAAAACCTCACTGGGGCCAGGCATGGTGGCTCAGGCCTGTAATCCTAGCATTTTGGGAGGCCTAGGCAGGAGGATCACCTAAGCCGTGTTCGACACCGGCCTGGGAAACATAGTAAGACCCTGTTTCTATCGGTTGGGGGGCAGGGGGGGAAGCCAAGTGTAGTGGTGCAGGCCTGTAATTCCAGCTACTTGGGAGACTGAGGCAGGAGAATCGCTTGAACCCAGGAGGCAAGGTTGCAGTGAGCCAAGATCGTGCTACTGCAGTCCAGCCTGGGTGACAGAGAGAGACACTGTCTCAACATAAAGACATAAATCAAATAAACTGGCTCGGCGTGGTGCTCACGCCTGTAATCTCAGCAGTTTGGGAGGCCGAGGCGGGCGGATCTTCAGGTCAGGAGTTCGAGACCAGCCTGGCCAACATGGTGAAACCCCATCTCTACTAAAAATACAAAATTTAGCTGGGCATGGTGGCAATTAGTCAGGCATAGTGGCATCCGCCTATAATCCCAGCTACTCAGGAGGTTGAGGCAGGAGAATCACTTGAATCCAGGAGATGGAGATTGCAGTGAGCTAAGATGGCGCCACTGCACTCCAGCCTGTTCAACAGAAAGAGACTGTCTCAAGATAAACAAATAAGTAAATAAAATAAACTGCTGTTCTAAGCTCTCTCTAAGGTCTTCCCCTAACCCTTGGAGGTGGGTACTGGGGCAAATGTTACTTCACAGAGGGGCTCAGCCATTACCCTGGGACAGGTCCCCCCAGCCACCTGTGCAGGCACCTGCTCCTCCTCCTCCTCCTCCTCCTCGGCGGTGGCCTGTGTCCTGCGTCTTCGCCTTGTCAGGACGGACCAGCTTCTTGCCTGCCGAGTTTCGAGTGGTGTGGCTGTAGACGGAGGTGTAGCCCTGGCCAGTAAGCGGGCAGAAGCGTCGGGTGTGGGCACGCTCACGCGTGGCACCGCACTGGGGGCACACGTAGTCCCGCAGGATGGGACACAGCACCCTGCCGGCCTCGTCCTTCAGCACGTGGGACTGGTAGATGGCCCGGGACTCGCCGTTGTGTTTGCAGAAAGAGCACAGGCGTTCGGGAGCTGGCGAGGACTCCAGGCTGCGCTTCTGATCCTTGGATCCTGGCACTGGGACCGACTCCGGCACTGACACTGACTCCGGCGCTGACACTGGTTCCAGCACTGGCTCTGGCTCTGGCTCTGGCTGGGGGCTCAGCCTGGTCTCAGGCCCCTCTTTCCCACTGAGAGTCCTAACCAGGCGTGCCAAACCCAGGTAATCTGTCCACAGGTCAAAGGTCCCCATAGCTGGGCAGCATGTGCCAGGTGGAGGAAGTCACAGAGACAAGTAAGCAACCCTGCCTGGTGCAAGCTCCCTCTTTCTGAACCTTCTCTGCTGCCCCTTCCTTCCTCTCGCTGGAGCCTGGGAGTCTGGGCTGGCCGACCCTCCTTTTACCTCCAAGGGGGTGTGAAGGGGGAGGAGCAGGCTGTGGGAGGTTCCTTGTTGTCACAGGGGGGCTGGGTGCCCCACTAAGGCACCTCCCAAGAGGCTGCATGGCCTCTGGCGGTGCTGGGGGACTGCAGGACACAGGGTGTGTGGGGGGGACACCCAGTGATGTGCACCACACCCCCATGTACACACCTCCAGGAAATTGGGGGGCTACCCTGACTCCCCTCCTTTTGGAGTCCTTAGCCCTCCAGCCCCACTGGAGGATGGGCAGAATGGGTTGGAAACCCCACCCTCAAAGACTAACAGTTACCAGTAACTTAAAGAAGTTAACTTAGTAACTTCTTTATCACTTTTTCTTCCTTCCCCTGGGCGGAGGAGTGGCCAGGTGCCCCTGGGCTCTTTGTGTGTGTGTCCGGGGGTAGGTTGCTGATGCTCCAGCTGTCTCTGAAAGGAGTGTGGTGGTCCCAGGCTCATGGGCTGGTTCCGGGGGTAGGGGGAAGGATCATGCCCCACCCCCCAAGCTCTGGTCTCCCTCCAAGAGTTTTCACGTCGGTTGTCTTAGTGGAACCCCCATTTAATGGATGAGCAAACTGAGGTGTGAAGCCACCTGCCCATCCAGTTATTTATAAAGACGCGCACCAGGCTGGGTGTGGTGGCTCATGCCTGTAATCTCAAAACTTTGGGAGGCCAAGACGGGGCGGATCACATGAGGTCAGGAGTTCGAGGCCAGCCTGGCTCACATGGTGAAACCCTGTCTCTACTAAAAATTCAAAAAAAAAAAAAAAAATTAGCCAGGCGTGGTGGCGGGCGCCTGTGATCCCAGCTACTCGGGAGGCTGAGGCAGGAGAACTGCTTGAACCCAGGAGGCAGAGGTTGCAGTGAGCCAAGATGAGCCACTGCACTCCAGCCTGGGTGACAGAGTAAGGCTCCTGTCTCAAAACAAAACAACCAAAAGCACCAGATCTGCCTCCTTTTTCTAGTTACCGGGGCCCCCTGAGGCTAGGTGCTGGGCTGGGGAGGGAGCCCCTTCCTGGCTGGGGCTGCAGAGGGCTGAGAAAGAATCCTCTGGTGTCTGCAGGTGGGGGATAGCAGGTTAGGATCTTAGGAGGGGACCCCTAGTACCTACAGCTCTTCAATGTCCTCCCCTAGATGAGATCTCAGCTGTTCTCCCCCAGATGAGATCTCAGGAGGGTAGGGGGTACTCAGGACTTGGACACAGAGGACAGAGGCTGTGCCGCTTACACACCTCATCCACCCATCCATTCATTGAAGAAACTTTTATTGGCCAGGCACTGCGGCTCATTTTTGAGAGGCCGAGGGAGGATCGCTTGAACCCAGGAGCTGGAGACCAGCCTGGACAACGTTTTGAGACCCCGCTCCTACAAAAACACTTTTTCGAAATAAGCTGGGTGTGGGGGTGCGTGCCAGTGGTCCCGGCTACTGGGGAGGCTGAGGCGGAAGGATCAACACTTGACCCCAGTTATTAGAGGCTGCAGTGAGCTAAGATCACACCATTGCACTCCAGCCTGGGTGACAAGAGCGAGATCCTGTCTCTAATTTAAAAAAACAAAACTATGGGGCACCCCATGGAGCAGAACTTACCACCCACGTTTCAGAAAGGGATTTTAGGCCAGGCAAAGTGGCTCATGCCTGTAATCCCAGCACCTTGGGAGGCCGAGGTGGGAGGATTACTTGAGGTCAGGAGTTTGAGACCAGCCTGGCCGACACGGTGAAATCTCGTCTCTACTAAAAATACAAAAATTAGCTTGCCGTGGTGGCAGATGGCTGTAGTCCCAGCTACTTGGGAGGCAGAGGCCGGAGAATCACTCAAACCCTAGAGGCAGAGGTTGCAGTGAGCCAAGATTGGGCCACTGCACTCCAGCCTGGGCAACAGAGTGAGACTGTCTTAAAAAATAATAATAAATAATAATAAGAAGAGGGGAGTTTAGCTGCCCTGCCCCAGCCTGTTTACCCCCAACCCTCTAATATTTAGTCCCAAATCCAGCCAGAGTCCATCCAGATCCCAGACACCAGCTCTCCTCTCCAAAGAGGAGTGGCTGGGGTCAGGGCAAAAAACAGGCTGAGTGACTTTGGGGGTGGGGGGGTCCTGTCCCCAGTCCCCATTCCCCTTAAGCCGTGTCTGGCCCAGCCACAGTGACATTCATCCCCCGGTGGGTCTGGCCTCGGTCCTCACAACCCACCGACAACAATGAATGTTGATTGTGACCTTGGCTGTGGCCTAGGGGAGGGGACGTGCCCAGGCTGGATTGGGGGCTCCCCTGGCCCCCCTAGATCTGGAAGGTTAGAGTCACCGGAAGGAGGATGGCAAGTCCAGGTCTCAGGGTCCACTCAACGGTCGATGGTTTGCCTGAGCTGCCCAAACTCACCGACAGGTTGAATGTTCCCCCAAACCCTTGGCAAATTCTCCGGGAGCTGGAGTCGGGGTGGGGTAGGTGGCAGAAAACCAGAGAGGATGAAGGGGGAGAGGAGGAGAGAGTAAGGGACCCCTTGACTCTCATGAAATCAACAACCGCTTTTCAGGTGCCAACTGTTTGCACCTAGATCTGGGAAAAACACAAGGCAAATATAAATGATAGTAAATAAAATGTAGCCTTTGCTATGGGGATGGAGATGTAGCAGTGCCCGGGAGTGCTGGCCTCAAGCCGGCTCCCTAAGTAATTCACAAAGTGGTCCTGGAGGTGCAGATTACCTCCCCCTTTGTCAACTGGGGAGACTGAGGCAAAAGGCCACTGCTAGTCCGAGGTGGAGGAGGCATTCCAAATGGCCCCGGGAAGTCTGGCAACCAAGGATCCTGGCCCCGAGGGCATTGATGCAACGTGAAGATAAACAAACCATTTTAATACAATGTAATACGTTCTTGGAGCTTCACTGAGTTCCGGGCACGATGGTTTAGGAATCACAACAGCGGGAGTAGGGCACTTGGGGGTGGGGGTCCGTCAGGTCTCTCCACTTTGCAAGTGCTATGGGGTCCCCACTAGACAGGGGAGAGGCAGGAGGATCAGAGAGGGCGCCGGTCGCCCCGCGTGCGCGTGCGCACAGCATCTGAACTCGGGCACTTCGGGAGTCAGCGCAGCCCCGTGGGGGCTGCCCCTGGGGTCTCAAAAGGGGCTGCGGCGCCCCCTGTCCATTTCCTCATCCTTCAAATGACCCCCAGTCCCTTCCTCCAGTGATCGCACAGAGTTCGGCGACCACCCCCCGCCCCCGGGCGCCTCCAGGCCTGCAGCTACGCACCCCTATCCCATAGCCCCGCAAGCCAAACAGTGACCAGGATGGGCGAGAGAGCCTTCGCCGCCGACCTGGGTCTGCAGACGGCCTAGGAAGCTGCATTCAGATTTCCTAGGCATGGCCGAGTGCTGCGGCTCATGCCTGTAATTCCAGTATTTTCAGAGGCTGAGGCGGGAGGATCTTTTGAGCCCAGGAGATGGAGACCAGACTGAGCAACATAGCGAGATTCCTGTCCCTACAAAAAAATTAGCTGGGTGTGGTGTAGTGAGCCTGTAGTCTCAGCTACTTAGGAGGCTGAGATGGGAAGATCGCTTGGACCCCATGAGTTCGAGGCTGCAGTGAGCCGTGATCGCGCCGCTATATTCCCGCCTGGGTGACAGGGCGAGACCCCGTTGTCGCAAAAAATAAGTAATTTCCTGGCCCCTGACATTTCACCGAGGGGAATACTGAGGCCCAAAATAACCGCCGGGCACAACCCCAAGGCGGATTAGGGACCCCCAAGTGTGTCGAGCTGTGTGAACCACCCCCCCCACCACACCCCTCACGGTCCCGGCGACAGGACCCGGCCCAGCCCCTCAAGCCGCGCCCCCGAGAGCCCCACCCACAATCTGGAGGCACCAGCCAAGGCCCCACCCCAGGCACTGCCCCTTGGAGCCCCGTCGCTTTTGACCTGTTCCCCAGGACACGCTCCCTCTAAAAGCCGCCCATATAGACTCCCACGGAGCCCATCCCCCAAGGCCCTAAGCCGGTCCTCAAAGAGCCCAGCTCCCCTAGGACCCGCCCCCTTAGAGCCCTCCACAAAAGCCTGCTCTACAGACGCCCCGGGACTGCGTCCTGCCCCCGCGAAGCCCAGCCCCCCACTAAGGTCCGCCCCGACCGGGCACGCCCCCAAACCGAACTTCGTAGGGCCCCTCAGAGCCCGATCCCGGCTAACTCGCCCTCCGGAACCGCCCCCCGCCCTCCGACACCTTCTAGAGCCCTTCCCCCAGAGCCCGCCCTCTCACCCGCCCCGGGTCGGGGTCACGTTCCCACCCCTCTGTCTGGAGCTGGAGTGGGGCGCCCTCTCTCGCAGCTCATCCGCCGCGTCTAGCAGGCCTTCCCATTCGGGCTATGGAGTGCGGGGGGGCCCCTGATCGGCTCCTCTGTATCCGCCACCGCCACCCCCACCCCCAGGTGTCCAGGCCCTTCCGAGGGAGGTGGCCGGTCCCCTGCCTTGTGGATCATTATTCTAAGTAGGAGACAGCCTAGGACTTGGGAAGGAGAGTGAGTTGGGAGCACAGGTATTAATAATTACGTTACTGATGATAACACTACATTCATCACGCCATGAGTAGGATATACCCATTTTGCGGAGGGGGAAGGTGAGTGGCTGTTAGTCCAGAACTCTCAAGGTTCCTCAAAAGCTTGGTTCTTGCCTGTAGCCCCAGCTAGTTGGGAGGCAGGAGGATGGCTGGAGCCCAGAAGTTGAGGCTAGCCTGGAAAACACAGTGAGACCCCCATCTCTCCTCTCTTTTTTAGGGGGGAGGGCCTGGAAGGGGGACAAGGGGGAGGAGGTGGTCAGGACCTGGCAGACAAAGAGCCCATTATGGGGATTCCAGCGACACTAAGAGCCCTCTGGGGATCTCCGCGGGGTCACCCGGTGATGGCCCAGGCTTTTTTTTTTCTGTCGCCCAGGCTGAAGTGCACTGGCGCCATATCCACCCACCGTAATCTCCACCTCCCGGGTTCAAGCAGTTCTCCTGCCTCAGCCCCCCCAGGTAGCTGGGACTACAGGCACCTGCCACTATGCCTGGCTAATTTTTGTATTTTTAGTTGAGACGGGGTTTCACCATGTTGGCCAGGTTGGTCTCCAACTCCTGGGCCTCCCAAAGTGCTGGGATTATAGGCATTACTGCCCCTTGGAGCCCCGTCGCTTTTGACCTGTTCCCCAGGACAGAGCGAGACTCCGTCTCAAAAAAAAAAAAAAAAAAAAAAAAAAAGAAATGAGGTCTCATTATGTTGCCCAGGCTGGTCGCGAACTCCTGGGCCTCCCAAAGTTCTGGGATTACAGGCGTGAGCCACCTCTTCCCACCCGAATTTCTTCTTGATGACTGTGAACAGCTGTAATG
>NW_012102366.1:1142498-1143961 GCF_000951045.1 Mandrillus leucophaeus
CCTCTGGGGATCTCCGCGGGGTCACCCGGTGATGGCCCAGGCTTTTTTTTTTCTGTCGCCCAGGCTGAAGTGCACTGGCGCCATATCCACCCACCGTAATCTCCACCTCCCGGGTTCAAGCAGTTCTCCTGCCTCAGCCCCCCCAGGTAGCTGGGACTACAGGCACCTGCCACTATGCCTGGCTAATTTTTGTATTTTTAGTTGAGACGGGGTTTCACCATGTTGGCCAGGTTGGTCTCCAACTCCTGGGCCTCCCAAAGTGCTGGGATTATAGGCATTACTGCCCCTTGGAGCCCCGTCGCTTTTGACCTGTTCCCCAGGACAGAGCGAGACTCCGTCTCAAAAAAAAAAAAAAAAAAAAAAAAAAAGAAATGAGGTCTCATTATGTTGCCCAGGCTGGTCGCGAACTCCTGGGCCTCCCAAAGTTCTGGGATTACAGGCGTGAGCCACCTCTTCCCACCCGAATTTCTTCTTGATGACTGTGAACAGCTGTAATGCTGGGGGTGGGGGGTCATCAGGCAGGAGACATTCCGGCTATGTTGGAGGGGGTTCCCCAGACACTTCCTGTGTGTCCTCTCTGCCTCCCACTCCTCCCTCTGAGGGCTCTGGCCTTGAACTGCCACTGAGGTTGTTCCCTATAAGGTTTCTCCCTAAGACAAGACACAAGACCATGGTGGAGGAGGGGTCTAGTCTTGAAGGCCAGGAAGCTGGGGCTGGGGCAACAGGAGGCTGGCAGCCCCAACCCTGGGTCTGACTATCTCCCTTCTTTGTCTGTGGTCGGTGCAGGCTTCTGGCCCTCCTTGTCTGTCTGGATCCACCTGTCTCTTGGTCGTCCCAGGGTCATCTGTCTGGGTCGGACTACGCCCCTCACACATCTGTTATCGGTCTGGGTCTTTGGCCCGGCCCGTGCACCTGCTTTGAACTGTCTGAATCTGCCTGTATGTGTGTCTGGCTGTTTACTCCCCATCTCCCCGTCTGTGACTGGCGACTGTGGTGCCTGTCCCCTCCTGTCCCCTGAGGGAGTCCGCTTGTCTCGCTGCAGCTATCTGCTGGTCTGACTTTGAAGTCCCTCAGAGTGGGAGGTGACAAACTGTCTCCTCCCGCTTGTGATCCTGAGCCTTGGTGCAGGGTTCCTAGGACCCCTCACCTGGCCCCAGTGCAGCTGGAAGGGTCTTTCTGGCCAGGGGAGCTGGGGATAAGTGGGGTGTGGGGGATGGCCCTCTAAAAGCCACGTTATTGGCTGGGCATGGTGGCTCATGCCTGTAATCCCAGCACTTTGGGAGGCCAAGGTGGGCAGATCACTTGAGGTCAGGAGTTCAAGACCAGCCTAGCCAACATTGTGAAACCGCATCTCTATTAAAAATACAAAAAAAGAAAAAGAAAAAAAAAAGTAGCCGGGCATGGCGGTGCACACCTGTAGTCCCAGCTACTTGGGAGGCTGAGGCACGAGAATTGCTTGAACC
>NW_012102366.1:1144596-1147444 GCF_000951045.1 Mandrillus leucophaeus
GTTGAAGAACAAGGTGGGCGTGGCTAGAAGGTCAGCGTCTCCAAGTTCCCAGGGGTGTCTGGTGGTCCGTGTGTCCTGCCCGTGATTCTTGAAGTCTTGACTTTGAAGTCCCTCAGGGTGGGAGGTGACAGGCTGTCTCCTCTCGATTCCAAACCCTGAACTTTGGTGCGTGGGGGTTGGGGCTGTATCTATGTATGTTCCCTGCATGAGTTCCTATATATATGATCCTGTGTGTCTGCTTGTTGTATGTAACTGTGTGTGCGTGTGTGTGTACTTGGGCCTGGAAGGCGGACACGGGGGAGGAGGTGGTCAGGACCTGGCAGACAAAGAGCCCATTATGGGGGTTCCAGCGACACGAAGAGCCCTCTGGGGGTCTCCGCGGGGTCACGGTGATGGCCCAGGCTGTCTAGACTGGCAAGCAAGGGTGCCTCATTTCAGTGATACCTGCGTGGGCTCTCTCAGGTCCCGCCCTCCGCAGGCCGTCTCCCCCACTTCCTTTGCAGCTGCGGGAGTCTTTCATGCCAGGGGTCCTCAGACAAGGGGCTCCTCTGTCCCACCCAGCCCATGGGCGGTGGGTGGGCTAGGAGCCCAGCTTCCTTCCCAGGCCTGCCAGATGTGAGGCCAGGATTGGGGAAGGCGAGGAGGTTCTGGCTTCTCCAGGATTGGGACTGGGGACTATGGAGGGGCCAAGTTGAAGGAAAATTCAGGCCGGGCGCAGTGGCTCAAACGCCCGTAGTCCCAGCGCTTTGGGAGGCCGAGGCAGGAGGATCACTTGAGCCCTGGAGTTCAAGATCAGCCTGGGCAACGCAGGGAGACCTCATCTCTACAAAAAATAAATTTAAAAAGAATATTTTTAAATAAGGGAAATTCAGACACTTCTACTGAGGCTTATGGTGCTGGGTGACCCGGGTCTGGGTCAGGGTGGGCTCCGCCTCAAGAAATCTTGCAGGATATTTCTATGGGTCTATAAATAGGGGCTTCAGGTCCAAGCTACTTTGCTGAGCTATTTCAGGGGGTTCTGTGGGTGTCTGTAAGTCCAGGTGGGAGTGTGCTATAGCAGGTGGCTGTCTCTCCACCAGTTGTGTGTGTGTGTGCGTGTGTGTGTGAGTTCCTGTCGGCTTCTGTTTGTGTGTGGATGTCAGCGTTCCTGTGGGTGTATATCATGCTAATTGTGCATAATTCCAGGTCGACGTGTGAGCCAGTGTGCGTGGGTGTCTGATGTCTGCTGGTGTCACTATGAGTGACTGGAGTCTGTATCATCCAGTCATGGTGTCCCCCCCATCCCATTCCCCACTAAAATGTCAGGTGTGGGAGGACAGGGATTTCACTCTTTTTTTTTTTTTTTGAGACTAGGTCTCGCTGTCACCCAGGCTAGAGTGCAGTGGTGCCATCATAGCTCACTGCAGCCTCAAACTCCTGGGCTCCAGCGATCCTCCCGCCTCAGTCTCCCTAGTACCTGGGACTATAGGCACACACCACCACGCGCAGCTAGTTTTTTTTAACTCCTGGTCTCAAGTGATTCTGCCACCTAGGCCTCCCAAAATGCTGAGATTACAGGCGTGAACCACTGTCCTCTTTCAGATTTCCCTCTTGTTCACAGCTGCATCCCCAGTGCTAGAACAGTGCCGGGTACATAACAGATGCTCGATAAATGAGTACTGGGGCCAGGTGCAGTGGCTCACGCCTGTAATCCCAACATTTTGGGAGGCCGAGGTGGGCGGAATCACCTGAGGACAGGAGATCAAGACCAGCCTGGACAACATGGTGAAACCCCATCTCTACTAAAAATACAAAAATTAGCTTGGCGTGGTAGCGGGCACCTGTAATCCCAGCTACTGGAGGCTGAGGCAGGAGAATCGCTTGAACCTGGGAGGTGGAGATTGCAGTGAGCCGAGATCGTGCCACTGCACTCCAGCCTGGGTGACAAAGCAAGACTCCGTCTCCCAAAAAAAAAAAACAAAAAAAACAGTGAGTATTGGGTTTCTGGGGATTTCTGCCTGCCCGTGTGTCATTTCCCCATGAGTCTGTGCACGCCAGTGTGTGCATGTGTTAATTGTGTCTGTGTGTATGTCAGTATTACTGTAGATGTGCAGGTGTCCGAGTGCCTAAACAAGCCTCAGGGTAGGTGACGATGGGCATATGACCACTGGGTTCGTGCTCATATATCTTTGTGGGTGACAGTGTCATTGTGGGTGGCTAGGAGGATCCATTTTACTGTGGACAACTGTGTGTCCACATGTGCAGTTGTGTTCTTGGGCAGGGGTGGTCTGTATGTGTATATGTCAAGACTACTGAGACCCACTACACGGAGACTAAGGTGGGAGGATCGCTTGAGCCTGAGAGTTTGAGGCTGCAGTGAGAGCTATGATCATGCCACTGAACTCCAGCCTGGGTGACAAAGCCAAACCCTGTCTCAAAAAACAAAACAAACAAACAAAAATTTGGGCCAGGCATGGTGGCTCAGCGCTCTGGGAGGCCAAGGTCGGGGGACAGCTAGAGCTCACGAGTTCGAGACGAGCCTGGGCAACCGGCAAAACTCCATCTCTACAAAAAATACAAAAATTATCCAGGTGTAGTGGTGCACACCTGTACTCCCAGCTACTCAGGAAGCTGAGGTGGGAGGGGTGCTTAAGCCCAGGAGGTGGGCCTAGATTGCAGTGAGCCTAGATCGCACCACTGCACTCCAGCCTAGGCAGCAGAGTGAGACCCTGTCTCAAAAAAAGTAAAATAAAAAACGGTGGCCAGGCACGACGGCTCACACCTGTAATCCCAGCACTTTGGGAGGCTGAGGTGGGCGGATCCCCTGAGGTCAGGAGTTCAAGACCAGCCTGGCCAACATGGTAAAACC
>NW_012102366.1:1147494-1149604 GCF_000951045.1 Mandrillus leucophaeus
ATTAGCTTGGCGTGGTAGCGGGCACCTGTAATCCCAGCTACTGGAGGCTGAGGCAGGAGAATCGCTTGAACCTGGGAGGTGGAGATTGCAGTGAGCCGAGATCGTGCCACTGCACTCCAGCCTGGGTGACAAAGCAAGACTCCGTCTCCCAAAAAAAAAAAACAAAAAAAACAGTGAGTATTGGGTTTCTGGGGATTTCTGCCTGCCCGTGTGTCATTTCCCCATGAGTCTGTGCATGCCAGTGTGTGTGCATGTGTTAATTGTGTCTGTGTGTATGTCAGTATTACTGTAGATGTGCAGGTGTCCGAGTGCCTAAACAAGCCTCAGGGTAGGTGACGATGGGCATATGACCACTGGGTTCGTGCTCATATATCTTTGTGGGTGACAGTGTCATTGTGGGTGGCTAGGAGGATCCATTTTACTGTGGACAACTGTGTGTCCACATGTGCAGTTGTGTTCTTGGGCAGGGGTGGTCTGTATGTGTATATGTCAAGACTACTGAGACCCACTACACGGAGACTAAGGTGGGAGGATCGCTTGAGCCTGAGAGTTTGAGGCTGCAGTGAGAGCTATGATCATGCCACTGAACTCCAGCCTGGGTGACAAAGCCAAACCCTGTCTCAAAAAACAAAACAAACAAACAAAAATTTGGGCCAGGCATGGTGGCTCAGCGCTCTGGGAGGCCAAGGTCGGGGGACAGCTAGAGCTCACGAGTTCGAGACGAGCCTGGGCAACCGGCAAAACTCCATCTCTACAAAAAATACAAAAATTATCCAGGTGTAGTGGTGCACACCTGTACTCCCAGCTACTCAGGAAGCTGAGGTGGGAGGGGTGCTTAAGCCCAGGAGGTGGCCCTAGATTGCAGTGAGCCTAGATCGCACCACTGCACTCCAGCCTAGGCAGCAGAGTGAGACCCTGTCTCAAAAAAAGTAAAATAAAAAACGGTGGCCAGGCACGACGGCTCACACCTGTAATCCCAGCACTTTGGGAGGCTGAGGTGGGCGGATCCCCTGAGGTCAGGAGTTCAAGACCAGCCTGGCCAACATGGTAAAACCCTGTCTCTACTAAAAATACAAAAATTAGCCGGGTGTGGTGGTACACGCCTGTAATCCCAGCTACTCAGGAGGCTGAGGCAAGAGAATTGCTTGCCAGGAGATCGTGCCACGGCATTCCAACCTGGGCAGCTGAGAGAGACTCCATCTCTACATAAATAAATAAGTAAATAAAAATAAAAAAGATGACCTTGTGTGACCTGCTGTCAGATGTGTTTCTGCAGGCTTTGTACCATGTGTGTGTGGGGGGGGGCAGGGTTGGGGGGTGACTGTGGGTAACTGTGAGTGTGCAGGTGTGAACTTGGGAGGACACATGGATGTCTGTGTGTCCCAGGTACTGTGAACAATGGAGTCGGAGTCTGTGTGTGCCTGACTGGTGGGCTTTAGGGATCTGTGTTTGTGGTTGCTACCCTGAGTGACATTCTGTGGGTGAACACCCACTTCTGTGTGTCAGTGTTATGCGAAAGGCGGTGTCTATGTTGTAGCCGCCTTCGTTGGTGGCTCCATTTCTCCGTGTGGCAGCCTTTCAATGGGCAGTATCCCTGGATGTCCGAGCCCTTTTGGGTGACGTGTCTACACACGTGGCAGTGTTATTGTGGGGGACTGTATGTGTGTGTCAGCATCACTTTGGGCTGTGTATTAATGGGGGTGCTGTACATCTGTGTATAGCGTGTGATTTTGGGGGTCTCCACCAGGGCCTTGGGAATATCTAATCGTGGCTGGGTTCATGCATCTGCCAGCAGTCCAGGGTGTGGAATGGGTAGAGAAGGAGATGAGGGGAGGGGAACCGAAGCGTGGGGCGGTGGGGGGGACCTCTCAGTCCTTATCAGCCAATGAGGTGTCTTCTCCACCCTCCCACCCCCAACCTGCCCTCCAGGGCAGGTCGCTGTGAAAGGCGCCCTGTCGCTTTAAAAGGGCTCCCCGGCAGTGGGATTCGGGGCCATTTTTCCTTTTTATGGCCAGTTTGGGAGGGCGGGTTCCTTCTCGCAAACCTTGGCCCCAGTAAATACCCTGCAGCTGCTGCCGGTAATGACAGGCCGGAGGGGCGGCCCGCGCTG
>NW_012102366.1:1153974-1154814 GCF_000951045.1 Mandrillus leucophaeus
GAATCGGGGACACGGAGGCGCGGGCGGGCACACGCAGGGACCCAGACGCACGCAGACCTCAAAGGCGCCGGGGGGGAGCACACGCGCACAAAGGCATGCGGGCCACAGACACAGGGAACGGTGTGCAGGGGGCTGTGAGACACACACCCAAGGGAGGGGGTGGCGGGACGTACAGGCGTGCCGGGCCGCACGGGGGTGGTCATAAAACCCAGCTACACACAGAGGGACACCCGGGGGCACCAGACACATGCAAGATACACAGACACTCCAGGACAGGAGGGAAGGTCCTTAGAACCGAAATATACAAAAACACGGCTGAACCCCGGGCGCACACAGCTCACACAAGACACACGGACACGCAGGAGATCACAGACACACTGGGGTATCCACAGACCTGAGATATACCTCTCAACATACACACGCAGTACCCCAGGTACACAGCCACAGGAACACCATGACACACACAAAATAACACATGGATATACACATAGAACCAGAACACACCCATAGAGACACACACAGATCTACAAAGTTCACAGACACACACATATATGCACAGCCACTCAGGTCAAATGGACCAGTCGCAGAGGCAGAGAAACAGAACCAACAGCCTCATGCACAAGACCCCCAGCAGGTCCCAGAGACACAGGGGTCCACATAGACACACAAACAATTCAGGGGCACGTGGGGACGTGTTCCTGGGACTGTGAGACAAATATGTATACAGGCCAGGTGCACAGACCGCATGCCATCTGTACAAAGGATGGGGTTCCTCGGATCTCCCAAAGATCCTTGCACAGACTACCCCCTCATACACCCCCCCCCCGAGACACCGCCCCC
>NW_012102366.1:1155674-1162111 GCF_000951045.1 Mandrillus leucophaeus
CCCTCCCTTCCTTTCAGCCCCCTCCACCACAGTCCTGCCTCAGTTTCTCCTTGACAGGTTCACCTCCCACATCGTCCAACTGCCTTCAGGTCTCAGCCCAGAAAGTCTGGTTCCAGGTCCAGGAGAGTGGAGGTCTCCAGGACCACTCCCCGCATCCCCAACCCCACCAAAGGTTAGAGGGGCCAGCCCTAGTCTATACCTAACCTCTCCCAAAGGAAGTCTTTCCCCAGAGTGGGGACGGAGAGACACGTGCAGGGGAGAGAATGGGAGTTCACTGCAATCTAGTAATCATACCTCAATAAGGTGGGGGGGCAGTCAGCTCTGTTGATGCCCCTCCTGTGCCACCCGCCCCCTCCCCCCCTCCACCGGCCAGCCCTTCTTACAGAAAAGGAGCAAGGGGGCCGGGTACAGTGGCCCAAGCCTGTAACCCCAGCACTTTGGGAGGCCAAGGCAGGAGGATCGCTTGAGGCCAGGAGTTCAAGACCAGCCTGGGCAACACTGAGAGACACTGTCTCTACAAAAATAAAATAAAATTTTTAAAAAATTAGCCAGGTGTGGTGGTGAGGGCCTATAGTCCCAGCTACTTGTAGGAGGCTGAAGCAAAAGGATCGCTTAAGCCCAGGAGTTCAAGGCTGCAGTGAGCTGTGATCGCGCCACTGCACTCCAGCATGTGCAACAGAGACTTCATCTCTAAAAAAAGAGGGTAATGGGGAAGGAGTTCCTCTCTTAGAAAAAGAGGTGGAGGGGGTTGGGGAGGGACTTGCTCTGGAATACTCAACATTCACATTTATTCATTCAATCATCCATCCATCCATAGACATGTATAAACCTCATCTCCCATCCAGACCAGGGCAACCTCTGAGGCAGGGACTATTCTATTTATCTAGAGGGGTGGGGGCCCAGGGTAGAGTTCTCCCCAACTGTATTTTGGAACCTTCTTCCTGGTCCCAGAAGGGCCTATCATCATCTCAGACTCTTCCCAGCAAGCCAATGAAGTGAATACTGCCGTTTCCACAGATGGGCAACCGAGGCCCAGACGGGGGCTGCCCTTGCCCAAGGTGGCACCGCCTGTAAGAGGCAGAGCTGGGGCCAGGCGCAGTGGCTCATGCCTGTAATGCCAGCATTTTGGGAGGCCGAGTCGGGCGGATCACGAGGTCAGGAGTTCGAGACCAGCCTGACCAACACGGTGAACCCTCGTCTCTACTAAAAATACAAAAATTAGCCGGGCGTGGTGGCACGCGCCTATAATCCCAGCTACTCAGGAGGCTAAAGCAGAAGAATCGCTTGAACCTAGGAGGCGGAGGTTGCAGTGAGCCGAGATCGCGCCACTGCACTCCAGCCTGGGCCACAGAGCGAGACGCCGTCTCAAAAAGAAAAAAAGGCAGAGCTGGAATTCTTTTTGTGCGAGGCCTTTTCCCCCTGTCTGGTCTCCAGGACCGGCCAGCTGTCCGGCCCGCTGAATTTCCTGCAGCCACCAGCAGGGGGCAGCAAAGTCCAGCGCCCTCCCAGCTGTGGGGGCCGGCGGGACTGATTTCAGCTCTCAGCGCAGTCTCCTCCCCGCCACCTCCTACTCCACGGTAGCTGAGGACTCTGCCTGGACACCCCAGGCTCGAGCCTCCACTGCCCAAATGCAGAGGCCCCAGAAGGAAAGGCCCCTTCTTAAATAAAGCCCCCTAGAACTGCCGTCCCCACAAATGTCCAACTCACTCGGTGTTTCTCTACGTCTAACTCTCCTTCTTGCTGCAACGCATTTGCCCCGGCGGGCGGCCTCTGCATTCCAGAACTGGGTCAGACCAGGAGAGAGGATTCCTGGATCCTGGCCCAGTGGCCAATCCGCCCTGGGCTTCTCACCCCCCAGACTCCTCTGAAGATCCCCAGAGCCCAGCACAGGATGGGAGGAGCGGTGGGGGAAGCCCCAGCGCCCCAGACGCCTTAGGGCGTGGGAACTGCCCTCCTCCCTACACAACCCCGGTCCCCAGTTCCTGGGGCCCCTGCCAGTGCTGACTCATAGTGGGAGCCCAGGGCTGCGACACACCAGCAGCTCTTCCTGAACCTCTCCCTGGGAGTTTTCACCTCTTGTCCCCTTGGGGGTCTCCGTGGGGACCCAAGGTGGGTGTGAGAGTCAGGCAGCCCTTCTCAACTCCATCAGCCCGGAACTCCAGCCCCCGAAGTCCCCCAAGGCTGTGGCCATTGGATACTGGGTGGATGTGTCAGGGGGTCTTGGGTGCTGCCCCTGTGTACTCAGATGTGGGTGTAGCTTGCACACTCAGTCATCGAGTGAGAGAAAGCCCCGAGGAGGCAAAGCCTAGGCCGTGTGAGTGCTTTCCTCCACACCCCACCGGAGTCTGGGCAGGGACACTCCAGGACCAGAACGAAGCCCTGGGCTTGGAGCTCATTTCCTCAACCGCAAACCATCTTCTCCCGCCATCTTCCCGGTCTCCGGAAATGGCGGCTCCATCCTCCCAGCTGCTCAGACAAAAACCTTTATTAACAGATGCAACCCATTAACAATTTTGGTTACTGTGCTTTTTTTTGTTTGTTTTTTTGAAACAGGGTCTGGCTCTGTCGCCCAGGCTGGAGTACAGTGGCACGATCTCTGCTCACTGTATCCTCCGCCTCCCGGATTTCTTTCAGCCTCCCAAATAGCTGGGGCTGCAGGCACCTGCCACCACGCCTGGCTAATTTTTTTGTGTTTTTAGTAGAGATGGGTCTTGCGATGTTGCCCAGGCTGGTCTCGAATTCCTAGACTCAAGCAATCCACCCGTCTCGGCCTTTTAAAGTGCTGGGATTACAGGCATGAGCCACCGCGCCCAGGCTGGTTACTGTCCGGTCTAATACATCCAGAATCCTGCCTTCTCCAGGACGCCACCCTGGTCACCGGCTCCCATCATCTCTCCCCAGAATTACTGCAGTTGCCACCTCTCTGCATGCCTTGCAGCCCTCGACAGTCTGTCCCCATACCCCCAATCCCCTGTTTGCCCCTCCCCACCACAGCAGCGGGGCCGGGGGGAGCGGTGCGGGGGACGCCTGTTAACACCCAAGTCAGGTCCAGTCCCTCCTCCCCTCAGAACCCTCAATGGCTCCCACCTTAATCAGAACAAAAGCCAAAGTCCTCCCCAGGACCCAGAAGGCTTTGCACAATCTCTCCTGTCTCCTCTCTGCCTCGCCCTCTCTACTGCCTCCCTCATTCACTCCATTCCAGACCTCCTTAGACCACGTCTCAAATACACCAGGCACGGTCCAGCCTCCCAGCCTTTGCACAAGCTGCTTCTTCTGCCAGGGACTTGCTGTCCCCCGATTCTCACATCTTTCCCCTTCACTCCTTCAGATCTCTGCTCAGGTATCACCTCCCCAGTGAGTTTCCCTGACTACCCTCTTTTTTTTTTTTTTTAATTTTTTTTTAGACGGAGTCTTGCTCTCTTACCCGGGCTGGAGTGCAGTGGCACGCTCTCAGCTCACTGCAACCTCCACTTCTCGGGTTCAAGTGATTCTTCTGTCTCAGCCTCCTGAGTAGCTGGGATTACAGGCACCCACCACCATGCCCGGCTAATTTTTTTTGTATTTTTAGGAGAGACAAGGTTTCACCATGTTACCCAGGCTGGTCTCAAACTCCTGAGCTCAGGCAATCCACCCACCTCAGCCTCCCAAAGTGCTGGAATTACAGATGGAGCCACCGAACCCGGCCGACTCCCGTATTTCAAAATTGCACCCACCTTGGTTTCTCCTCTTTATTTCTCACAGCCCTGTCACCTTTCAACAGGCTACATGCTTCACTACGCATCTTGTTTCTTATCTGTCTCCCGTACTCGATTGTCAGCTCTGCCAGCACAATAGGTGTTGTCTTTTTTTTTTTTTTCTTTTTTTTTGGAGAGATTGAGGGGTCTCACTTTGTTGCCCAGGATGGTCTCAAACTCCTGGGTTCAAGTGATCCTTATGCCTCAGTCTCCCAAAGTGCTGGGATGACAGACGTGAGCCACCGTGCCCAGCCTACAATGTTTGTCTTCATCACTGCTGGAGAACTTAAGAAAGGCCCTTAATCAATATCTAGTGAATTAATGCATTAATAATCACTATGTTCCTGGCACGTGTGTTGGGGGAGGTGATGGGAAGTGGGGGAGGGACAAAACAGACTTGGAGCTTGCCTGCCACCATCTGGCAGGGGGCTAGTTATGTAGCTAGCCAATTACAATGAAGACTTTTCAGTGCGGAGAGCAAAGGCCCAGCCTGGAGGATGAAAGTGCAATCCGGGAAGGCTGTTGAGGAGGTGACGTCTTGTAGGGACTTGATCAGTAAGGAGTTTGGATTTAAGTATGATGAGAAGGCTTAGGGGTTTTTGTTTGTTTGATTTGTTCTTTAGAAATGGGATCTTGCTCTGTTGCTCAGGCTGAAGTTCAGTAGCACAGTCCTAGGCCACTGAGGCCTCAACCTGGGGTTAGGCAATTTTCCCACCCCAGCTTCCCAACTAGCTGGGACTCCTGGCACACACCACCACACCTGGCTAATTTTCAATTTTTTTTGTAGAGACAGTGTCTCACTATGTTGCTCAGGCTGATCTCAAACTACTGGGCTCAAATGATCCACCCTCCTCAGCCTCCCAAAATGTTGGGATTACAAGCATGAGCCACCATGCCCAACCAAGGGTTTTATTATTTTATTTTAGTTTGTTTTTTGAGATGGAGTCTCACTCTCTCGTCCAGGCTGGAGTGCAGTGGCATGATCGCGGCTCATTGCAATCTTCAGCTCCCAGGTTTAAGCCATTCTCCTGCCTCAGCCTCCAGCTGAGCTGAATGGCTTCAGCTCCCAGGTTTAAGCCATTCCCTGCCTCAGCTGGGATTACAGGCCACCACGCTCAGCTGATTTTTGTATTTTTAGTAGAAACGGGGTTTCGCCATGTTGGTCAGGCTAGTCTTGAACTCTTGACCTCAAGTGATTCCCTCGCCTTGGCCTCCCAAAGTGCTGGGATTATAGGTATGAGCCACTGCATCCCGCCTCTACAAAAAATTTTAAAAATTAGCTGGGTGTGGTGGTGTACGCTTGTGGTCCCAGCTACTCGGAGGCAGAAGTGAGAGGATTGGTTGAGCTCCAGAGGTGGAGGCTGCAGTGAGCCCATGATCACACCACTGCATTCTACCCTGTCTAGAAAAAAAAAAAAAAAAAAAAAAATTGTTTTTTTCAATAAAGATAGGATCCAACAGAGCTGGGATTAGGGATAGGTGAGTGACATGAGTCACACAAGGGCAGGACTCGGGCCTGTCTGGACTGCATTTTCCAATGACGTTATTACTGGTCACATGTGGCTACTGAGAGCCTGAAATGCAGCTATTCTTGAAAGTAATGGCAGCTGGGCGCAGTGACTCACGCCTGTAATCCCAGCACTTTGGGAGGCCGAGGAGGGTGGATACCTGAGGTCAGGAGTTCGAGACCAGCCTGGCCACCATGGTGAAACCCCGTCTCTACTAAAAATACGAAAATTAGCCAGGTGTGGTGGTACATGCCTGTAATCCCAGCTACTCGGGAGGCTGAGGCAGGAGAATCGCTTGAACCCGGGAGGCAGAGGTTGCAGTGAGCCAAGATTGTGCCACTGCACTCCAGCCTGGCGACAGAGCAAGACTCCACCAAGAAAAGAAAGAAAGAAAGGAAAGAAAGGAAAGAAAGAAAGGAAAGAAAGAAAGAAAGAAAGAAAGAAAGAAAGAAAGAAAGAAAGAAAAGAAAGAAAAGAAAGAAAAGAAAGAAAAGAAAGAAAAGAAAGAAAAGAAAGAAAGGGCAAAAACCACAATTACTTTGCACCAACCTAATGGTTTGAGATGTGTTATAAGTAAAAAATCCACACCAGATTTTGAAGACAGTACCAAAAAAAGTGAAATATCTCATTCATAATGTTTACTTTGATTATATGTTAAAATGATACTATTTTGGATACACTGAGTTAAATAAAATATCTTATTAAAATTAATTTTGTAGTCGAGTGTAGTAACTCACACCTGTAATCCTAGCACTTTGGGAGGCCGAGGCAGATGGATCACCTGAGGTCAGGAGTTCGAGACCAGCCTGGCCACCAGAGTGAAACACCATCTCTACTAAAAATACAAAAATTAGCTAGGCGTGGTGGCGGGTGTCTGTAATCCCAGCTACTTGGAGGCTGAGGCAGGAAAATCACTTGAACCCAGGAAGTGGAGGTTGCAATGAGCTGAGACCATGCCACTGCACTCCAGCCTGGGCAACAGGGCAAGACTCCGTCAAAAAAAAAAAAAAATTAATTTTGGCAGGCTCACTGGCTCACGCCTGTAATCTCAGCACTTTGGGAGACTGAGGCAGGCGGATCACTTGAGGTCAGGAGTTCAATACCAGCCTGGGCAACATGGCGAAACCCTGTCTCCATTAAAAATATAAAATTGGGGGGCCGGGCGCGGTGGCTCACGCCTGTAATCCCAGCACTT
>NW_012102366.1:1167146-1168588 GCF_000951045.1 Mandrillus leucophaeus
TTTTTTTTTTTTTTTTTTTGAGACGGAGTCTTGTTCTGTTGTCCAAGTTGGAGTCTGTGGTGCAATCTTGGCTCACTGCAACCTGGGCCTCCCAGGTTTAAGTGATTCTCCTGCCTCAGCCTCCCAAGTAGCTGGGACTAAAGCTGCCTGCCACCATGCCTGGCTAATTTTTGTATTTTTAGTAGAGACGGGGTTTTACCATGTTGGCCACGCTGGTCTCGAACTACTGAGCTCAAGTGATCCACCTGCCTCAGCCTCCCAAAGTGCTGGGATTACAGGCAGGAGCCACCTCGCCCGGCCTCATTTTTATTTTAGAAGCGAGGTCTCACTCTGTTGCTCGGGCCGTAGTATAGTAACAGAATCCCAGCCCATTGCATCCTCCACCTCCTGGGCTCAAGTGATCCTCTTGCCCCAGTCTCCTGAGTAGCTGGAACTACAGGCGAGCACCACCATGCCCAGCTAATTTTTGTATAGATAGGGTTTCACTACGTTGCCCAGGCTGGTCTCGAACTCCTGAGGTGAAGTGATCCTCCCACCTCAGCCTCCCAAAGTACTGGGATTACAAGCATGGGCCACCACACCCAGCCATACCACATATTATTTGGCAATAAAAATGAACAAGGTACTCACGCTTGTTACACTTGTTATAACACGGATGAACTCTGACAATTGAAAGAAGCTAGTCACAAGTCACATTGTACCACAGCAATTATACACAAAGACAAAACGTAGATCAGGGTTGCCAGAGACTGAGAATACTGGGGGGTGAAATGGAAAGTGATTTCTTCCTTTCTTTTCCTTTCTTTTATTTTCCTTTCCTTTTTTTTTTTTTTTGAGACGGAAGTCTTGCTCTGTCCCCCAGGCTGGAGTGCAGTGGCGCGATCTAGGCTCACTGCAAGCTCCGCGTCCCAGGTTCACGCCATTCTCCTGCCTCAGCCTCCCGAGTAGCTGGGACCACAGGCGCCCGCCACCCCGCCTGGCCAATTTTTTGTATTTTTAGTAGAGACGGGGTTTCACCGTGGTCTCGACCTCCTGACCTTGTGATACACCCGCCTCGGCCTCCCAAAGTGATCGGATTACAGGCGTGAGCTACCGCGCCCGGTCTCTTTTTTTTTTGACAGAGTCTCGCTCTGTCACCTAAGCTGGAGTGCAGTGGCACGACCTCAGCTCACCATAACCTCTGCCTCCCAGGTTCAAGTGATTCTCTCACCTCAGCCTGCGGAGTAGCTGGGACTACAGGTGCGTGCCACCACGCCCGGCTAATTTTTGTATTTTTACTAGAGACGGGGTTTCACTATGTTGGCCAGGCTGGTCTGGAACTACTGACCTCAGGTGATCCACCCACCTTGGCCTCCCAAAGTGCTGGGGTTACAGGCGTGAGCCACCGTACCCAGCCAGAAAATGATTTCTAATGGGTTTGAGATTTCTTTTTGGGGTGATGG
>NW_012102366.1:1169744-1170426 GCF_000951045.1 Mandrillus leucophaeus
AGATCGCACCACTGCACTCCAGCCTGGGCGACAGAGCGAGACTCCGTCTCAAAAAAAAATAAAATAAAAGAAAAGAAAAGAAAAGAAAAATTAGCTGGGCGTGGTGGCGGGCGCCTGTAGTCTCAGCTACTCCAGAGGCTGAGGTCTCAGGAAGGATTGCTTGAGCCCCGGAGGCAGTGGTTGCAATAAGCCAAGATGGCACCACTGCACTCCATCCTGGGCTACACAGTGAGATCCTGTCTCAGGGAAAAAAAAAGAAAAAAAGGCTGGGCGTGGTGCCCCATGCCTGTAATCCCAGCACTTTGGAAGACCGATGCAGGCGGAATGCCTTAGCTCAGGAGTTGGAGACTGGGTTGGGCAACACGGTGAAACCTCGTCTCTACTAAAATACAATAAATTAGCTGGTGTGTACTAGGTGCGGTGGCTCACGCCTGTAATCCCAGCACTTCGGGAGGCCAAGGCGGGCAGATTACTAGGTCAGGAGTTCGAGACCAGCCTGGCCCAAATGGTGAAACCCCGTCTCTACTAAAAATACAGAAATTAGCTGGGCGTGGTGGCAGGAGCCTGTAATCCCAGCTACTTGGACGGCTGAGGCAGGAGAATCGCTTGAACCCGGGAGGCGGAGGCTGCAGTGACCTGAGATCAAGCCACTGCACCCCAACCTAGGTAACAGTGCAAGACT
>NW_012102366.1:1172666-1174840 GCF_000951045.1 Mandrillus leucophaeus
ACTTGGAAGGCTGAGGCAGGAGAATCACTTGAACCCAAGAGGTGGAGGTTGCAGTGAGCCGAGATTATGCCACTGCACTCCAGCCTGGGCGACAAAGACTCCATTTCAAAAAAAAAAAAAAATCTTTTGATCTTAAAGCTGGGTGTAGAGACATTTGCCTGTATTCCCAGCTACTCGGGAGGATTCCTTAAGCCCAGGAGTTTGAGGCCAGCCAGGGCAACATGGAGACACCCCTATCTCTAACAAATAAACAAATAGGTCAGGGCCTAGGGGCTCATGCCTGTAATCCCAGCGCTTTAGGAGGCTAAGGTGGGCGGAACACTTGAGGGCAGGAATTCAAGTCAGGAATTCCAGACCGGCCTGGGCAACACAGCGTAACCCTGTCTCTACAAAAAAAAGTACAAAAATTAGCTAGGTGTGGTCGCTCTCACCTGTGGTCCCAGCTACTCGGGAGGCTAAGGTGGGAGACTCAGGTGAGTTCGGGAGGTCGAGCCTGCAGTAAGATGTGATCGTGCCACTGCACTCCATCCTGGGTGACATAGTGAGACCCTGTCTCAATAAATAAATAAATAAAAATTGGCCAGGCACAGTGGCTCACAGCTTTAATCCCAGCACTCTGGGAGGCCGAGGCAGGCGGATCACCTGAGATCAGGAGTTCGAGACTACCCTGGCCAACATGGTGAAACCCCGTCTCTACTAAAACTATAAAAATTAGTTGGGCATGGTGGCATGTGCTTGTAGTCCCAGCTACTTGGGAGGGTGAAGCAGGAGAATCGCTTGAACCTGGGAGGCAGAGGTTGCAGTGAGCCAAGATCGCGCCACTGCACTCCAGCCTGGGTAACAGAGTGAGACTCAGTCTCAAATAAATAAATAAATAAATAAATAAAAATAAATAATAAAATTAAAAAATAATAATATTGATTCTTCTGCTAGTGGAGTGCCTCCCTGGAGTCCCACCCAGCTTGCTGTTCTTCTCACCCCAAGTTTAAGAAGGATAGAAAGGTCGGGGAGAATGTTTCCGGGCAGGCAAGGAGGGGAGGCCTGGGCAGGAGGCATGGTGAAACCCACCAGATGTGTCCTCAAGCACCCTCTTTCTCTGCCAGAGGCTGTGGGCTTGGAAGAACCACGTCTCTTCCCAGGGTTTCTTCGCGGCCTGACTTGAAGCGTCCTGGCCTGCCCGCCCCACCAGACAGCCTGACTCAATTTGCCCGCTGTGTGCGTGGGCCCTGCGCGTGTGACCCTCCACCATCCGAGTGACTCAGGCAGCCTGGAAGCCCCCTCCCCTGGGGACGCCCAGCTTCCTATGGTGACTTTTCACAGACATGGCTGAAACTGGCTGGCGCCTCCCAGACCCAGACTGGGCTCCTGGGGGCAGCCCAGCAGGGCCTCGGCCCCACAGCCCACCCCCAGAGAGGGCCTAGAGGGTGGGAGTAGGGGGTGGGGAACTCTTCTCAAAGGGCCTTTGTGGGAGCAGCTGGGGGGGCTGCCGGGGGACCCCGCCCTGTGTGACTCAAGCCTCATTGCTGGGTGGTGACTCACCCCCAGGCCCCCCTTCTGCCTGCCCGCAGCAGGTGCTGTGAGCCAGCTTCGGGATAGAGGCCTCTGCAGCCACGGTCGTGCCACCCTCCCCTGGGCCTGTGACTTGCCACCCACTTCTAGGGGTGCCAGTCTTGCCCTGACCTCCTTGCCCTCCTGAGCTGGGACCACAGAGAAAACCTCCTACACCTCATCCCTCCGTGGGGCAGCAGATGTACTGAAATGTGCCACGCATTGTCTCACTATGAATTCACGGGATTCTCAAACCATCCGAGAGGCAGGGTGTTCTTGCTACTGCCCTGTAACAGATGGGGAAATTGATTCTCCCTGAGGTTGCGGAGTTTCTTTAACACAGGAGATTCACATGCAGAATCTGGGTGTCCCAAACTTGCTGCCCCGCAATGTCACTGCGTGATCATCTCAGCTGCCTTAAACGCCAGTGGTGGGTTACTGCACCCTCCAGTGTCGCTTCTTTTACTGAAGGGTAAACTGAGGCAAGGAGTCAGAAGTCACAGATCAAGAGTCAAGAGTAAGAGGCAGTGCCGGGATTCGAACCGAGTGCGGAACACGGAACCTGCTCCGCCGCTTCCCCACGGGCCTCCGGCGCCCACTTGGGGGCTAAGGCGCCCCCGCCGCCG
>NW_012102366.1:1175145-1179957 GCF_000951045.1 Mandrillus leucophaeus
CGCCAACAAACAGCGCGTTGCTCGGCAACCGCCACCGCCCTCCAGCGCGGCCCTTGGTTCGAGCCTCAGGCCAGGGTGCGGGCTAAGAGGGGTTTTGGGACCCCGTAGGCTTCCCCAGATTAGGGGTTCAGATCAGGCCTGTGGTCCTGGTGGGCACGGAAGTGAGGGTGAAGGAGACAGCTGTAGCCCAGTGAAGGTGGGAAGAGCTGAGGGTGCCTCTCTCCAATCCAGACCCACCAGGGCTCCCCAGAAGTGGGTGCTCAGGTCAGGAGATGGCGGCTGGGCCAGAGATGCAGCTGAGAAGTCGCAGCCATTTTCCTAGAGGGATTTGGGGAGCTGGCCTGGCGGGGGCCGTCAGGAGGGCTGTGATGAGGGCTTTTTTGCATCCTCCCCCCGCCCTGCCAGTCCCCCAAAGTAGCTAACACTTAATGAGCACCTTCTATGTTCTAAGCCCATTCTATGCATGTGTGGGCCTATGTGTATTAACTCATGTAATGTTCACCATGAGGCTGGGCGCAGTGGCTCACACCTGTAATCCCAGCACTTTAGGAAGCCAAAGCCAGTGGATCACTTGATGTCAGGAGTTCAGGACCAGCCTGGGCAAAATGGTGAAACCCCGACTCTACTAAAAATACAAAAATTAGCTGAACGTAATGGCCAGCACCTGTAATCCCAGCTACTCGGGAGGCTGAGGCAGGAGAATCGCTTGAACTCGGGAGGCAGAGGTTGCAGTGAGCCAAGATTGCGCCACTGCACTCCAACCTAGGCCACAAGAGTGAAACTCTGTCTCAAAAAAATAAAATCAAAATTAAAAATAATGTTCACCATGGCCCTCTGACGTTTCACTGACATTCTCGTTTTACAGATAGGGAACTGAGTCAACAGAGGGGCAATGTCCTTTGCCAGAAGAGGCACAGCCAAGCTGGCATACAGGCTCCCAAACCTGTCTCAGGAGGGTGCATGCCTGGCCTTGGCGGGGTCATATCTGTAGGAGTCTTCGGGCGTTGTGGGGATAGGTGCCAAGGCTACACTGAAGTGTGGGTAGGTTATAAAAGTGGGGATGGCGCCTGGTGGGCTCCCTGGGAGCTGTTGACACATAAAGCTGAAGGGTGTGCGCTCCAGAGGCTGCACCAGTGCCCCCCCTAGACTTCCCATGCCATCTGAGTGCAGGGAGAGTTTCCCAGAACCAGCATCATTGGACGGCCTGAACTCTGGGCTCCCTGGCACCCCAATAGTCACCACTGAGCTGCCCACAGAACCTTTAAGGGAACTGCCTGAGGGGCCTCCTGGAACCCCAGATCCTATGGGGCAGGGAGAAGAGTAGACACTAGCGTCGGAGATGACCAGCTGCCTGGGAAGTGACCAGCTTTGAGTCCTGTAAGAAATGTCCATTTGGTTCAAATGACCAAGTCAATCACTCAAATGGTTGAGTCGGGGAGATGGATGAGTTACAGGGATCTTGGACAGTCTAAAGCCAAGAAGGTGAGGAGGGCTTCTTGGAGGAGGTGATAACCTAGGACCTGAAGGATGCTCAGGAGTTGGCGAGTAACAGGCAGGACCTTCCTGCGGGAGAGGTTGGGACATGGAGGAACTTTTCAAAGTGGAAGGTAGTGGGGATGCGTCATTGAATTTAACAGGCTGTCTCTGGAGAATGGATAGAAAGCATAAGGAAAGTCAGAGAGGACCAGGGAAGTGGCTGTTGGAATATATTTAGGCCAGAGATGATGGTGACTTAAGGATACAGTTGGCAGATTTAACAAATAAAAAATACAGGACATCAGTTAAATTTGAATTTCAGATACAGAACAAGTAATTCTTTTTTAGTACAAAACTTTTTTTTTTAGTATAGCGATGTCCCCAAAATTGCATGGGACATACTTATACTAAAAAAAGAGATCCGCTGTGTATCTGAAAAATCAAGTTTCACTGGGTGTCCTGTGTCTCATCTGGGAACTGTACTTGGTGGAGGGGGGCAGGTCTCAGGGGCCCCTGGGGAGGGGCAAACGATCATAGCTAACACTCAGGGAAAAAATGCACTTTGTTATTCTTTTTTATGTGTTTTCATTTTACTTATTCACTTTTTCATAGAGATGGGGGTCTCACTATGTTGCCCAGGCTGGTCTGAAACTCCTGAGTTCAAGCGATCCTCCTGCCTTGGCCTCCCAAAGTTTTGGGATTATAGGAGTGAGTTAACACTCCTAACCCAACAAATGCACTTTGAAGTGAGTACTGCTATCATGCCCATTTTACAGCTAGGTAAACTGAGGCCTGGAGCAGTTATTGCTTTTCGTGTGTGTGTGTGTTTATAAACAAGTTAGGTCAGGATGTGGGTGACCCTCGATTGGATCCTGGGCATGTTGGCTGCAGTCCCTCAGCGCCCAGAGCTTGAACCCTCTCCTCCACGGGATTGGTGGGGGCGAGGGGATTGGACACTATGGTTCCCTGGGTTCCTGGTGACCCAGCTAAGGGCCTTTCTCCTGAGATGAGCTTCCCCAGTCCCCCAGCGCAGCCTAGGCTCTGTGACACCCCTACTTAACCCCCTCCTTCCAGGACACCGAGGCACTGGGAGGGACGGGAGGCGGCCTCAGGGGGCCTCCTCTCCTGGCTGAGGCTCGGCCTCGCCCTCCTCCAGGCTGCGAGGATCCGCCGTCTGCGCCGCCGGCAGGGGGAGGGGGCGGGTTATTTTTACCTCCCTCCAGGCAGCCGGGGCGACAGGAAGTGAGCGCGCGGCCCGCCAGATGTGGGGAGCCAGGCAGCTGGGAACAGCCACAGCTGGACTGGCGGCCGGCCGGGAGCGGGGTTGGGGGGGAGGGTGTGCGGAGGGTGGATCCCCAGGCCTCCGGTCCCCTCTTTGTTCCCCGCCGCCCCAGCCCCCACTCCAAAGACCCCTCGTCCCCATCCCCCGCTCAGCTGGGTCGCGGCCTCGCTGTCCCCCATCTGGATGCCAATCCCCTCGCTGGCTTGAGGGCTCTCAGGTCCTGGGCGGGAAGGGGGACCCTGCTCCTCGCCCCAGAGACCCTCAGGTCGCAGCAGAGTGGGGGGTAGGAGGGAGAGACGGCCCCTCGCCGGCCCCGCCTGCCACCGCCATTGTTTACCCGTCGGCTGCCTCCTAGGAAACTTAACCCGCCCGCGGTAATTTTATTTGGGAACTTCGGCCAGTTGCCATAGCAACCCCCAGTGACGTCAGAGGGGCTGAGGCCCGAAATCCCCGGGAAAGGGGGGTGATAGGATGGGGGGGAGACCCCCAGAAGGGCTCTTCCTTAACCCTCTGTGTACCACGTCCCAGTCAAGCAGGGACAGCCAGATGTGACACTGCTTGGGTGCCCCCACCAATTCTGGCTTGGGGCCAGGTCAGGGTGGCAGGCCAGGCCTTGATGTCATCGGGAGCTGGGTGGGTGGTGAGTCATTCCTGAGGTGGGGGCTGGGCCAGGCCTGGGGGCTATTCCTGTCTGACCTGCCCCACCAGTGCCCTTGAGCAACACTGGGACCCTTCCCTGGGGATTTCAGGCACCTGGCTGGGGGTCCCCACAGATCCCTGGGACCTCTCTGTCCCTCTGAACCATTACGTAGGTATACAAAGTCTTTCCTGGTGCTCCAGACACCAGGCGGTTGAGTTTGTCACGGTGAGCTGGGGCCACCATGTAGTGTCCTTCTCCGGATGTGGGGAGTGGCTGGTGCCCTGGTGAGGGGGCAGGGATGTGGTGGGATCCCGGCTCAGTCCATAACACAGCTGGTCGCCAGGGCGACAGGAGGCAGGGGCCCTGACAGGCATGGGGGGTCACTGCCGCCGGCCGGGGGCTGGGCTGGGAGGAGCCACTCTAACCGCAGTGACGTGGGACTTCCTCGGCAGGGCCTGTTTGATGTCTCTGTGTGCCGCGTTGCCATGGGGCCCAGCAGGCGGCCCTGCATGTGAGCTGGGGTGACCTGTGGGCCGGCTGGGCCTGTCAGGGTCCCTTGATCCAGGTGTGCCTGGTGTATCACTTACGCTCTTTCTACCTGGGATCAGCACATTACACGTCTCACCTCAAAGCCTGGTAACAACTGCACATTTCACATTTTCAGCCCCATTTTTCAGCTGACAAAACTGAGGCTTAGGAAGTGTAATCGCCTGGCCCCAAAGACATCCAGCTAGAAAGCTGGGGTGTAGGGCCTGGCGCCGTGGCTCATGCCTGTCATCCCAGCACTTTGGGAGGCTGAGGCAGGCCGATAACTTGAAGTCAGCAGTTCAAGACCAGCCTGGCCAATATGGTGAAACCCTGTCTCTACTACAAATACAAAAATTAGGCGTGGTGGTGGACGCCTCTAATCCCAGCTACTCGGGAGGCTGAGGCAGGAGAATGGCTTCAACTAGGGAGGTGGAGGTTTCAGTGAGCCGAGATTGTGACAGTGCACTCCAGCCTGGGCGACAGAGTGAGACTCCTTCTCAAAAACACAAACCAAAACAAAACAAAAATTTGTTCTTCTTCCACTCCACTCCTCTCTCTACCTCCATGAAACTGGTCTGCTCTGCCGGTTTTCCAGTGTTCCAGGCACCGTCATACCGCAAAGCCTGTGCACTGGCCATTCTCTCTGCCTGGAACTCTCTTCCTCTTGATGTTTGCCTGGCTTCTCCCTCAGTGCCTAAAATCTTTGTTCAAAGTCACCTGCCCCTCAGGGAGGCCTTTCCTGACCTAAACTTCACTCACTTCATCTCTCATCTCTCTTACCTTTTACTAGATTACCCATAGACTTACCATCCAACACATTTTATATATATATAAAAAATATAATTTTTAAAAATATATATGGATATATAATTTTAAAATCTATATA
>NW_012102366.1:1180122-1182583 GCF_000951045.1 Mandrillus leucophaeus
CATCACGCCCAGCTAATTTTTGTATTTTTAGTAGAGACGGGGTTTCACCATGTTGGCCAGGCTGGTCTCGAACTCCTGGCCTCAAGTGATCAACCTGCCTCAGCCTCCCACAGTGCTGGGATGACAGGCAGGAGCCACCGCTCCCGGCCACATTTTATATATATATCTTTATACCTATCTATCTGCTTATCACGTTTGTTTCTCCCATAGATGCTGGTCGCAAAAGTACAGGGATTTTTTTTTCTTCTGTTTTGTTCTTTTCTGTGTCCCCAAATGCCCGGAACAGAGCCTGACATACATACAGCAGACACTCAATGTTTGTAGAATGAACAAAAGGGTGTGTGTGTGTGCGCGCGCGTGCGTGCGCATGTGTGCAGGTGCCATGCCATTTGACCAGTTGACCTGGTCTCACCTTCACCGTGTCCCTTCACCACTCCCTCACCTGCTGTGCCCCGGGTAAACCAGCAGTCTCAGGACTGGGGCCTGTGGAAGTAAATGTCAAGGGACCCAGAGGCAGAGGTGGGGGCTCTGGGAGGACCCTCTGAGCCTGGGCTGAGGGATACTAGTGAACCGGGGTGTGATTCAAGCCATAGGCAACAGAACAGTGAAAATTAGATCAGAAAAAATCTGGGAAGAGGTATCCCCAGAGGCCAGCATGGATGAGGTGTTCTCCCTGAATGTGAATTGGACTGATGACGGGAGAGGCAATGTCTGGATGGAAGGCCTTATTATGGGGTGAAGGGAATTCCGGAGGGGCAATGTGGATAGGGATGAGGTAGAGATCTGAGGTTTGTTTGTCATTGTAATTTGGTCACTTTCTACTTTTGCAATGACAAGTTTGTCTGTGTGTGTGTGTCCCCTACAGGGAGACTCCCCCCACCCCACCCCTGACCCCAGGCCCGCCCTGGAAATGCCATTCTTGTGTGTAGCTGCTCAGAAGGTCATGTGGTAAGTTGCTCCCACCTTCTGCGCCCCGCCCTGAGTTGGGGAATTCTGTGCCACCCCAAATCTTCCCCTGGGGCCCCACTAGGCGGCTCTGCCCCTCCTGCCCCAACCTGTCAGATCCTGCATCCTGGGCCAGCCTGCCCCTTGGGCCCCACAGAGAAGAAAAGACCCTGGAGCCCGCAGGGCTGGGCCCCACGGGATGGTAGCTGGGTGTGGCTCCTAAGTCCCTCTCCCCAGTTCCACCAGGTACCAAGGTGAGAGCCAGCTGAGCTGATGGAATGGGGGACCCTGGAGGAATTCTGGGGTGCAAGGTGACACAGAAGCGTCCAACCAGTCCCTCCAGTCCCTTGGAGGGCCTGGCCTGCTGCTGGGTACCCTCGCGCCCCCACCCCCAGAGTTACTCAAAAGGGGAGGCTGCTCTGTCACCACTCAAGACGTGGATGAAGAATTGCATCCCTAGCCCCAAGGATGACACCTCAAAAATATTGGGGGCTGAGTGGGAAACGTCCCCCAAAGCAATGCCCACCCCGGTCTGGGAAGGGTCCTGCGGGTTCCAGACCCCCCACTGTGACACGACGGTGGTTGTGGGTTGTGGATAGGGGTCCATCGGCCTGGAGAGGGCAGATGGCAGCCGGACATGCCCAAGGAGACTGGTGTGGTTGCAGAGGGCACCCCGCCCCTTGATCTCAGAGTTTTGTTCCTGGCCCCCCACCTGGGCACTGGGCCAGGCCCCCAGGCAGGGCCTCGTCCTGAGGAACAATGCAGCCGTGTTCCTCCCTGTGGAGGCTGGAGGATGGAGCGGGAAAGACAGGCACACCGGGAAAGAGGGAGGGATTCAGGGAGGGCCTTGCTCCCAGGGCTACTCTGGGAGCCCGGGGAGTTTCCCAGAGGTCCCAGTGTGTGGGGGAGGGTGCCAGGAAGCCTAGGGGGAGGGGACCCAGACCCAGGGGCCGCATGGCCTGGGATCAGAAAGCCTTTTCGATGGCAGCAGGAGAAGATTAGGTAGGATAAGAGGAGGAACTTCCTAAGGCTGGGAGAAGGCGCTGTGGAACTGGAGGAAGTGTGGGTTCCTGTTTGGCGGCATCCCAGGGCAATACCCAGACCTAGGACCCTCTCCCCGGGTGGGGTCTGCAGTGGCCAGTGTGCCCTGGGTCTGGGACCGAGCCCACCCCCCAAAACCGCCCCTCACCAATCTCCATTCCCAGGGGCTCAGGGCCTCCTGGGTTGCCTCTTCCTGGGCAGGGGCAGGCCTTAGACCAATAGGGGTTCCAGAGGTGGGATGGGGGGTTAGACCCTTAGCTCCCACCCTACCCCCGCAGACAGAACCCTGGGCTTAAAACCCGGGACTGGGACCCAAGTTCAGGGGCCAGAGGGGAAGTTGGGCTGGGTTTGGGGCCCGGGCTGATTTCGGGACAAGGAGGGAGAAAGTTGGCCTTGAGTTGGGGGACGGGACCGAGTTGGGGGACAGGACAGAGAAAGTGGGGGCGGGCCGGCTCCGGGGGCACATGACGGCGAC
>NW_012102366.1:1183343-1192999 GCF_000951045.1 Mandrillus leucophaeus
CCGCGCGACTTGGGCAGGTCAAGGTGGACAGAGAGTTGGCAGGGTGGGAGGGCTTGTGTCCTGCTCGGACATGGGGCTTGGGTTGAGGGGCTTGGATATGTATATGCCTCCCCCACTCCTAGCCCCCGACCTGGCCTTTGGACGGGAGGAATGGGTTGGGGGGTCTCTCAGAGTTCTTTGGATGGGGGCGGGGGTGGATACTGGTCCAAGTTCTTGACGTGTCACCCAGTGGGTAGAGGGAAGGTCTCTTGTTGGGCAGGGGCTGGTGGGAGCTGGGGGGACGTCTCCTTTCCTTTCTGCTGATCCAGGAGAAAAGCGCTCATTCAAGGTTGCATAGGAAGGGAAGCCAGGTTGGGGACCAGCCCTGTGCAGCTGGGAGTCCCCGTGCCTTTTGGCTGCAGGAGGAGGTTAAAAGGGCCTAGACTGAACCCCGACTCTTCTGTCTTAGCCCCAGACCCTTCTCTGATTTTAGCACTAGATTTGGCAGCCCCTTAAGCCCTCAGCCCTAACTGACCTTCCTGCCCTGCCCAGCTCAGCCCAGCCAGGCCCCAGACCCAGGGGCTTCGTGAATGTTTTGACTGTGCAACTGGCTCCTTGTCACCTGCCCCTTTCCCAAGCCTCCCCAGCTGGCAGCCCGTGACTCCTGGTCTATGAGGGTGAGGCTGGGGGCTGTGGGACCCCTGGCATAAGGGGTGTCCTCTGGCAGTCCTGCCCCAGCCGGAGGGCTGTACCCAACAGGTGCCTGGGCTTAGAGGCGAGGTGATGTTGGACACACCCTGTCCGCTCGCCCACATGCCCTGCCCGGGCCAGCCTGGGTACATGTGTTCACATGCCGATGTCCTGGGAAGGCACAGGCCCTGGGGCTGGTGCTAGCTTTGTTCTCTGATCCCGTGAGGCACCCATGGCCCTCTGCCCTTGCAGCACGTCCTCTGGGAGCTCCTTCAAGACCCCAACAGGCAGGCCTTGCCCGTGGACCTAGAGGGGGCCCTAAAATAGGTGCCGGCCTGGCCTGAGGCTGGCACGCGGAGCACATGCGTGACAGGGCGTGTCCAGAGGGTCGGGCCTGTCTGTGCTGGCCTGGCCACTGAGCCTCCGCCGACCCTTGCTTGCTGGAGAAAGACAGCAGAGGCGGATGCTTTAGGAGGGACCCTCGTGTCCTGCCCGCCCTCTAACAATGCAAGTGGACGCCAGATGTTCCACGCAGACCGCAGCTGAGGGGCAGGCCCCCATCCATCTGCAATCCCAGGATAATTGGCCTGGTGGGTACACTGGGGTGACCCGCTCGCCCTGATCTAGGTGGTGCTTTGATACCTCTTCAGGCATTTTTTGGAGTTTGCCCTTCACTTTGGAAAACTGGGTGGGGGATTCTGTCCTCCATGAATAACAGTGCCAGGAACCTTGGGCAATCTTGAGAAAACTCCTTCCTGTCCCTCTGTTTTCCATGTTGGATGTGTTTTAGGCCACAGTCAGGCCTGGCTTTTTTAAATTTTTTAATTTTTTTAAAGACTTATTCCGTGACCTTAAGTCCCAATCTGAATCTCTGAGCGTTAGCTATTCTAGCTGTAAATGGAAAGCATTCAGAAATGGGATGGAGAGAAGTGTACACTTCCCCGCTGGCCGCCTTCTTCCCTCCTAATGTCCTGGGTAGACACAGAGGTGTGTCTGGGGAAGGTGTGTCTTTTAGGGCCCGTCGCCTGGGAAGGATGTTGAGTGGAGGGTAGTGGGTGTGGGTGAGAAGCCTTGGGCAGAGAAGGGCGCCGCCATGCTGGGCATGGCTGAGTCACGCTCCAGCGACGCCTTGCCCCAGGGTGCGGGAGCTGGCGCCACCCTGGGTGTGGTCACTGAGCTGTGGCCCTGGGCAGAGCAGGGCTGGGTGGTCTAGGATGTGGGGACTCGGTGCCTGGGGAATTGACCTAGAAGATGCCAAGCCCCCGGGCCTCCCGCCTGGCCTAGATTCTGGGGTCGCCCTCCAGGACCGTGGTGGCCCACACCCTGAGAATGCCTTGGGGAGCCTAGGGGCCCGGAGCCTTGGGCCTGGGAATTGGTGCGTTGAGGGAGGTGGATGGGGCCTAGACGCCAGTGACTGCATTCAAGGCCAGTGGACCCCCAAAGCCAGGCCCTCACTGCAAAATGTACCTATGTGGGGAGAAGGCAGAGGTAGACCTGATGACGGGGTGTACTACTCTACTAAAGGTTTCCAACATGAAGACGAGGGGCCCCTGGGAATTCTGTGATTGGTTTGGGAAAGATTAAAGTCTAAGGAGGGGTTAGAGTGGACTGGCCGGACGCAATGGGGGCTGGGATGTCACTTTCATGGTTCCCCTATTTATAACAAGTGATTCAGCCCTCACTTACTCACCCCTTCCTGAGCCTCCCCCCACCCCAGCCCTGGGTGGGCAGCGGGGCCCACCCACTTGTCAGTGCCCTGACTTTCCCCACCCAGTGCCAGCCTCTGAGGGCTGCCCATTGGGGCGGTTGTTATTGTCGCAGCACTGGGATTGGGGCAGAGGGGCGGGGGGCCTGGTGGTCAGGCGGCGCTTGGCCGGGCGGCCCAGGTTGGCGGCTGGCTCGAGGCCCAGCCCACGGAGCTTCTGCTGAGAGTCTGGGCCCATTAGGCAAAGCGTTAGTGACAGGCTGGGAGGGCGGGTGGCGCGGCGGGCAGGGCGGGGCCTGCAGCCCTTGGTATTTTCCGATCCCAGCTGCTCTGTGAGGGTGGAAAGTATTTGGGGACCAGGCTTGGGGGCGGAGGTGGTGGTGGCGCCCCCGGCGGAAGCTGCCCCTGATTCATTCTTGGAGCATGGGGTTGGGGGGGTAGCGGTGCACATACATACCCGTGTGTATCTGGTCCATGCAAACGCTGTCTGGAGGGGGTATTCAGGCATACCCACATGCATTGGCTGGCTGGAGTGTCCTGGTGCAGCCTGGGGCCTGCTTTGCTCCCCAGCCCAGGGGCCCGCCCTCTCCCTCATGCCTACAGCTGCCAGGAGCTTGGTCCCCCTCTGGACACCATCTCCCAAGAGCCTGAGAAGCGCACCGTGATTGGTAAAGGGAACCCTGGCTCCTGGGCACCTGCATGGCAGCGCCCCTTCCACTCAAGACCCAGACCTTTTGTGCCTGCGAGGATGGGGAGTGGCCTTGGCCCCGGCCCTGGGCTCTGTGCAGGGGAAACCCCACAGGAAATGAGCCTGGCCAAATGGCCGCCCTTCCCGTTCTCGTCCCTGGGACACGAATGTGCTGTCTCACTTCCGGAGGCGGCCCAGGGAGGCTGGCTGCCCTGCGGGGCCTCGCCTGCTCCCAGTTGGCGCCTCCAGACCCTAAGGGGACAGGGCTGGGCTGGGGCCTGATGGGAAAGAGTGACTGGTATGTGTGTATGTGCGTATAGGGAGGGGACAAAACAGGACATCCCTCGCCGCCTGTCTCGAAGTGGTGAGCGCCACCAGATCGGGCGGACACTGGGGTCCATCCTGGTGTGAGACGTCCATGTTTCCATTATCCTTTGCCTGGCAAAGACAGTAGCAGCTCTGTCGTGATCATGTTTATCACTCCTGGGGTCCTCACCATGACTTATGAAGTCCATACTTATTATTATTATCCCTGTTTTGCAGATGGGGAAACTGAGACCCAGAGAGGTTAAGTGACTTGCTCAGAGTCACTCAGCTCAGAAGCTGAAGAGCTGGGGTTTTCAAATCTGGGCAGACTTGGGCTCCAAAACTGGAGTCTGCTAGCCAGGTGTTGGGCTCTTATCAAAAGGGGCTCCACTTACTAAAGAGTTAGGGCGGACTTCATGCATTTGTGACTCGGGCAGTCTCACGGCACCCCTGCTTGGAGGGACCTGGATGTTAGTTTAATATTGCACTGCCGAGGTCATGAAATTTTTTTTTTTCATTATTTTTTTGTCTCGTCATGTTGGCCAAGCTGGTCTCAAACTCCTGGCCCTAAGCGATCTTCCTGTTTTGGCCTCCCGAAGTGCTGGGATGACCCACTACGCTCAGCCTGAAATCATTTTCTTTTCTTTTTTTTTTTTTTTAAACTTGTTTTTGTTTATTTTAGAGATAGGGTCTTGCTCTGTCACTTAGGCTGGAGTTCAGTGGCATAATCACAGATCACAGCAGCCCCAAACTCCTGGGCTCAAGCAATCCTCCCACCTCAGCCGCCTGAGCCGCTGGGGCTACAGGTGTGTACCACCTTTCTTTTTTTTTTTTTTTTTTTTTTTTTTTTTTTTGAGACGGAGTCTCGCTCTGCCACCCAGGCTGGAGTGCAGTGGCCAGATCTCGGCTCACTGCAAGCTCCGCCTCCCGGGTTTGCGCCATTCTCCTGCCTCAGCCTCCCGAGTAGCTGGGACTACAGGCGCCCGCCAGCTCGCCCGGCTAGTTTTTTTGTATTTTTTAGTAGAGACGGGGTTTCACCGTGTCAGCCAGGATGCTCTCGATCTCCTGACCTTGTGATCCGCCCGTCTCGGCCTCCCAAAGTGCTGGGATTACAGGCTTGAGCCACCGCGCCCGGCCTGTACCACCTTTCCTGGCTGATATTTTAATAAACTTTTTGTGGGCCGAACACTGTGGGTCATGTCTGTAATTCCAGCACTTTGGGAGGCTGAGGCAGGCGGATTGCTTGAGCCCAGGAGTTGGAGACCAGTCTGGGCAACATGGCGAAACCCCATGTCTACAAAAACAAAAAACAACAAAAACACTAGGGCCGGGTGCAGTGGCTCACTCCTGTAATCCCAGCACTTTGGAAAGCTGAGGCAGACGAATCACCTGTGGTCAAGAGGTCGAGACCAGCCTGGCCAACATGGTGAACCTTGTCTCTACTAAAAATCCAAAAATTAGCTGGGCGTGGTGGCGGGCGCCTGTAATCCCAGTTACTTGGGAGGCTGAAGCAGGAGAATCGCTTGAACCCGGGAGGTGGAGGTTGCAGTGAGCTGAGATTGCCCCATTGCACTCCAGCCTGGGCAGCAGGGCGAGATTCTGTCTCAAAAAAAAAAAAGAAGAAAGAAAGAAAAAATTAGCCAGGTGTGGTGGTGCATAGCTGTAGTCCCAGCTACCCCAGAAGCTGAGGTGGGAGGATCACTTGAACCTGGGAGGCTGAGGCTGCAGTGAGCTGTGATTGCACCCCTGCACTCTAGCTGTGGTGACAGAGCGAGACTCCGTCTCAAAAAAAAAAAAAAAAAAAAGAAAAAAAAAATTTTTTTTTTGTAGAGGTGGGGTCTTGTTGTATTGCCCGGGCTGGTCTTGAACTCCTGGCCTCAGGTGACTCTCCTGCCTCGGCCTCCCAAAGTGCTGGGATTACAGGCGTGAGCCACCATGCCTGGGCTGAAATTCTTAGTTTTCAAACTAGAGGGCCATGTGTTCATTTTGCACCGGGCCCTGAAAATTCTGTATCTCACCCTGGTGCTGGGCACTTACTGAGTGACATACACACTCGGTGACATCTCACTGGGCTGTGCAAAAGAGGCTCTTGGCTCCATTTTACAGATAGAGAAACTGAGGCTTGGAGGGTCTCTGGAAAACTGTGGAGCAAGGATTTGAACTTCGGGCTGTTAGGGTGGAGAGACCTGTATCTTGGAGCTTGGATCCTGTGCTCTGGGGGGCAGGGGGTGCGTGTCTAGGAGGAGACGGGGGTGCTTTGCTGCTGGCATCCGCCCTGGTGGGTGTGGGCTAAGCCCTGACCACTGAGGAGACCGGGCCACGGGGGGAGGCCCTGGTGGTTTCCTCCTGCCCTCCAGGCTTCTAGGAAGTGGCGCCAGCTGGGGTGAGATCACTTCCTCACCCGCCTGCCTGCCCCCCCTCGGCTTCCTCTCACCATGGCCCCATTTGGCCTGCCCAGGGCTCAATGAGGGCGGGGAGCTTGGCCATGCAAGTTGCTGTAGCCTCCTTGCCCTGCCTGGGCCCTCCAGGTATCTCTGCCTCTCCAGTGCTGGGGCTGGAACGGAGGGCACAGCTAGGCTCCAGCTCCCCGTGTGGTGGCTCCTGCATATGAGAAAAGGGCTTCCCTGTGATCGAAGGAAGCGTCTGGGGACCTGGAGGGGAGGTGTCCCCAAATCTCATTACCTCCTTTGCTCTCTCTCTCTCCCCTCCAGGTGCCAGCCTCTGGCCCCGCCCGGTGTCCCCCTCACCCCTGTGCCACGGCCGGCTGGGGTTCCTGGGGATGGGATTTGCTTCCTGTCACAAATCACATTGCCAGGGATTTCCAACCGACCCTGAGCTCTGCCACCGAGGATGCCGCCCGGGGACGGGGTGGCAGAGGCCCCGAAGCCTGTGCCTGGCCTGAGGAGCAGGGCTTAGCTGCTTGTGAGCAGGGTCCACACCAAGTCGTGTTCACAGTGGCTAAGTTCCGCCCCCCAGGCCCTCACCTCCTCCGGCCTTGCCGCCTGTCCCCTGCTGCCGCCTGTCTGTCTGCCATCCTGCTGCCTGGCCTCCCTGGGCTCTGCCTCCCGTGCCTACTGAGCTGAAACACAGTTGGTTTGTGCACACTGGCTCAGTTCAGCAGGAACAGGAGTCAAGCCCCCTTGGAGCCTGCAGCCCGTGGGCTGATGCTTGGAGCAGAGATGAGGGCTCAGAATCAGACCTATGTCTGGAGGAGGGATGTGGTGGGTGGGTCTGGCTGGGCCCAAATGTCTACTGCAGGCCCTGATCCCCAACTCTGCAAATGGGGACCCCTCCATGGCCACAGCTCAGGCTGGGCTCTGGTGCCAGCGTGGACAGGTGGGTGAGTGGGTGGCCCTTCCATTAAAAAGGAAGCCAGCTGTGTCCTCTCCCAGGAGGCTTGGCCCCTCCTCTCCCCAGCCTGGCAGGGGCACTGGCCTGGCCCACACCTTCCTAGCAGCCAGTTACCCAAGAGGAAGCTGCCTTGGGCCTCCAGACCGTTAAATGCCAACTCCTGGCTTCCGGTATTAGGCTGGGCTGACCAGACCTGGCCCCTTCTTGCTGGGCCCTGCAGTTTTCTAACTTGCGGGGAGGAGCAGTGACACCCACCCCACATGTAGGGCATGGAACAAGGTCCATGTGGACCCAGAAGGGACACAAAAGCGGGTCTGCTTAGTCCTGGGGCGCTGGGAACTAAGCTGGGAATAGCTGATCCTCCCTGCGTTGGGATTCTCAGGGCAGGGAAGAGTTAGGACTCTGTTTTTTTGTTTTTTTGTTTTTTTTTGGGAGACAAAGTCTCGCTCTGTCTGCCAGGCTGGAGTGCCATTGCACGTCTCAGCTCACTGCAACCTCTGCCTCCTGGGTTCAAGCGATTCTCCTGCCTCAGCCTCCTGAGCAGCTGGGATTACAGGTGCCTGCCACCATGCCTGGCTAATTTTTGTATTTTTAGTAGAGACGGAGTTTCACCATGTTGGCCAGGCTGGTCTCGAACTCCTGACCTCAGGTGATCTGCCCGCCTCAGCCTTCCAAATTGTTGGGATTACAGGCGTGAGCCACTGTGCCTGGCCAATTTTTTTAATGTTTTGTAGAGACAGGATTTTGCCATGTTACCCAGGCTGGTCTTGAACTCCTTATCTCAAGCAATCCGCTCATCTTAGCCTCCCAAAGTGCTGGTATTACAGGGGTGAGCCACCGTGCCCGGCCTTTTTTTGTTTGTTTCTGAGATGGAGTCTCACTCTGTTGCTCAGGCTTGAAGTACAGTGGCGTGATCTTGCCTCACTGCAACCTCCGCCTCCTGGGTTCAAGCGATTCTCCTGCCTCAGCCTCACGAGTAGCTGGGCTTACAGGTGCCCACCACCATGCCCGGCTGATCTTTGTATTTTTAGTAGAGACGGGGTTTCACCATCTTGGCCAGGCTGGTGTGATCATAGCTCATTGCCACCTTGAATGCCAGGGCACAAGTGATCCTCCTGCCTTAGCCTCCCCAGTAGCTGGAACTACAGGTAATGCACCACCACACCTGGCTAAGTTTTTTAAATTTTTTGTAGAGATGCGGGGGGATGGGTCTCACTATGTTGCCCAGGCTGTTCTGGAACTCCTGGCCACAAGCCATCCTCCCGCCTTTGCCTCCCAACACGCTGGAATTATAGGTGTGAGCCACCATGCCTGGCCTCTCTCCATTACCTTGAAATCAGATGGGAGGAGGCTTTTTTCTGGATGGGACTGAGGAGGCACAATGAAGTCCGCCAGGTCATCGGGGCTAGGCCGTTGTCCTTTTCCCCACCCTGGGTAGGCGTGGACAGAAGCTTGCTTGGGATGGGATGGAGAGGAGAGATCGTGCTGTGTGTCATATCTGTTGTTCAAGTAAATAAAAGTTGCCCTGACTTCATTCCTGAAGGTCTGGTCTGTGATTCACTCCTGCCTCCCATCGCTTTCAGCTTTTGATTGGCTTCAGCTTTTGATTGGCTTGGCACTCTGGGCTCCTGCCTGCCCATCCCTACCCCACTTGCTCTGAGGACAGCAGCAGGGTGCCCCGTGCTTGGAAAGGTGACCTTGGGGGTGTCCTGGATTGTGGGGTGACCATGAGGGAAACCCTAGACTGGAGAGATTTTCACATCGCTGATCAAGGGAGGATGGAAGCTGATCTGAAGTGGTGGTGGTGGGGTGACCCTGAGGGAAACGCTGGGCCTGAGGGGTGACATGTGGCGATAACTGGGATTTGAGGGTCTTGAGCTAGGGACATTTGGGGGCAACTTGGACCTACGGGATTACTCGGGCCTCAGGGGAAGATTTGGGGTACCTGGTATCTGAGAATGCTGGGGGGGAACTTGGGTTTGAGGGATGACATGAAGGAAACCCCAGTTCTTAAGGGGGACATTTGGATGTGGCTGGGACCTGCGTGATGCCCTAGGTACATGGGAACATTCGTGGATGAGTGACACCTGAGGGGCACAGTAAAGAGTCCCCCAGATCCAAAGGCGGCAGGGACCACAAGGGGGTGCACTCCGAGCTCTCCACCCACCTCCATCGTCCCAGACCTCCAGGCGGCGCCACGGAGCGCGCGGGGCAGTCCCGGGTCCGCCGGCACATACCTGCGGGATTACGCGCGGCGGGGCAGGAGGTGGGGCCGTCTCCGATTGGTCCACTCGAGCGGAGGGGCGGTGCCAAAAGCCAATCCCCGTGCCCAGCGCCGCCAAAGTCCCGCCCACGACTGTGGGCTCCGCCTTCTAGCGGCTGGCCCCGCCACTCCGGGAAGCCTCTGTCCTCTCCTGCCCCGGCTCTGACAGTGATCCAGACACCGTACTTCCAAAAGAGAGGAAGGCCCCGAGGAAACTGCTTCTCGGGGAGCCAGGGACTTTACACAACCACGGACTTTCTCGACGTTCCTTGGATCCCTCACTCTATTTGGCGATTGGGAGCCTCTTCAGTGCTGCAAGATCCCAGACACGCCCTGGCCACGTCCCCTGGCGAGCGTCCACGCGCCGACCACGCCCACTCCGTTTTTCTTCTCTTGGCCAGCGCCCCGCCCACCGAGGTCGAGTCTAAACTAGGGGTGTCTTCCACATCCAGCTGCACCCAACACTTGCCACAGCCTCCCATGCTCAGCAATTTGGAGACAAGGACCCCCAATATTGGTGTCTGGAGCCAGGGCGCTCCCTACCCCCATCTTGACCCTTCCCAGGGGCTCAAGGGCACTGCAGCCAGGGGTGGGAAGGGGTCAGTGGCTGCAACCAGGTCCTAAATCAAACGTCCCAGCTGGTGCCCTTTTTTTTTTTTTTTTTTTTTTTTGAG
>NW_012102366.1:1193514-1197759 GCF_000951045.1 Mandrillus leucophaeus
TACATAAGGCCGGGCGCGGTGGCTTACGCTTGTAATCCCAGCACTTTGGGAGGCTGAGGAGGGCAGATCACCTGAGTTCAGGTGTTCGAGACCAGCCTGGCCAATATGGCGAAACCCCGTCTCTACTAAAAATACAAAAATTAGCGGGGTGTGGTGGCACATGCCTGTAATCCCAGCTACTCCGGAGGCTAAGGCAGGAGAATCGCTTGAACCTGGGAGGCAGAAGGTTGGAGTGAGCCCAGATCGTGCTACTGCACTCCAGCCTGGGCAACAGAGCAAGACAATAAAAAGAGAAATATTTACATAAGTACCATGGAATGAAGCCAGCAGTCGCTCCCATCCCACCCCTTGCTTGATGCTGCACCCAGAAATGAGGCCTTTTTTTTTTTTTTTTTTTGGTGGAGGAAATGGGGTTGCGGGTGTGAGTGGCTCTGGAGACACACCCCAGTCTCAAAATTAAAAAGAAAAAGCTCTGTTCAGTCTTAAAAAAAAAAAAAAAAGGACATATAATACACCGTTCAATAAATAGAAAAAAAGTTACAAAATGATGTGATCTTTTGTCCTTAATATACAAGAAGGGAGATGTGGGGGTGACGGGGGGGGGGGTGGTGATGTTCTCCCTTCTCCTCCTTGGGTCAAAGTGGGGGAAAGGAAGGATGGCCAAAGAGAGACGGCGGTAGGGACTTAGGTGCAGAGAGAAAGGCAGGTAAGTGCCAGGAAAAATGAAAACAGAGTAAGATGAAGGGGCGAAGCAGAAAGACAGGAGAAAGGGTGAAAAGAGAGCCAGAAAAACGCCAAGATGCAGGTCTCTTTCCTTTCCCCATCGGGGGTGGGGTCTCTGGCTCTCTCTCATCTGTGTCCCCCCACCCCAGGTTGGGAGGGGCAGTGTGAGCCTCGCTCAGTTCCTGAGTTGTACGTCCAGTGACTAGCAGGTGACAGGAGAGGGCAGCGATGACTTCCCTAACCCTTAGCCCACCCTGGGACCCGAGTGCCCAAGGAAATGGGGGTCCTGGCCACACAGGAGGATAAGGGGGTGAGGTATGAGGCTGAGGCCTGAGGCCTCTTCATTTCCTTCAGTAGGGGTGAGCCATGGGTCCGGGCTGGGCAGCCACTTTGGAGGTGGCATAACGGGGGGCCCTGAGGAGTAAGGGGTGGGGGAGGACCCCTGGCCACCCAGGGTGGGGTTGGGGGAAAATGTGCTACATTGATTTAGAGGGCTGATTTCTGGAAAGTCCTGCCTCCCAGCTTCCCTCCTGGAGCCCAAGCCAGTCTGGGTAAGGGGAGTTTCTCTATTGCTTTTGGGGGGCCCAAAGTGGGGTCATACCAGCAGCCCAAGGACACACCCCTTCTAAGCTTCTGGGGGGCAGTATGGCTTCTGCTTCTGGGGTCCTGCACACTTGCTCACACACTCCCAGGCACACACATGGCAGGATGCCCCTTCCCCTGCCCCCCATCTCCAGCCGGGCTCCTTCCCTGACTTAATAATACTGAAATGCCACGTGGGCCTAATTGGAGAGCAAGGGTGGGGGACGCAGGGGCGAGGGGGATCCCCACTCCCACGCACCCCACTGCCCCTCAACCAAAACGCTCCCGCACCAAAAGCATGAGTTTCTTCTTGCCCTTGTAGGTCTGTTTGAGGTTCTCCAAGAACTGTGCGAACTGGAGGTGCCCGTCGGGCGCCAGCAGGAAGGTCTCCCGGGCCTTGCCCAGGAATTCAATGAAGTCCCCATAGTGCCGCGGGCTGATGTGCGTGAGGCGCGAGTGGCTGGTGGTGATGTAGGCGGTGACTGCCGCATCCAGGAGCTGGCAGAGCGGCGCCCGGTCAGCACCCAGTGGCTTGGCGGCCCGGCGTGCCCCTAAGGGGCCCAGGCCGGGCGCCGAGAGAGTCCAGCGGCGCAGAATATCGGACAGCATTGGGGCACAGTGGATGCTGCGGATGATGAGGGGGACGATGGCAGAGAGCTCGTGCCGGCCCAGGGAGTGGCTGAGCGAGCAGGCCCAAAGCACGTCGTTGACGGCAGGGTGGCTGTCCTGGTTGAAGGCAATGCTGAGCTGCGCCAGGGCCAGCGTCGCCAGCTTGTAGGCCCGGAGCGGCAGCCCGCGGTGCTCCATATAGCGGGCCACAGTGAAGAGGTGGGCGTGGCCCAGGCCGCCGGCCGCCGCGTCCAGCACGATCTGGTAGGCCGCCTCGAAGGCCGAGTGGTTCTTCTCACACAGGGTCAGGGCAGGCAAAGCGCAGTTCTGAGGGTCCTTCATGGCGCACTGCAAGGCCAGGGTGCGGGCGCAGGCCCAGAGCTCCTCCCTCCGGGGTGTGTCCAGCTGCAGTCGCAGCAGAGTGGCGTGTGTGGTGCCCGTCACTGCTACGATGGTGGCCGCCTCCACCGGTGTGAATAGGGAATACCAGTTCTGCATGATATTCATCAGGGCTTGCGGGCCTGGTGGGAGGTGAGGGGGGAAATCCGTCAGGAGAGGGGGCAGAGACATGTCTATGTATGCGTGGGTTAACCATGACACGGTCACCTCCACTTCCACCTCCACACCATGCTGAACAGAAACTTCCTTTCCAAATCACCAGGGTGCAGCTGGACCAGGTGGAAATGACCTGTGTAGAAGGCTAAGCTTTGTCCAGCTCCATCGGCTGGCCAGCCATTCCCTCCTGGCCAAGCCCTGAGCACAGGCTGGAATCCGGGAAGAGTCTCTACTTCTCTTTCCTTTTTTTTTTTTTTTTTTTGAGAGGGAGTCTCCCTCTGTTGCCCAGGCTGGAGTGCAGTGGCGCGATCTCGGCTCACTGCAAACTCCCCCTCCCGGGTTCAAGCCATTCTCTTGCCTCAACCTCCTGAGTAGCTGGGACTACAGGCACCAGCCACCATGCCCAGCTAATTTGTTGGTATTTTTAGTAGAGACGGGGTTTCACCGTGTTAGCCAGGATGGTCTTGATCCCCTGACCTTGTGATATGCCCGTTCTGAGATGGAGTCTTGCTCTGTCACCCAGGCTGGAGTGCAGCAGCAAGTTCTTGGCTCACTGCAACCTCCATCTCCTGGGTTCCAGAAATTCTCCTGCCTCAGCCTCCCGAGTAGCTGGTATTACAGGCACATATCACCACACCTGGCTAATGTTTGCATTTTTAGTAGAGATGGGGTTTTGCCATGTTGGCCAGGCTGGTCTCGAACTCCTGACCTCAAGTGATCCACCCGCCTCGGCCTCCTAAAGTGCTAGGATTACAGGCGTAAGCCACGGCGCCCGGCCCTCTTTACTTTTATTAAACAATTTTTTAGAGACAGGGTCTCACCCTGCCACTCAGGCTGGAGTGCAGTGGCACAGTCACAGCTCACTGCAGCCTCAATCTCCTGGGCTCAAGTGATTTTCCCACCTCAGCCCCCCCGATAGTTGGGACTATAGGTGTGTGCCACCATGCCTGGCTTGTTTCTCTCCCTCTTTTTTTTTTCCCCAGAGGGGGTTTTCCTCTGTCGCACAGGCTGGAGTGCAGTGGCACAATCATGGCTAACTGTAGCGTTGATCTCCTGGGCTCAAGCGATCCTCCTGCCTCAGCCTCCCAAGCAGGTGGAACTATAGGCACGTGCCACCATGCCCACCTAATTTTTAATTTTTTGTAGAGATGGGGTATCACTATGTTACCCAAGCTGCTCTTGAACTCCTGGGCTCAAGTGATCCTCGCGCTTTGGCCTCCCAAAGTGCTGGGATTACAGGCATGAGCCACCGTGCCCAGCTGCTTCTCTCTTTCTTGTCTGTCTGGTTCTCTCAGTGCCCTCTGCAGAACCAGAACAGCGAGGTGGGTTGCAGGTCCCCTTAGGGGCTCTCACCAATCTCTGTGGCACAGCTGACCAGCCAGCGCACCATCTCCCTCCGCCGCCAGGTCATTACGTTCAGAGTCATCCGCATCACCTGCAGGGTAGGGGTGGGGAGAAGGGGGTTAGCCGGAGTCTTGGGCTGGCCTATGGAGGGGCATTGGGAGATGGAGGACCCCAGAAACACTTGGAGGTTAAAGCTGATCCAATGAACCTGGGTAAGTGATCTCAACTCTCTAGGCATCAGTTTCCTTACTTAGAAAATGGAGATAAAATAGTATCTGTCTCACAGGATTGTTGTTTTGCTTTTTTTGTTTTTGTTTGTTTGTTTTTTGAGATGGTTTGTTTGTTTTGTGAGATGGAATCTTGCTCTGTCACCCAGACTGGAGTGCAGTGACGCGATCTTGGCTCACTACAACCTCCGCCTCCCAAGTTCAA
>NW_012102366.1:1199482-1205809 GCF_000951045.1 Mandrillus leucophaeus
GCTTGGCTAATTTTTGTGTTTTTAGTAGAGATGGGGTTTCATCATGTTGGCCAGGCTGGTCTCGAACTCCTGGCCTCGTGATCTGCCCGCCTCGGCCTCCCAAAGTGCTGGGATTACAGGTGTGGGCCACCACACCCTGCCGCATACAGGACTTTCAACCACAGACCCCACCCCAAGAGTTGGCGTCTCATCTTCAGGACCTTACCCTGGGCCAGTCTCTCAGTGGTGAATCCCTTTCCATAGATGCGCAATCCTCCTCAGGCCCCGCCCCCAAGGAAGCTCCTTATTGGTAGGCTCTGTCCCACCCTCGGCTTCAAACTCACGCACCCATGATCCTTAACCAATAGCACATTACTCCCAGGCCCCACCCCCAGACTTCGCTTGCTATCCATCCGCTGGCTTGCAGGCCCTGCCTCTCTGCTCCAGTGACAACTCTCCCCTAGAACTCAGTCTCCTCCATAGGCGGATTCTATTAATAATTCATAGGCTTCACCCCTAATGGGGACCCCATTCCCACACTCCCAGGCCTTACAGACCTTGCCCTTCTGTGGCCCTGCCCCCAAAGGTGAGGTTGACAGTCAGGCCCCACCTGCAGAGCTGTGGCCCACATGCAGACCCCATCCCCAGAGACACCGATTCATCTAGTCCCCATTCCCAGGGGAGTGGCTCACTCATGCCACGCCCCCAAGGCAGTGGCCGACTCATGCCACGCCCTCAGAGGTGTGGCTCACTCACAGTCCCCGCCCCAAGGGAGTGGCTCTCGCTCAGGCCCCACCCCTGAGGAACAGCTCGGGCAAAAGCGGGGTCCCCAGCGAAGTGGCTCACTAGCAGCCCATGCCCCCGGAGGCGCAGCTCACAATCAATCCTGGCCCCAAGCCAGCATCGCCCTCCCGCATCCACCTGACAGCCCTCACCTGCAGCCCCAGCTCCAGTGCGATGCCTAGCAGCGTGGTGTCTGGTGGGGCGCTGACCGGGGTGGCTGTCTTGCAGGCGTCTTGCGCCAGCTTGAAGAGCAGGGCGGGAGAGTGGATGTTCTGCTGGATGGAGCCCAGTACCGCGTGTAGCCACTTGGGGTCTCCTGGGTGAAGGGAGGGACACAGGACACCGTCAGATACACCCCAGCACTAGCCTTTGACAACCACCCGACCTATTCACACAGATCCTTCCACCCAGGGACACAAGTGAGTGTAGAGGGATATGTATTCAGACCTCAGCGCCCCCAGTCCTTGCCAATTATCTCCTCTGTGGCCCTTTCCTGTTACAGAAAGCCACCTAGGGGCAGGGCGCAGTGGCTGCTCACACCTGTAATCCCATCACTTTGGGAGGCCTAGGTGGGTGGATCACTAGGTCAAGAGTTCGAGACCAGCCTGGCCAACATGGCAAAACCCCGTGTACAAAAATTAGCTGGGCATGGTGGCGGGCGCCTGTAATCCCAGCTACTTGGGAGGCTGAGGCACGAGAATCGCTTGAACCCGGGAGGCACAGCCTGCAGTGAGCTGATATCACACCACTGCACTCCAGCCTGGGTGACAGAGCGATATCCATCTCAAAAAAAAAAAGAAAAAAAAAAAGAAAGCTACCTAGGGATCCTGTGGACCTCTCCCTCATCTCAAAGGCATCGGGTGCACACCCAGAATGCCAGGGTTCAAATTCTGGTCCTGCCACCCACTAGCTGTGTGACCCTGAGTAAGTCACTTTACCTCTCTGTGCCCTGGCTGCCCCATCTGTAAAATGGGTAACACTCAGGCAATGGAACCCCCCTCACAGGGTGGTGGTGGGCCCATACTTGGCAAGGCCTTAACATGGCAAGGAGCTGCTCAAATGTTAGCTTTTATTATTATTTTGAGGTGGAGTTTTGCTCTTGTTGTCCAGGCTGGAGTGCAGTGGTGCAGTCTCGGAGTGCAGTGGTGCAGTCTCGGCTCACTGCAACCTCTGTCTCTCGGGTTCATGCGATTGTCCTGCCTCAGCCTCCCAAGTAGCTGAGATTACAGGTGCCTGCCACCCCGCCCAGCTAATTTTCGTATTTTTAGTAGACACAGGGTTTCACCACATTGGCCAGGCTGGTCTTGAACTCCTGACCTCAGGTGATCCCCCTGCCTTGGCCTCCCAAAGTGCTGGGATTACAGGTGTGTGCCACTGTGCCTGGCTAATTTTTGCATTTTTAGTAGAGATGGGGTTTCACCATATTGGCCAGGCTGTTCTTGAACTCCTGGCCTCAAGTGATTTGCTGGTCTCGAACTCCCGGCATCAAGTGATTTGCCTGCCTCAGCCTCCTAAAGTGCTGGGATTACAGGCATGAGCTACCGTGCTCAGCCAATAATGAGGTTTGGATGAGGTCATGAAGTTCAGGTACTCATGAGAGGGTTAGTGACCTTAGAAGAAGATACACTGGAGAAATTTAACTTTCCCTCTCGGTCTCTCCTCTCTCCCTCTTCTCTTTCTTCTCTCTGTCCTCTCTGTTACCTGACTCCTCTCTCTGTCCCCCTCCTACTATCTCTTTGTCCCTCTCTCTCTCTCCCCACCTCCTCTCTCTCACTTTCCTCTCTACTCACCACTCCACTCCCCCCAACTCTCAACACAGCAAGAAGGCAGCCGTCTGTAAGCTGGGAAGAGAGCCCTCACCAGGAACTAGCCATACTGACGTAGTGATCTTAGACTTCTAGCCTCCAGAAATGTGAGAAAATAAATTTTTGTTGTTGAAGTCACGCAGTCTCTGGTGTTTTGTTACGGCAGCCTGAGCTAAGACACCAGCTACCTGCATGGCTCCACCTCACCTTCCAGTCTCTGCTTAAATGTTCACCTGTTTTATTCCACTCCATGGTACTTGTTCCTGTCTCATTTACTGCATCACTTGCTTCTCCCCACTAGAATGTCATTCCACAGGGCAGGGGATCTGGGACAGTTTTGCCACCTGCTACATCCCCAGCACCTGAGACAGTGTCTGGTATACATAGGAGGCGCTCAAGGAATGTGGGTGGAATTTCGTGAAAGGATAAGAGGAAGTAGGAAAGTTAAGAGGGAAGGAAGAAGGAGATGACAGAGGAGGAAGATAAAGGAATCAGGACAGCTGCCACCCTCACCCTTGGCGGCTGTCAACATGGTGGAAGCCAGTTCACACTGGCGGGTCTCCAGGTGGCCAAGGATGAACCAGCGGGGGAAGCGGTTGCTCATGATGGAGTCCAGCGGGCTGGGATGAGGTTCTCCAGCAGGAAATGCTGTCTCCAGTACAGGCAGCCTGGGTAAGAGGAGAAGTGAGCCATGGTGAGGTGGGTATGTTGTCCCCATTCTCTCTAGGAGACAGAGAAGCCTCCTGTCTTGGCCTCCCCACTTCAGCCAGCAGAGCCCTGACAACTCAAGATGATGGAAGATGTGTGTGCAAGATGTTCACTGCAGTGTTGTTTATAAATTGATACATTTACTTATTTTAGAGACAGGGTCTCACTCCGTCACCCAGGTTGGAGTACTTGGTGCAATCATAGCTCACTGCAGCCTTGAACTTCTGGGCTCAAGTGATCCTCCCATTTCAGCATCCTGAGTAGCTGGGACTACAGGCATGTGCCACCATACCTGGCTTTTTTCTTTTTGAGACCGAGTTTTGCTCTTGTTGCCCAGGCTGGAGTGCAATGGCGCGATCTCGGCTCACTGCAACCTCACCTCCCTGGTTTAAGCGATTCTGCTGCCTCAGCCTCCCGGGTAGCTGGGATTACGAGCCATGTGCCACCATGCCCAGTTAATTTTGTATTTTTAGTACAGATGGGGTTTCTCCATGTTGGTCAGGCTGGTCTTGAACTCCTGACTTCAGATGATCTGCCTGCCTCAGTCTCCTAAAGTGCTGGGATTACAGGTGTGAGCCACCAAGCCCAGCCTTTTCTTTCCCTTTCTTCTTTCCTTCCTTCCTTCCTTCCTTCCTCCCTCCCTCCCTCCCTTCCTCCCTCCCTCCCTCTGTCCCTCCTCTCTCTCTATAAAGATGGGGTCTTGCTATGTTGCCCAGGCTGATCTCAAACTCCTGGTCTCAGGTGATTCTCCTGTCTCAGCCTCCTTGTAAGCTATATTGCTAAGTGGCTCACCATATATGCAGTTTTGTGTTTAGAAAGTTATTCAAGGCCAGGCACAGTGGCTCACGCCTGTAATTTTAGCACTTTGGTAGACTGAGGCAGTCAGATTGCTTGAGTCCAGGAGTTTGAGACCAGCATGGGCAACACAGCGAAACCTTGTCTCTACAAAAAATACAAAAATTAGTTGGGGGTGGTGGTGGGCTCCTATAGTCCAAACTACTCAGAAGGCTGAGGTGGGTGGGAGGATAGCCTGAGCCTGGGAGTTCGAGGCTGCGGTGAGCTGTGACAGTGCCACTGCACTCCATCCAGCCTGGGTGACAGAAAGAGACCGTCTCAACAAAAACAACAACAGCAACAACAAAAAAAGTTATTCAAAGTTGCCCAATGGTGGGATTAACAGCATGCAATAGGACTCAGGCTAGCCTCATTCCAAATATTACCTAAGCTTCCTTGCTGTTCCTGTAGGTGGAAAATGAGAGTAAACATACTTATTTTGCTAGGTTGTTTTGAAGATTATATAAGGTACTGAGTCATGGACTCAGATAAGAGGCCAGCATATTTTTTCTTCAAAGGGCTGGACCACTAATATTTTGGGCTTTGCAGGGTCTTTGGTCTGTATTTCTTTTTTTTTCTTTCTTTCTTTTTTTTTTTTTTTTTAAAGAGAGTCTCGCTCTGTCATCCAGCTGGAGTGCAGTGGCGTGATCTTGGCTCACTGTAACCTCTGCCTCCCAAGTTCAAGCAATTCTCATGCCTCAGCCTCCTGAGTTGCTGGGATTACAGGCGTGCGCCATCGTGCCCGGCTAATTTTTGCATTTTGGTTTTTATTTATTTATTTATTTATTTATTTTTATTTTTATTTTTTTTTGTTTTTTTGAGACGGAGTCTTGCTTTGTCGCCCAGGCTGGAGTGCAGTGGCACCATCTCGGCTCACTGCAAGCTCTGCCTCCTGGGTTCACGCTATTCTCCTGCCTCAGCCTCCTGAGTAGCTGGGACTACAGGCGCCCACCACCACGCCCGGCTAGTTTTTTGCATTTTTAGTAGAGACGGGGTTTCACCGTGTTAGCCAGGATGGTCTCGATCTCCTGACCTCGTGATCCGCCCGCCTCAGCCTCCCAAAGTGCTGGGATTACAGGCGTGAGCCACCGCACCCGGCTATTTATTTATTTTTTTGAGACAGAGTTTTGGTCTTGTTGCCCAGGCTGGATTGCAGTGGCACAATCTCGGCTCACTGCAACCTCTGCCTCCCGGGTTCAAATGATTATCTTGCCTCAGCCTCCCGAATAGCTAGGATTACAGGCGTGCACTACCGTGCCCAGTTCATTTTGTATTTTTAGTAGAGACAGGGTTTCTCCATGTTGGTCAGGCTGGTCTCGAACTCCCGAACTCAGGTGATCCGCCCACCTCGACCTCCCAAAGTGCTGGGATTACAGGCGTGAACCATGGCTCCTGGCCCTAATTTTTGTATTTTTAGTAGACAAGGGGTTGCATCATGTTGGCCAGGCTGGTCTTGAACGCCTGTCCTCAAGTGATCCACCCCTCTCAGCCTCCCAAAGTGCTGGGATTACGTGAGCCACCGTGCCCGGCCGCTGATCTGTATTTCAACAACTTAATTCTGTCATTGTCCTGCCAAAGAAGCCACAGACAATTCACAGATGAATGGACATGGCTGTGTGCCAATAAAGCCATTTCTGGACACTGAAATTTGAATTTCACATATTTTTCATGTGTTATAAAATATTCTTTTGATTTTTTTCAACCGTTTATAAATGTAAAAACCATTCTTATCTCATGGGCTGTACGAAAACAGGTGGCAGGCCAAATTAGGCCTCATGGGCTGTATTTTGCCGAGAAAAAAATTTTTGCATAGAAAAGTCTGTTGTCTAAATCTTGGCTCTTACATGCTGCTCTTTCTAAATATTCTGGAAAAACACTCCAAACTGTGTGTGTGTGTGTGTGTGTGTGTGTGTGTGTGTGTGTGTGTGTGTGTGTTAAAGAGACGGGCCAAGTTGAGACCAACCTGGGCAATATAATGAGATCCCATCTCTACAAAAAAATTTAAAACCAGGCCAGGCGCGGTGGCTCATGCCTGTAATCCCAGCACTTTGGGAGGCTGAGGCGGGTGGATCACGAGATCAGATCAGACCATCCTGGCTAACATGGTGAAACCTTGTCTCTACTAAAAATACAAAAAGTTAGCTGGGAGTGGTGGTGGGCACCTGTAGTCCCAGCTACTCGGGAGGCTGAGGCAGGAGAATGGCGTGAACCCAGGAGG
>NW_012102366.1:1206055-1211847 GCF_000951045.1 Mandrillus leucophaeus
GGCCGGATCCCAAGTTGTTTACAGGTATCTCTGAAGGATGGTTTCAGAAGGCGTGGAATAGGTTTCACCTTGTTGGGCATGGTTTACTATCGAGTTGGCCTTTTTTTTTCTTGAGACTGAGTCTCTCTCTGCCGCCCAGGCTGGAGTGCAGCGGCGCAATCTGGGCTCACTGCAAGCTCCGCCTCCTCAGTTCACGCCATTCTCCTGCCTCAGCCTCCCTAGGACTACAGGCGCCCACCACCACACCCGGCTAATTTTTTTGTAGTTTTAGTAGCGATGGGGTTCCACAGCGTTAGCCAGGATGGTCTCGATCTCCTGACCTCATGATCCGCCCCCCTCGGCCTCCCAGAGTGCTGGGATTACAGGCGTGAGCCATCGCGCCTCGCCCCAACTGGTTCTTTTATGACGTGTCCTTATAGTGGAAGACTACGCAGTGATTCACGTCCTGTGTGATACGACAAATCCTATAAGATGCAAAGCTCAATGAAAAAAAGGTGCAAAGAATAGATACAGGATGTACCACCGGTATAAAAGGAGGACCAGTGTTCAATTTCCAGATTCTGGGTTTGCAGAAACCTCAATTCTTGCAGGATAGATACGAAAGTGATAACAATGCTTGCCTCCAGAGAGATCTGGGTAGGCTGAGATAAACCTGCCTAGAAAAGATCTCAGCTTTGTGTACCTTTTCATGTATCATGTGAATATTCTCAAACTCAAAATAATATTACACATTTAGCCAGGTGCAGTGGCTCACGCCTATAATCCCAGAGCTTTGGAAAGCCGAGGCGGGCAGACCACTTGAGCTCAGAAATTCAAGACCAGTCTGAGCAACATGGTGAAACCCCATCTCTACAAAAAATACAAAAATTAGCCCAGTGCGGTGATGCACGCCTGGAGTCTCGGATACTCAGGAGGCTGAGATGGGAGGATCACTTGAGCCCAGGAGGCAGAGGTTGCACTGAGCAGAGATTGCACCACCTTACTCCGGCCTGGGTGACACAGCCAGACCCTGTCTCAAAAACAAAAAACAAAAAAACTCACATTTATACTTAACAATAGAAAGCACAGCTGTGTGAGGTGGCTCATGCCTGTAATCCTAGCACTTTGGGAGGCCAAGGCAGGTGGATCATGAGGTCAGGAGTTCAAGACCAGCCTGGGCAATATGGTGAAACCCCATCTCTACTAAAAATACAAAAATTAGCCGGGCGTGGTGGTGCATGCCTGTAATCCCAGCCACTTGGGAGGCTGAGGAAGGAAATTGTTTGAACCCAGGAGGTCGAGGTTGCAGTGAGCTGAGATCATGCCACTATACTCCAGCCTAGGTGGCAGAATGAAAAGCACATGGCATCATTATCAAATGCCAGGGTGAGGGAGAATCAATTAACTAGACTGTGAGTTCAGGCTGGCCGGGTGGGGCTCTGAGCTCCCCTCCCATGCCCGCCCCTCTTCCCCCCAGCTCCCCCGCCCTGGCCACCTATCCTCACCTCATGGCTCGCAGCGCGAGGCGATAGGCCAGGTCGGGGTCATGAGGCAGCAGTGCAGTGAACAGGTAGCGGGCACAGGTGTGCATGGGCACGCTCTCCCGGAACAGCACCTCCCCGAAGCCACTGAAGGGACCCCCTGCAGGAATAGCCTGAGCTCAGTGCCCAGGTGTGGGCATGCCTCAGCCCCTCCCCAGGTTTCACAAGACTCCAGGCTTTAAGTAGTGGGTGGGCTGGCCCCTGGGTAGAGTGGCTGTGGCTAGATGGGTCCCCAGGGGTAGGGGTTCAGGGCTGAGACTGAGACAAGCTCTGGGTAATACAAATAAAACAGGAGGCCAGGCTGGGCACAGTGGCTCACGCCTGTAATCCCAGCACTTTGGGAGGCCGAGGCAGGCGGATCACGAGATCAGGAGTTCGAGACCATCCTGGCTAATAAGGTGAAACCCTGTCTCTACTAAAAATACAAAAAAAAATTAGCCAGGTGTGGTGGCGGGCGCCTGTAGTCTCAGCTACTCGGGAGGCTGAGGCAGGAGAATGGCGTGAACCCGGGAGCAGAGGCTGCAGTGAGCCGAGATCGCGCCACTGCACTCCAGCCTGGGGGACAGAGCGAGACTCCATCTCAAAAAAAAAATAAAATAAAAGAGGAGGCCCGGACCGCGGCTCATGCCTGTAATCCCAGCACTTGGGGAGGCCGAGGCGGGCGGATCACTTGAGGTCAGGAGTTTGAGACCAGCCTGGCCAACGTGGGGAAACCCCATCTCTACTAAAAATACAAAAATTAGCTGGGTGTGGTGGCGCATGCCTGTAATCCCAGTTACTCGGGAGGCTGAGGCAGGAGAATCACTTGAACCCAGGAGGCGAAGGTTGCAGTGAGCCGAGATCGCGCCACTAGAAAAAAGGAAAAAAAAAAAGAAGAGACTACAGGCACACTCCCAGGTGAGATGCAGGGCTCAGATGCAAGGTGGGGCCAGAGGGTGGAGGTGGGGCTGCACCTGCCTTGGGGAGCGGGACCAGCGGCCAAGGCGAGCAAGTCCGATAGCGTAGAGGGCCTGCAAGGGGCAGGGATAAGCGGCTCCCTGCGGCGCTAGGGGACGGAGTCTCACAACACACAGGCCAATAGGGCCAGGCCATGGGCGGGGCCCCTGGGGAACAGGCCGGGCCAGGGGCGGTGCCTAAGTTGCAGACGAAGGTGGGACGCCCTTGCTTTAACATCAGCCACTTGGCTCACTGGCTCCCGGGAGGGAAGGGGGCGGTGCCTCAGCACAAGCAGCAGTTACTGGCTGGCAGCACGCATTAGGTGGCGGGAAGAAGAGCCGGATCTCTCCTTTTAGAAACTGCCAAGGTATGAGTGGACAGTATGACCAGGAGGCGGGGCTAGGGGCGGGGCTGAGGCGGGGCCTCCCATCTTGCAGCAACCCGGCCGCTACAGGACCAGGGGCAGGACCCTACCTTTCAGGAACAGCCAGGCCTAGGGGCGGGGCCTCACCTTCCAGCAGCAGCCCCGCCTGTTTGCGCAGCACTTGCACCAACCGCTCATCCAATTCCACTTCCTCCAGCAGGGCCAGCAGCTGCTCCTCGTTGCGCACCACCTTGTCCTGGGCGTACAGCCCCTCCGGCAGGGCCCGCTGCTGCCCCAGCCCCAGCAGTGCCACCTCCAGCGCCAGCACCAAATAGGACTCTCCAGGGCTCCCGGGCACAGGCACGTGCTGGTAGGCCACCTTCCGCTTCTCCGGGCCTGAGTCTGGGGAAGACAGGGCCAGGGCTGCTGGAGACAGATCCCCTTCCCTAAGATCCCTGTAGCCCTTGGCCCCAAGCATGGAGACTTGGGCACAGGGTAGGTTTTAGAGGGAGCCCAGAAGCTCCCAGCACTCATGGGGTTGGGGGAGCGCGGGAGCCCCACCTTCTAGAAGCAGCTAGGCCTATAGTGGCCTCACTTTCAGGAGAAGCTAAGCCTAGTGACTCTGGGCACTGGCCAGGGGAGGTAGCCAAAGGTAGGGGCGTGGCCAAGGGTAAGAGTCTGGGAGTTACCTTATAGGGGTACTGGGCCAGGAGGCATGGCCAGTGAGGAGGGGTTGTCCCACCTCCTCCAAGAGTCCCCCATGTGAGTACCTGGGTAAAGGCTAAGTGTCTCCTCCTCCAGACGACAGGCCTCCAGGAGCGCCCTGCAGAGGCAGCCAATGGGGTCCAGGGGGTGCCCCACCCATCCTTCACTGTTGGTGATGCAGGTGGAACCCTTCTGGAGCAGCTCTGCGGGTGGAAAGATGGGGCTCAATGCCCACACACCTGCCCAAGTCTCTAGGAGGGAGGGGTATTCCTCTTCTTGACCTGCCGTCCAGTCTAGTCCCATAATGCCCACCACCTGCTCACCCGATGGTCACCTTCAACTTTTTGTTTGAGGTGGGGTCTCGCTCTATTGCTGAGGCTGGAGTGCAGTGGCCTAATCATAGCTCACTGCAGCCTCGACCTCTGGAGCTCAAGCGATCCTCCTGCTTCAGCCTCCCAGAGGGATTACAGGCATGGGCCACCATGCCTGGCCACTGGACGCTTTTTAAAACACCCAAAGTGTCATTCCCCTCCTCATTGCCCTTATTCCCTCTCCACCTCTCTGAAGATAAGGCCCCAACAGCCTTTAGGGCCCCCAAGGACCAGTATGAAGTTTTTTCATATACTGGTGACCTATCTCATCTGGAAGCCAATCCTCCAGCCTTGTCCTCCAAGCCACGTACTCTCTTCCCTCCTGGCTCCTGTTCACGGTGTTCCTTCTATTCTGAGCACTTCCTCCACCCCCTTCTCCTGGGTAACTCCTGCACATTCTTTTTTTTTTTTTTTTTTTTTAGACGGAGTTTCACTCTTGTTGCCCAGGTTAGAGTGCAATGGTGTGATCTCAGCTCACCGCAACTTCCAGGTACCTCCCAGTTCAAGCGATTCTCCTGCCTCAGCCTCCTGAGTAGCTGGGAATACAGGTACACGCCACCAGGCCTGGCTAATGTGTTTTGGATTTTTAGTAGAGATGGGGTTTCACTATGTTGGCCAGCCTGGTTTCAAACTCATGACCTCAGGCAATCCGCCTGCCTCCGCCTCCCAAAGTGCTGGGATTACAGGCGTGAGCAACCTCACCCGGCCATGCACATCCTTAAATACTCAGCTAATTAGCCACCTGGCTAATTTTTAAAATCTAGGTGCCTTTCACTGATGCTGCCAAGCCTGGTCAGAGCTCTGCTCGGGTCCCAGGGCCCCCATGTTTCCTCCATGACACGCTTTTCTTTGTTCAATTTCCTGACAGCTGATCCATCAACCCCATCAACCAGCTCTCTCAACTGGTGGCCTCTCTCCTGTCCCCCACCCCCATATCTAGTACACAATGTGGTTTTGGGGGCTCATACAGCCTCCTTTCCTCCCTCCCTTTCTTCCTTCCCCCCTCTCTCCCCCTATCTCTCTCTCTCCCTCCCTCACCCCCTTTTTTCCTTCCCCTCTCTCTCCCCCCATCTCTCTCTCTCTCTCCCTCCCTCACCCCCTTTTTTCCTTCCCCTCTCTCTCCCCCCATCTCTCTCTCTCTCTCCCTCCCTCACCCCCTTTCTTTCCTCTTCTCTCTCTCCTCACTCTTTTCTCTTTTTTAAATATTTTTTGAGACGGAGTTTCACTCTCTCACCCCCAGTCTAGAGTGCAATGGTGTAATCTTGGCTCACTGCAACCAACCTCTGCCTCCCGGATTAAAGCAATTCTCATGCTGCAGCCTCCCTAGTAGCTGGGAATACAGGTGTGCTCCACCAAGCCTGGCTAATTTTAAAAATATTTTCAGTAGGACAGGCATGGGGCCTTACGTCTGTAATCGCAGCACTTTGGGAGGCTGAGGTGAGTGGATCAAAAGGTCAGGAGTTCAAGACCAGCCTGGCCAACATAGTGAAACCCTGTCTCTACTAAAAATAGAAAAATTAGCTGGGTGTGGTGGTGGGTGCCTGTAGTCCCAGCTACTCAGGAGGCTGAGGCAGGAGAATCGTTTGAACCGGGGAGGTGGAGGTTGCAGTAAGCCAAGATTGTACCACTGTGCTCCAGCCTGGGTGACAGAACAAGACTTCGTCTCAAAAAAAAAAAATTTGCCAGGTGCGGTGGCTCAAGCCTGTAATACCAGCACTTTGGGAGGCCAAGGCGGGCAGATCACCCGAGGTCGGGAGTTCGAGAACAGCCTCACCAATGTGGAGAAACCCCATTTCTACTAAAAATACAAAAAAAATTAGCCAGGCATGGTGGTGCATGCCTGTAATCCTAGCTACTTAGAAGGCTGAGGCAGCAGAATGGCTTGAACCTGGGAGG
>NW_012102366.1:1212412-1214846 GCF_000951045.1 Mandrillus leucophaeus
ACCGTGTTAGCCAGGATGGTCTCGATCTCCTGACCTTGTGATCCACCCGTCTCGGCCTCCCAAAGTGCTGGGATTACAGGCTTGAGCCACCGCGCCCAGCAATTTTTTTTTTTGTAGAGACATTGTCTCACTGTGTTGCCCAGACTGATGTTGAACTCCTGGCCTCAAGCAATCCTACCGCCTTGGACTCCCAATGTGCTGGGGTCACAGGCACGAGTCCCCGTGCCTGGCTGAGGCTGACCTTTTTTCTGCTGCTTGTAGCTCTCCAGCTGATGCCGCCGCTGCAGCCGGAGCGTGTTGATGATGGCACTGGCTAGCCGCAGGGCCTGCTGGGGGTATCCGTGGGCACGCAGGGTGTCCACACGGGCGCAGGCAGTGGGGAAAGGTTCTCCCAGCCACAGTGGGCGGCCCTGGGGGTCGAAAGTCGGTTTGTCCCCACCCACGCTGCCTGTGAGGCTGGGCCCGTAGGAGTCACTGGCCAGGATCCTCTGCAGGTAGGCGTCATTCCAGTGCAGCTCTCCAGCCAGCAAGGCGCGGCCAAATACCGTGTGGCGGGGACTTGTGGCTGCCACCTCTTCCTCTTCCTCCGAGCCTGCAGAGAGGCACCCAACATGGCCCAGTGAGGGGTTTCCCTATAGCAGTTGAGCTGTGGCCACTTTCCCCACCAACTACTAATTGGGGTTTAGGCCTGGGCAAAGCTATCGGCGTACACCATCTCCCCAGTCCTTGAAGCCACCCTTCGAAGATGTCTGTGTGGGCTGGGCATGGTGGCTCACACCTGTAATCCCAGCACTTTGGGAGGCCGAGGTGCGAGGATCACAGGAGGCCAGGAGTTCGAGACCAGCCTGGCCAACATGGCGACACCCCATCTCCACTAAAATTAACCCTGGCATGGTGGTGCACGCCTGTAATCCCACCTACTTGGGAGGCTGAGGAATGAGAATTGCTTGAACCCAGGAGGCAGAGGTTGCGTCACTGCACTCCAGCCTGGGCATCAGAGTGAGACTGTCTCAAAAAAAAAAAAAAAAAAAGGGAAGCGTGTATGTGTTAGGAACTAGTACAGGCCCATCACACTGATGGAAAACAGGTTGAGCAACTAACTGGCTATCTGTCTTTCTCTTCCTACTTGCTATTTTTCTTTTCTTTTTTTTTTGAGACAGGGTCTCACTCTCGCCCAGGCTAGAGTGCAGTGGTGCGATCTCAGCTCACTGCAACCTCTGCCTCCCACGCTCAAGTGATTATCCCATCTCAGCCTCCTGAGTATCTGGGATTCCAGGCATGCGTCACCGCACGCAGCTAATTTTTGTATTTTTTGTAGAGACAAGGTCTCACCATGTTGCTCTGGCTGATCTCGAACTCCTGGCCTCAATGAATCTGCTTCCCTCAGCCTCCCAAAGTGCTGGGATTATAGGCGTGAGCCACTACGCCTGGCCTGTACTTGCTATACATTTTTTTCCCTCTCTCCTCAATCTCTGTCTTCCCTCCTATCTACTCCTCTGTCTGCCTCTTCCCTCTCTCTATCCATCTCTGCCTCTCTTCACTTGTCTCTCTCTCCTCAGTATCTCACTTTCTCCTGTTTGAGTCCTCCTATCTTTTTTCCTCTCTCACCATCTCTTTGCTCCCATAACTAGTAGGAAGCCAAGCCAGACCAGCCCAGGACTGCAGGTGTTTTAAGCATTTTACTTCACTTGTCCACTTGGGCTGCCATTGCTCCTGTCCTCGGCACTCACTCTTTCCTGGCTGGACAAGTTGGGATTAGTCCTGGGAGGACAGCCAAGGACTGGGGTCCACTTTGCTCTGCCCCACTCTCTGTCTCTCCTGGGAAGAGCACCATGATGATAAGTGGGGCCACAGTTAGTCGTGATGGTTTTGGGGGGGCATGGTAAAGACCCCTCTCTCCTACCTGGGATGGGGGCCACGGTGGGCTGCAGGCTGGGGCCGTCGAAGGAGTAGTTGCCTTCTTCCAGTGGGCACACGTCGAGCTTGTCCCACCTGCTGAGCAGCTGGAGCCAGCCTGCCCTTTCCTCTGGTTTGCAGTGGGGGCTCAGGACGACGCAAACCCACAGGGCCCCTGAGGAGGCACGGGGCAGGCTCAATATTCCTGCCAACAGTGGCAGTGACACACACTTCCGCAGTGCCCACTGTGTACCACTTGATGATATGCTAACCCCTCACCTCGACCCTCGGAAGTTGCAACCCACAGCCTTTACACCTTACAGACAAGCAAACTGAGGCACGGAGATGTAACATGGCTTGCACAGGCTCACACCGCTGGTAAGTTAGAAGTTGGGATTAGAGGGTCAGGCGCAGTGACTCACGCCTGTAATCCCAGCACTTTGGAAGGCTGTGGCGGGCGGATTACGTGAGGTCAAGAGTTTAAGAACAGCCTGGCCAACATGGTGAAACCCTGTCTCTACTAATACAAAAAAAAAAA
>NW_012102366.1:1220975-1222225 GCF_000951045.1 Mandrillus leucophaeus
TTTTTTTTTTTTTTTGAGACGGAGTTTGGCTCTTCTTGCCTAGGCTGGAGTGCTGCAGCACCATCTTCACTGACTGCAACCTCTGTCTCCCGGGTTCAAGTGATTCTCCTGCCTCAGCCTCCCAAGTAGCTGGGATTACAGGCACACCCCACCACACCTGGCCAATTTTTTTTGTGATTTTTAGTACAGGTGGGATTTCACCATGTTGGTCAGGCTGGTTTCAAACTCCTGACCTCAGGTGATCCACCCACCTTGGACTCCCAAAGTGCTGGATTACAGGCATGAGCCACTGCACCTGACCCATCCATCCGTTCTTCCAAGTCACCCAACCCATTCCAAAGTTCCATCCATCCCACCTAAACCCCACCCACCCACTTGTCCATCCCACCCGAACATCTATTTATCTATTTATCCATCCATCCCTCCATCAATCCATCTATCTCGTCCTAAACATGACTAGCTCATTCATCCATTTTCTCATTCATCCACTTAGTCATCTGATATGGTTTGGTTCTGTGTCTCCACCCAAATCTCATGTTGAATTATGATCCCCAGTGTTGGAAGTGGGGCCTGGAGGGAGGTGATTGGATCATGGGGATGGTTTCTAACGGCGTAGCACCATCCCTTTAGTGTTGTCTCATGATAGAGGTCTCATGAGATCTGGTTGTTTGAAAGTGTATAGCATCTCCCCCTTTGCTCGCTCTCTCCTGCCAGCCATGTGAAGATGTGTTTGCTTCTCCTTCGCCTTCTGCCATGATTGTAAGTTCCCTGAGGCCTCCCCAAATGCAGAAGCCTGTGTAGCCTGCAGAACTATGAGCCGATTAAACCTGTTTATTTTAAATTACCCCATTTCAGGTATGTCTTCATAGCAGTGTGAGAACAGAATAATACATCACCCATCCAATCCATTCATCTATCTCACCTGAAACACAACACACCCACACACCCACCCATCCATCCACCCATCCATCCATCCATGTATCCATCCATCCATCCATCCATCCATCCGTGCATCCATCCATCCGTGTATCCATCCATCCATGCATCCATCCATTCATCCATCCGTGCATCCATCCATGCATCTGTGCATCCATCCATCCATCCATCCGTGCATCCATGCATCCATCCAACCATCCATCCATCCATGCATCCATCTATGCATCCATCCATCCATGCATCCATCCACGCATCCATCCACGCATCCATCCATGCATCCATGCATCCATCCATCCATCCATCCATCCATCCAT
>NW_012102366.1:1222275-1223339 GCF_000951045.1 Mandrillus leucophaeus
AAAAAAAAAAAAAAAAAAGAGAAAGAGAACATGTAGGCTGGGCCTGGTGGTTCATGCATGTCATCTCAGTACTTTGGGAGGCTGGGCGAGAGGACTGCTTGAGTCCAGGAGTTCAAGACCAGACTTGGCAAGATAGTGAGACCCTGTCTCTTCAAAAAATAAAAAATTAGCTGGATGTGGTGGTGTGCACCTGTAGACCCAGCTACTTGGGAGGCTGAGGTGTAGGATAACTTGAGTCTGGGAGGCAGAGGTTGCAGTCAGCCGAGATTGTGGCACTGCATGCCCGCCTGGGCAATAGCGTGAGACCCTGTCTCAAAACAAAGAAAACATGTGTATCAACCCCTGGGCCAATGACATTTGATTGCCTGTGCCTCCTATCAGATCCACGTGAACAGGATTTTGACTCTCTTGTTCTCTGCTGACCACCAGTTCCCAGTACCACGCCTGGCACTTTAGAGGCACTCATACATGTTTGCCAAACGAATGGAGGGCGGATTCAGGGAACAGACCCTAATCTCGGAGTGGGCCAGCCCCCAAGGGAGCCGAAGTCCCAGTGTCCACCATGCACCGGGGTTCGGGCCTCACCCAGCTCATCCCAGAGCTGCCGGCACTTGTCCGTCATGCCGGCGCCCTGCTGCCGCCACAGGGCCAGGCGCGGGTCCTGCAGGAACTGCTCGGTCATGAGGATCAGCATGCGCGCCCCGTTGGAGTCCCGCATTCGCAGCATCTCCCGCACCTGTGCCGGGGACAGGGTGGTGAGGAAGGGCTGGGGCGTCCACCGGGGCCTTCTGCACCCCGTGCCCCGCCGGTCCGCACGGCACCTTGCTGAACATGGAGCGCAGCTGCTGGCTAGCCCCGTAGTAGCCGCCGTTGGACAGCAGTTGCTTCACCTGCTCCTGGATCTGCTCCTCGTCCAGGTGCCAGCAGTTGGCGTCCTCAATTCCTGCGCCAGCGGTGGGGTCTGGGGCGCCTGTGGGGAGGGAGGGAAAGGAAGCTGAGGCTGGGACTGGGGTTGGGGGTTGCAGAGAGATAGCGACTGCCCCTGCCATCTGTCCTTTTTTTTT
>NW_012102366.1:1225344-1227122 GCF_000951045.1 Mandrillus leucophaeus
CCCACCCATCTTGCCCAAAACACCAGGAGCTCATTCATCCATTTGTTCATTCATCCATTTACTTATCCATCCAATCCATTCATCTCCTGAAACACTACACATCCATCCATCTACCCATCCACCCATTCATTTACCCATCCCACTCAAACCACCACCCACCCATCTGTTTACTCATCTGTCTCACCTGAAACACCACCCGCTCATCCACCCCCACCCAAGTCATAACAGTCTCTATCTACTTGGCCGTGTCCCCCATATTCATACCCCTTAAACAACCACCTACCCCATCAGTCCATCATCCACCCTACCCATAATTCCCACCCATCTACTCATCTTATTGATCTATCTGCCCACTCACCCCTTTTAACTTTCCAATCCACGTGAACCAACCACTCAGAATACCCACCCTCCCATTTGTCCACTGACTCACACAAGTACACTATCGACCCCACCCAATAACTAGCATCCAATAACTAACCCTAGTTATCTAGGTGATAACTATTACTTATCACCCAGTAACTAACCCTAACTTTCTATTCTTCCATTAAACCATCCATTCATTATCAAACCATCCATTCATATGTACCTCTCAAAACACCCACTATCCCATTCGTGCATCCATCCACCCCACGCAAAGCGCCCGCCCACTCAGCCCACCCACCATGTTGATCCACATATATGAACCTTCCATTCACCCATCAACTCACTCCCAATCCATGTACCCATTGGACCTTCTGTTCTTTCACTGACTTCATCTGTCCACCACTATCAGTCTACCTTAAGCCCACTAGTCAAAGCCCTCCCCATCCAACCACTTATCCTCACCTCCAATCACCATCAATTCCGTCCTTCCCCTTTTTTTTTTTTCAGTCAGGGTCTCAGTCTGTCATCAGGTTGGAGTTTTAGTGGCGTGATCATAGCTGACTGCAGCCTTTACCTCCTAGGCTCGTGATCCTCCCATCTCAGCTTCCCAAGTATCTACAGGCGTGCATGTGCCATCACACCCAGCTACTTCTGTTTATTTTTTGTAGCTCACTATTTTGCCCAGGCTGGTCTTGAACTGCTGGTCTCAAGTGATCCTCCTTCCTCAGCCTTCCAAAATGCTGGGATTATATGTATGAGCCACCACACTCGGCTTCCAATTCCCATTCACCTAACGGCATTCTTAATATCCTGTCCAGGCCAGGCATGGTGGCTCATGCCTGTAATCCCAGGACTTTGGGAGGCTGAGGCAGGTGGATCACCTGAGGTCAGGAGTTCAAGACCAGCCTGGCCAACATGGTGAAACCCCCATCTCTACAAAAATAAAAAAATTAGCCGGGCATCATTGTGTGCATCTGTAATCCCCGCTACTCGGGAGGCTGAGACAGGAGAATTGTTTGAACCCAGGAGGCAGAGGTTGCAGCAAGCTGAGACTGCACCACTGCACTCCAGCTTGGGTGACAGAGGAAGACTCGATCTCAAAAAAAAAACAAGAAAAAAATCCCGCACCCACCCATTCGTTTTTCCACACCATCAGTTGCCCCCAGCGCCTGATCATGAACACTTTTTTCTTTTTGGAGACAGGGTCTCACTTTATCTCCCAGGCTGGAGTGCAGTGGCATGATCTCAGCTCACTGCAACTTCCGCCTCCCGGGTTCAAGCAATTCTCCCACCTCAGCCTCCTGAGCGGCTGGGACTACAGGCACCCGCCACCACGCCTGGCTAATTTTTGTATTTTGGTAGAGATGGGGTTTTGCCATGTTGTCTAGGCTGGTCTCGAACTCCTGACCTCAACT
>NW_012102366.1:1227172-1229072 GCF_000951045.1 Mandrillus leucophaeus
GTGCATGTGCCATCACACCCAGCTACTTCTGTTTATTTTTTGTAGCTCACTATTTTGCCCAGGCTGGTCTTGAACTGCTGGTCTCAAGTGATCCTCCTTCCTCAGCCTCCCAAAATGCTGGGATTATATGTATGAGCCACCACACTCGGCTTCCAATTCCCATTCACCTAACGGCATTCTTAATATCCTGTCCAGGCCAGGCATGGTGGCTCATGCCTGTAATCCCAGGACTTTGGGAGGCTGAGGCAGGTGGATCACCTGAGGTCAGGAGTTCAAGACCAGCCTGGCCAACATGGTGAAACCCCCATCTCTACAAAAATACAAAAATTAGCCGGGCATCATTGTGTGCATCTGTAATCCCCGCTACTCGGGAGGCTGAGACAGGAGAATTGTTTGAACCCAGGAGGCAGAGGTTGCAGCAAGCTGAGACTGCACCACTGCACTCCAGCTTGGGTGACAGAGGAAGACTCGATCTCAAAAAAAAAACAAGAAAAAAATCCCGCACCCACCCATTCGTTTTTCCACACCATCAGTTGCCCCCAGCGCCTGATCATGAACACTTTTTTCTTTTTGGAGACAGAGTCTCACTTTATCTCCCAGACTGGAGTGCAGTGGCGTGATCTCAGCTCACTGCAACTTCCGCCTCCCGGGTTCAAGCAATTCTCCCACCTCAGCCTCCTGAGCGGCTGGGACTACAGGCACCCGCCACCACGCCTGGCTAATTTTTGTATTTTGGTAGAGATGGGGTTTTGCCATGTTGTCTAGGCTGGTCTCGAACTCCTGACCTCAACTGATCCGCCCACCTCGGCCTCCCAAAGTGCTGGGATTACAGGTGTGAGCCCCTGTGCCCGGCCAATCATGAACACTTTCTGTGCCCACCCAGGACCTCCCTCCATCATCCATCCATGCCTCCACCTTCTACTCATCTTCCCCATCCTAGCTAGGCAGCCCAAGCCCCTCAGAACCCCCCCAAGCCCTCTCAGCCCTCACCACACCTCCTGGTGTATCCCCTCACCCATAACGCCTCTGACACCCACAAATATCCCACATTCCCTTCATGTCCCCCTCCTCTCCTCCCACACCCAGGATGCTCCATCGATTGACACCCTCAGCCCTGGGGCCGGACCTCCCACTTGCCCTCTAACGCAGGCTCTCCCCTCCTGCCCTCGCCCTCCGCCCATAGGCTGATTTGCAACTACTCATCAGTCCTGTGGCCAGATGATATCTGGGATCTGCCACTCACCAGGTGGATGACCTCAGATGATGCAGGCCATGGCGCGTTTTCCGCCCCCCGCCCCCACAACTTCCTGTCAGTAAGTGACCAGTGCTGGGCACACAGCAAGTGGCGTAGCTGTGCGCTTGGGCATCCTCTCCCCACCAGACCCCCGGGGTGCCCTTACCATGCACCAAGTTGATCTCAGAGCCCAGCAGGAGGATCTCATCAGCCAAGCGCTGAGCGGTGGGCAGCACCTCAGTGTGGTGGGCGCTGATGAGGTATTGCACGAACTTCTGCAGCTGGTCCCGGTTCATCTGGGAGAGCGTCTCGGAGATGGGCAGCCGTAGCTCCACCTGGCGGGCGTGCCGAATGCGGTACAGGGACAGGGCCACGACATGGGCACAGTAGAAGAGGTCGCGGTTGTCACAGCCGCAGCTCACCGACGTGATCTTGCAGCGATCAAAGCTGATGGAGACGTGGTAGAGGCGCTCGGGCTCTCCAGGACCCCCCGGCTCGCGGATGTTTCCACTCAAATGGAATCCTAAGATCAAAGCCAAACTGTCCCATCTGTGTCATCCCAGAGACAGGCGGTGTTTGTGACGCACAGCAAGACCCAGTTGCAAAGCTCAGCCAAGTCACTTCACTAGTGCAAGTCACTTCACTCTCTTTGCTTTTTTTTTTTTT
>NW_012102366.1:1234997-1242717 GCF_000951045.1 Mandrillus leucophaeus
ATTTTTTGATTTTTTTTTGGGCAGACAAGGTCTCACTGTGTTGCCCAGGCTGGTCTTGAACTCTCGGCCTCAAGCCATCTTCCTGCCTTGGCCTCCCAAAGTATTGAGATCACAGGTGTGAACCACCACATCTGCCCTCACCCCTCCTTTACATGGGCTCTGCTGCCTAAGTTCTGGGATCTCCCCTCCCCTGATTTCTGGTTCACCATCCTCTCCCCCACCCCCTTGTCTAAACCCTGCTGTCTGGGTTCTAGGGTGATCCTTAAGCTTTTGCTCAAAACATCTTGTACAGGCTGGGCGTGGTGGCTCATGCCTGTAATCCCAACACTTTGGGAGGCCGATGCAGGCAGATCACAAGGTCAGGAGTTCGAGTCCAGCCTGGCAAACATGGTGAAACCCCGTCTCTACTGAAAATACAAAAATTAGCCGGGTGTGGGGGTGCACCCCTGTAATCCCAACTACTCAGGAGGATGAGGCAGGAGAATCGTTTGAAGCTGGGAGGCAAAGGTTGCAGTAAGCCAAGATCGCATCACTGCACTCCAGCCTAGGCAACAGAGCGAGACCATCTCAAAAAAAAAAAATCTTGTACAATCCTACCTGGGCCTCGAAGCCTGAGGTCTGTAACCTCCCATCCCCTGGCCCCAGGCCTCCCTCCAACTCCCCCATTTCCAGGCCTGATATGGACCTCCTGTCCTCCCTGGCAGGAGCGGGGGACAAAGACTCACCCACTTGCAACACGCGGTCCACGGCCCCGCTCTGGAGCAGGTGCAGCCCGCGGGTAAAGGGCACCCGGGCGTCGTGCTCGCCCTCTGGGGGCGGGTAACCCAGCGACGAGTACATACATATTTCCCGTTCACTGCGTGGAAACGACCAAAACACGATGCGCTTCTGGACCGGCTCAGGCACCCGGGAGAACCGCTCCTCCACCTGTAGGAAGGGCCACTGGGTTAGGAGCCTGGGGTTGATGTAATCTCAGCGCTTTGGGAAGCTGAGGTGGGAGGATCGTTTGAGGCCAGGAGTTCGAGACCAGCCTGGGCAACATAGAGAGGCTTCCATGTTTACAAAAAAACTGGCGAGGCATGATGGCTCACGCCTGTGAGGATTTGGGATGCTTTGGGATCTGATGCAGCACTTTGGGAGGCTGATGCAGGCAGACAACCTGAGGTCAGGAGTTCAAGACCAGCCTGACCAACATGATGAAACCCTGTCTCTATTAAAAATACAAAAGTTAGCTGGGTGTAGTGGTGCACGCCTATAGTCCCAGCTACTTGGGAGGCTGAGGAGGGAAAATCGCTGGAACCTGGGAGGCAGAGGCTACAGTGAGCTGAGATCCCACCACTGCACTCCAGCCTGGGCGACAGAGAGAGACTCCATCTCTTAAAAAACAAACAAACAAACAAACAAACAAAAAAAAACCACAGAAAAAAGTAGCCAGGTATGGTGGCATGCGTCTGGAATCCCAGCTACTTGGGAGGGTGGGGCAGGAGGGTCACTTGAGGCCATGAGTTTGAGGCTGCAGTGAGCTATGATTGCACCAGCCGCACTCCAGCCTGGGCAACAGAGCAAGATCCTGTCTCAAAAAAAAAAAAAAAGGTCAGGGCAGTGGCTCATGCCTGTAATTCCAGCACTTTGGGAGGCCAAGGCAGGTAGAGCCCTGGAGTTCAGGAGTTGGAGAGCAACCTGGCCAACAGGGCGAAACCCAAAAATACAAAAATTAGCCAGGCGTGGTGGCGTGCACCTATAATCTCAGCTACTCGGGAGGCTGAGGCACGAGAATCACTTGAACCCAGGAGGTGGAGGTTGCAGTGAGCCAAGATCGCACCACTGCACTCCAGTCTGGACCACAGAGCGAGACTCCGTCTCGAATAAATAAATAAATAAATAAATAAATACATAAAAATGAAAACAGAGAGAAACCAGGCTTGAATCCTAGTTTTGCTATTTAGGAGCACTGTCACCCCAGGAAGTCACTTGGCCTCAGTGTTCTCAGGTATAAAATGGGGAGGTCCACGGCACCAACCTCTTGAGGATTGTGGAGAGTAAATATGCGTTATGGTTGTAAAGAGCTTACAATAACACCTGGCCCATAGTTAGCATTCTGGAACTTTCTTGCAGTTTCCCTCCTGGATCCTCCTACCTGCAGGGTCCTGGGATTCTGGTGTAAGATCTTCCCACCCACCAGGCTTTGATGGAGCAGGAAGAAGTTAGGAAAAAGGGATAGGCCAGGCACGGTGTCTCACACCTGTAATCCCAGCACCTTCGGAGGCCGAGGTGGGCGGATCACGAGGTCAGGAAATCGAGACCGTCCTGGCTAACACGGTGAAACCCCATCTCTACTAAAAATACAAAAAAATTAGCCCGGCGTAGTGGTGGGCGCCTGTAGTCCCACCTACTCGGGAGGCTGAGGCAGGAGAATGGTGTGAACCCGGGAGGCGGAGCTTGCAGTGAGCCCAGATTGCGCCACCGCACTCCAGCCTGGGCGACAGAGCGAGACTCGTCTCAAAAAATGAAAAGAAAAAAGTGATAATAATGATTAAGGTGCCCATCTTGACTGGACACCTGTAATCTCAGCACTTTGGGAGGCTGAGGCGGCAGCATCGCTTGAGCTCAGGCGTTCCAGACCAACGTGGGCAACATAGTGAGACCCCATGTCTATACACACGCACAAAATTAAAAATTAGCCAGGTGTGGTAGTGCGCGTCTGGAATCCCAGCTACTCAAGAGGCTGAGGCAGGAGGACTGCTTGAGCCCAGGAGTTTGAGGCTGCAGTGAGTTATGACTGTGTCACTGCGCTCCAGCCTGGGTGACTGAGCAAGACCCTGCCTCAAAAAAAAAAAAAAAAAGAAAGAAAGAAAAGAAAAGAATGCACACACTGTGCTGAATGCTTTATGTATGTAATTTCCAAGTTCTCACAGCCACCTAGTGTGAGCTTGTCCAACCCACGTCCCACGGCCCTGGCCCATGATGACTTTGAATGCAGGCCAACACAAATTCGTAAGCTTTCTTAAAACATTGTAAGATACGGCCGGGTGCGGTGGCTCATGCCTGTAATTCCAGCACTTTGGGAGGGAGGCTGAGGTGGGCAGATCACTTGAGGTCAGGAGTTTGAAACCAGCCTGGCCAACATGGTGAAACCCCATCTCTACTAAACATACAAAAATTAGCTGGGCACGGCGGCCCACACCTGTGATAAAATACCACAGAGGCAGAATTGAGAAGCGAGGAGGCCGGGCACGGCGGCCCACACCTGTAGTCCCAGGTACTCAGGAGGCTGAGGCGGGAGAATTGCTTGAACCCAGGAGGTGGAGGCAGCAGTGAGATGAGATGGTGTCACTTGCACTCCAGCCTTGGCAACAGACTGAGAGTCTGTCTCAAAAAAAAAAAAAAAAAAATTTAAGCTCATCAGCTATTGTGTTAGTGTATTTTATATGTGGCCAACGATAGTTCTTCCAGTGTGGCCTAGGGAAGCTAAAAGATTGGACACCCTTGATGGTGCATTGATACTAAATCATGACCCTGTTTTATAGCTGGGAGAATCTGAGACTCAGTGGGGTGAATTCACTTGTTCAAGGTCTCAGAGCTGTGAGTTCTTTCAACTCCTAAGACAGACTCTGTTGTTCCTCAGTTTCCCTTCCATGCCCCATCCCTGGGAGGTGGCCCCAGGAGGGGAGGGGGTGTCCTGGCCACCGCTGTGGGCTCTGGGCAATGCAATGAGTTGGCTCAGCCTGCCTTCCAATCTGGACTTGCTATTCCCTGGCTGGGTGACCTTGGGCAAGTTTCTCAACTTCTCTGTGCCCCAGTTTCCTCAAAGTGGGAACGAGAACAACTCCCAAAGGGTTGCAGAGGATTCCATGAGCTTCTGTGGGTTCGGCTTGGCCAGGGCAGTTTTGTGGGAAACTTGGAGATCGTTTTCAGATTATTCTGTGTGTCTTACATGCAATGAAGGGGTAGCGGACCTCCTTAGCCCCCATTCCCACCTGGGTTTCTAGGGGAAGTGGGAGAGGCAATGACCAGCCCAGGCCTCAGGGACAGTTGGCAGATGACTAAGGAGGGATTTTCCAGTCCATGAATCAGAGCCTGCCCGTCCACACTTGGCCCAAACCCATCTGTCCAGGCCGACTTCCTAACTCCAGAGACACCGGGCAGGAAAGAACGCCCTCTGAAGCTGAACAGAGGATAGAGCCCGTGTGTGCTTCCTGTTCAGGTCTGGGCCATGTCTCCAGCTCCTTGGGGGCCCACACTGAAGCTGAAAAAGGGGACTTAAAGGGCCCCCAGCTCTGGGACATTCTGGCAGTGCCCCCAGAAGCCAAAGAAGAGAGGTTCTAGGTGCACCTGTCCCGGGACCACCACCCAGGCTCCGCCCCTGCTGTTTTCCTCTGGGAAGGGATAGGATAGGGAGGATGAGTGGGGGAGGAGGAGGGACCCTGGCACTTGAGTAATCCCTGCTGCAAGCCAGAAGCTGGGCAGCCCTGAGAGAGGAATCTGGAGGAGTAGAGAGGGGTCCCCAAGGAACAGGTGGAATCTGGAGGCCTGAGGGCAGGAATGAAGGGGGAAAAAAGGGGTGTCTTGAGCTGGAATCTGGAGAGATGGGGGAGTTATTTACTTGGGGTGTAGGATAGGGAGCTGGAGAGCAGGAATGGAGTAGTGTGAGTCTCTAGGGGCTATGATGGAGGGAGACAGGGTGTCCCCAAGCGGGGGGCTGAAGACTGAATGGGGTGCCCTGATTGGAGAATAAATATGCGGTAGGAAAAGAGGGGTACCATTGGGGGATGAGGTGGGAAAAGAGGGGTGCCTGGTGTTGTAGGCGGACCATGGGGGCCGGATCTCAGACATCTGGAGTTGGTAGGAGAAGAAGGAAGTGTCCTGACTTGGGATCTGGGGCGCTGAGGGGCAGAGATGGCAGAGAAGGGATGGGGATAGGTTATTGGGTTTGAAGGACAGAAATAGGAGGATGAAGGGGTATTTCCGGGCAGGGTTAAGGGTCCTGGGGGTGGAATATAAGGGGGTGTCTCTGATTGGAGTAGCTCTGGAGTCTGGGGATCGGGGAGGAGAAGATAGGTAGGGAAGGCGTTGGGGGTGCGTCCCTGTCCCTGCCCCCGCCCCCTTCCCCCGCGGTCACCTGCTCGAAGGCCCAGCTCTCGGCTACCCGCTTGGCGCTGAGGTCCAGCAGCGCCTCGGGCCGGCCCTGGCCACGCGCGGCCCCAGCCCCAGCATCGCGCTCGTCGGGTTCCGCAGGGCAGCCCCGGCTCCGCTTGGCCGCCGGGGGTTCCATCCGGCCGGGCCGGGGCCAGGGCCGGGGCGGGGCCTCTCTGGGGGGGTCGGTCCGATGCCCGTTCCGCTTCGTCGGCTCCCGCGCCCCCTGCCCGCCTTTCCGTCCGTCCTCTGCTCTTGGCCGCCCCGGGACCCCTGCCGCACCCACCCCCGACCCGCGCCGGGCCGGCCGGGTGATGCGGCCCCTTTAAGACTCTTCACAACAATGAAGCTGCTTCGGCCGCCGCTTTAGCTCGGCCGTCGTCCCGCCCCCGCCGCCGGTCCCCATTGGCACCCCCCTCGGCCTCCGCGGCTCTCCCCCGCCATTGGCTGCGCCGCCAGACCCCTCTCCAAGCCTCGCTGTTCACTCGATGATTGCGATGCCAGTCTTTTCGTGTTTACCCAACCAGAGCGCGAAGCGAGGGAAGCTGTCAATCACGGGGCACCAGAGGCCAATCAGAGCGGGAGGACCCCCCGCGGCCCAGGCCTTATGCGGAGTTTCGGGGCGGGCCCGGGGTTCATTCACAACATTCCTCCCCCGCCTCCCTTGGGCTGGACTGCGCGCCCCGGGCTGCTGGAGCTGCGCCCACACACGGCTTTGTTTACTGAGGGTCGCTTCCGGGCGCCGCGAGGGGACAATCAACATAGCCCGGCCGGTGAGCGAGACGGAGCAGCGGGATCCCTTGGCAGTGGCTCAGCCCCTCGTCCCTCCGAGCTGTGCGACCTGAGAAACTCACTCAACCTCTCTGGGCATTGACTCAAGTTTTGGGTCTGTTGGGGGCGGAGGGGTCGCAGGCTCATTGAGGGAGCTCATGCGGGCCGCGGACCCCCTCTCCAGAAACAGAGCTCGGTTATGGGGTTCATGGGTCATCCCTTGAGCCTCAAAACTAGTACCCCGCCCCTCCTTTCCATGTCCTAGATACTACCTTGGGTCATGTGAAATTGCTAATTTTGTTACCATTTTTGGCCTGTTAAAATGGCAATTCCATGAGGTTCAGTCTAACACTTATCAAACCCCAGCACCTCTGAGCATTTTTTCTGACTCAGCTTGTCTAGGCCACCATCTCTGGCCTGGAAGCCGGCCATGGCTTCCATCACCCGTCCGGTTCCGGCTCCTTGCCAGTGTCCTCAGAGAACCCTGCATTTTCCTTTCCTCATACTTCTCACCATTACCATTTATTTATCTGTTTTGGCGTTTTGTTTTTGTTTTTGAGACCGCCCAGGCTGGGGTGCAGTGGTGCGATCTCGGCTCACTGCAACCTCCGCCTCCCGGGTTCAAGTGATTCTCCTGCCTCAGCCTCCCAAATAGCTGAAATTACAGGCGCCCACCACCACACCCGGCTAATTTTTCTGTTTTTGGTAGAGACGGAGTTTTGCCATGTTGGCCAGGCTGGTCTCGAACTCCTGACCTCAAGGGATCCGCCTTTGGTGGTTGCTTAATTTCGATCTCTCCCTCTCCACTCTGAGCCTCAGGAGGCAGGAGTTTGTCTCATCTGTGCTTTACTGTACTGACAGCACCTGGAAGGTAGGCGCTCAACCTAGTTGGTTGAATGCATCAACCAACTCATGCTTTGCCTCCATTCAGTTAAATGATAGGCACAGCATGAAAAAAAAAAAAAACAACAGTGATTATCCGCCCATCCATATGGAAACCCTCGCTTTTTCCTGAAGAAACTTTTGAGTCTCACAGCTGCCCCTCTGGCCAGTCTTCACCCACTCCCCCCGCCACCCCCTCAATTAATTGAACTCCCCTGTAGACCTGTACTGTCCAGTATGGTCACCAATGGTCTCTGAGCCCTTGAAATGGGACTGGCTGGAATTAGGTTGTGCTGGAAAGGTAAAATACAGAGTGGATTTTGGAGACATAGCAGGAAGGGAACGAGGAAAAATGTTTCTTTTTTTTTTTTTTTTTTGAGACGGAGTGATTTTGGTTCACTGCAACCTCTGCCTTCTGGGTTCAAGCGATTCTTCTGCCTCAGCCTCCTAATTAGCTGGGACTACAGGCACCCACCACCACGCCCAGCTAACTTTTGCAATTTTAGTAGAGTTGGGGGTTTCACAATATTGGCCAGGCTGGTCTCGAACTCCTGACCTTCTGATCCGCCTGTCTTGGCTTCCCAAAATGCTGGGATTCCAGGCATGAGCCACCACACCCGGCCTAAAATGTTTCATTAAGAATGTTTGGCCAGGCGCGGTGGTTCATGCCTGGAATCCCAGCACTTTGGGATGGTGAGGTGGGAGGATCACTTGAGCCCAGGAGTTTGAGACCAGCCTGGGCAACATGGTGAAAACACATCTCTATTTAAAAAATAAGAAAATTAGGCCGGGCGCGGTGGCTCAAGCCTGTAATCCCAGCACTTTGGGAGGCCGAGATGGGCGGATCACAAGTTCAGGAGATCGAGACCATCCTGGCTAACACAGTGAAACCCCATCTCTACTAAAAAAAAGATACAAAAAACTAGCCGGGCGA
>NW_012102366.1:1242777-1245752 GCF_000951045.1 Mandrillus leucophaeus
GTAGTCCCAGCTACTCTGGAGGCTGAGGCAGGAGGATCTCTTGAGCCCAGGGGGTCCGGGCTACAGTGAGATATGATTTTATCACTGTGCTCAAGCCTGGGTGACAGAGTGTGACCATCTCAGAAAAAAACAAAACAAAACAAAACAAAAAAAACGAGGCCAGGCAAGGTGTCTCACGCCTGTAATCCCAGCACTTTCAAAGGCTGAGGCAGGTGGATCACCTCAGGTCTGGAGTTTAAGACCAGCCTGGCCAGCATGGTGAAACCCCATCTCTACCAAAAATACAAAAATTAGGGCCTGGCACAGTGGCTCACGCCTGTAATCCCAACACTTTGGGAGGCCAAGGCGGGCGGATCATGATGTCAGGAGATTGAGACCATCCTGGCTAACACGGTGAAACCCCGTCTTTACTAAAAATACAAAAAAATTAGCCAGGCGTGGGGGTGGGCGCCTGTAGTCCCAGCTACTTGGGAGGCTGAGGCAGGAGAATGGCATGAACCCGGGAGGCAGAGCCTGCAGTGAGCTGAGATCGTGCCACTGCACTCCAGCCTGGGAATAGAGCAAGACTCCGTCTCAAAAAACAAAACAACAAAAATTAGCCGGGCATGGTGGCGGGCGCCTGTAATCCCAGCTGCTTGGGAGGCTGAGACAGGAGAATCACTTGAACCCGGGAGGCAGAGTTTGCCGTGAGCCAAGATTGCACCACGGCACTCCAGCCTGGGCAACAGACTGAGACTCTGCTTCAAAAAAAAAAAAAAAAAAAAAAGAACAAAAGAAAACAAATGTTTAGTGTTACTAACGTGTTGAAATTATATTTTAGACAAATTTGGTTTAATACATTATTAAAATTGATTTCATACATTTCCTTTTACATAGTATCAGGACATTTAAATTACATATGTAAGCTGGGCACGGTGGCTTTGGGCTGTAATCCCAGCACTTTGGAAGGCCAAGACGGGCAGATTATCTGAGGTCACGAGTTTAAGACCAGCTTGGCCAACATGGTGAAACCTGTCTCTACTAAAAATACAAAAAATTAGCCAGGCATGGTGGTTCGCGCCTGTAATCCCAGCTACTTGGGAGGCTGAGGGAGGAGAATCGCTTGAACCTGGGGGGCGGACCTTGCAGTGAGCCGAGATCACACCACTGTACTCCAGCCTGCGTGAAAGAGTGAGACTCCATCTCAAAAAATAATAATAAACAAAATAAAGTAAAATAAAATAAAATAACGTGACAGGGCACAGTGGTTGGTGCCTGTAAACCTAGCACTTTGGGAGGCTGAGCGGGGAGCAGTACTTGAGCCCAGGAGTTCGTGACCAGGCTGGGTAACACAGTGAGATGCTATCTCAAAAATAACTAACTAACTAAATAAAAGTATATATGTGTCTCGAGTTGTATTTCTTTTTTTTTTTTTTTTTTTTTTGAGACAGAGTCTTGCTCTGTCACCAGGCTAGGGTGCAGTGACACGATCTCGGCTTATTGCAACCTCTACGTCTTGGGTTCAAGCAAGTCTCCTGCCTCAGCCTCCCAAGTAGCTGGGACTATAGGTGTGTGCCACCACACCCAGCTAATTTTTGTATTTTTACTAGAGACGGGGTTTCACCATGTTAGCCAGGCTGGTCTCAAACTCCTGACTCGGTCTCCCAAAGTGCTGAGATTACAGGTGTGAGCCACTGTGCCTGGCCTAAATTTTTATTTATTTATTTATTTATTTTAATTAACCGGGTGTGGTGGTGCGCATCTGTAGTCCCAGCTACTCAGGAAGCTGCGTGGGAGGATTGCTTGAGCCCAGAAGGTTGAGGCTGTAATGAACCATGATTTCACCACTGCACTCCAATCTGGGCGACAGAGCCAGACCCTGTCTCAAGAAAAAACAAAAATGAAAAGCATCGCTTTCTGGTGCTCCCCTTGCAAACAGGACCTCGGGGCTGGCTTTTCCCAGCAGCCCTCTTCAGCGTCTGATATGTGGCTATGTCAGCTAAGTCTAGCCTTGAAAGGGCTCCAGTGTATGTCCTGCAATGCTGAATCAGAGAAGTCACTCTAGGCCAGTGGGTAGACTTTAGGGGGAACAGAGAATGGGGTATCAGAGGGTGAGAATGTCTCATTTAATTCTCTAACAACAGATACTAATATATATATACGTGTGTGTGTGTGTGTATATATATATATAGAGAGAGAGAGAGAGAGAGAGAGTCTCGCTCTGTTGCTCAGGCTGGAGTGTAGTGGAGCATTCTCGGTTCACTACAGCCTCCGCCTCCCGGGTTTAAGCTGTTCTCCTGCCTTAGCCTCCTGAGTAGCTGGGATCACAGGCCACACTCGGCTAATTTTTGTATTTTTAGTAGAGACAGAGTTTCACCATGTTGGCCAGGCTGGGCTCCAACTCCTGACATCAGGTGATCCACCCACCTCTGCCTCCCAAAGTGCTGAGATTACAGGCGTGAGCCGCTGCGCCGGGCCTCTAATATTTAACATCAAGCCCGTCTCTCAGGTGAGAAGACTAAGGCATGGTCTCAGGTGAGAAGACTAAGGCATGGAACGGTCATGCGCCTTGCTCAAGGTCCACAGCTGGAAAGGGTAGGGTCTGCACATTATTTGGAAAGCAAGAATATTCTATTCACCTCCTCTGATTTTACAAGCGAGGGAAATGAGGTCAAAAGGGGTTGGAAAGCTGCCCAAAGGCCACCCAGTGGTCCTGGGACAATGTGGGAGGTTGGAGCTGTCCTCAGGATGAAATCTCCAGGTTTATTGCCTGCCTCCACTTCCTAGCAATTTTTAGAAAGGGAGAACTGGGCATGATGGTGCGTGCCTATAGTTCCATCTATGTGGGTTTTTTTTTTTTTCTTTTTTTCTTATTTTTGAGACAGAGTCTCACTGTGTTGCCCAGACTGAAGTGCAGTGGCTCGATCTCGGCTCACTGCAAGCTCCGCCTCCCGGGTTCACGCCATTCTCCTGCCTCAGCCTCCTGAGTAGCTGGG
>NW_012102366.1:1247832-1248681 GCF_000951045.1 Mandrillus leucophaeus
CTAATTTTTTTATTTTTAGTAGAGACGGGGTTTCTCCATGTTGATCAGGCTGGTCTTGAACTCCCGACCTCAGGTGATTCGCCTGCTTCTGCCTCCCAAAGTGTGAGGATTACAGGTGTGAGACAGCACGCCTGGCCAATTTTTTCTGAATTTTAATAGAGAAGAAGTCTTGTTATATTGCCCATGGTCTTGAATTCCTGAGCTCAAGCAATCCTCCCGCCTCGGCCTCCCAAATTGCTAGGATTACAGGCGTGAGCCACCACATCCGGCTTGAGTTGTATTTCTGTTAGACAGTGCCCGTCTTGAGAAACCACAGCCTGCCACAGTGACAGCAACAGAAACAGCAATAATAGTAACGTGCTGAGTGCTCATGCAATGCCCGCAGCTATGGAGATATACGCTGACGTGTAAGCCCTCAGTGTTGCAAAGTGGGGATTGTCACTTCCTTTTCTTAGAGGAGGAAACTGAGGCTCGGAGAGGCTGAGCCACTTGCTTGAGGTCATCTAGCAGTAGGAGCTGGACTAGTGGAAGTCAACTGGGGGCTGCTTTGGAGCCCTAGACTTACTGGGGTATCTCCTTGCAAAGGATTTGAGGCAATGATAGACCTATGGGGAAGGAGTAACTGGGGTCAGAGGACACACAGGGAGGAGTTCAAGCAAAGGATGGCCAGGTGCAGTGGGTCACGCCTGTAATCCCAGCACTTGGGGAAGCTGAAGTGGGAGGATTGCTTGAGTCCAGGAGTTTAAGACCAGGCTGGGCAATACAGCAAGACCCCCCCGCCCAATTTCTAAACATTTTTTTGATGTTTATTTATTTATTTATTTATTGTATTTATCTATTTATTTATTT
>NW_012102366.1:1250741-1257324 GCF_000951045.1 Mandrillus leucophaeus
GGCTCGATCTCGGCTCACTGCAAGCTCCGCCTCCCGGGTTCACGCCATTCTCCTGCCTCAGCCTCCTGAGTAGCTGGGACTATAGGCGCCTGCCACGACATCCAGCTAATTTTTGTATTTTTAGTAGAGATGGGGTTTCACCGTGTTAGCCAGGATGGTCTGGATCTCCTGACCTTGTGATTCGCCCACCTTGGCCTCCCAAAGTGCTGGACTTACAGGCGTGAGCCACCACGCCTGGCCTTCTTTTTGGTTTTGTTTTGTTTTGAGACAGGGTCTCGCTCTTTTGTCTGGCTTGAATTGCAATAATGTGATCACGACTCGCTGTAGCTTCAAACTCCCGGACGCAAGCGGTCCACCCGCCTCAGCCTCGTGAGTAGCTGAGAATACAGGCGTGTAGCACCATGCCTGGCTAATTTTTTAAAACAATTTTTTTAAGAAGAGATGGGGGTCTCACTATGTTGGCCAGGCTGATCTTGAGCTCCTGGGCTCAAGTGATGGATCCTTCCACCTTGGCTTCCCAAAGTGCTGGGATTATAGGTGTGAGGCACTGTCCCCAGCCAGTCCCATCTACCTGAAAGGCAGAGGAGGTAGGATCGCTTATGCCTCAGAGTTCAAGACCAGCCTGGACAATATAGCAAGACCCTGTCTCAAAAAAAAAAATAAATAAATAAAGGGAAAAAAAGGAGTTTGATGGGGGTAGTTCCAACCACTTGCGTCCTTCCTTCTCAGTAAAGCCAGCAAGCTTGGGCTTTAGGGAAATGGAAGCCACATTGATCCTGCCCGCGCCCAGCGTGAGCTCACTGTCTAGGCATGTACAGCTCCTGACCCCAAACCACGTGTGCTCTCAACCTGTGGGAGATGGGGCTACCCCGGGGGCTCGGATGGAGGCGGAGACAAGGACCCCCAGCTCTGTGGAGGTCTCCACCCCAGCTTTCTGAGGGTCCCTCCCTTCTGCCAGCCCCCTGCAGCACCCCAAGCCCCCGTTGACTCAGGCAGGAAACCCGCTGGGTAAGCTTCGCTTGCTTCCCGGTCGTGACGACGCAGCCCCTGCGGCATGCCCAGCTGGCAAGATTTCCTTCTTGCATTTCTTTTCTTTCTTTTTGAAACAGAAGTTCATGGGCAAAGTGTCAGGTCCCTGCCAGGAGAAGTGGGCGTGCCAGGTCGAGGTGGGGGAAGGTGGAGGCAGGAGAGAAAGGCTTAGGCAAGAATAACTGTATCCTTTTTTTTTTTTTTTTTTGAGACAGAGTTTCGCTCTTATTGCCCAGGCTGGAGTGCAATGGTGCAATCTCGGCTCACTGCAACCTCCACCTCCCAGGTTCAAGTGATTCTCCTGCCTCAGTCTCCTGAGTAGCTGGGACTACAGGTGCCCGCCACCACGCCTGGCTAATTTTTGTATTTTTAGTAGAGACGGGGGTGTCACCATATTGGCCAGGCTGGTCTTGAACTCCTGACCTCAGGTGATCCACCCACCTCGGCCTGCCAAAGTGCTGGGATTACAGGCATGAGCCACAACGCCCGGCCCATAAGTGTCTTGAAAAGCCACATTTAACGACCCCCCCTGTCCCTGGGAGAGGGGAGCTAGGGAGGGACAGAGAGGACGGGGGATGGCAGGACTTGGGTTCCCACCCGCCCTGCCCCCAGCACACAAGCGCAGCTCCTAGTCACATTGCTATGTCCTGCCGGGTGCGGTGACTCACGCCTGTAATCCCACCACTTTGGGAGGCCGAGGCGGGTGGATCATGAGGTCAGGAGCTGGAGACCATCCTGGCGAACACGGTGAAACCCCATCTCTACTAAAAAATACAAAAAAATTAGCCAGGTGTGGTGGTGGGCGCCTGTGGTCCCAGCTGCTCGGGAGGCTGAGGCAGGAGAATGGCGTGAACCCGGGAGGCAGAGCTTGCAGTGAGCCAAGATCGCGCCACTACACTCCAGCCTCGGCGACTAGCGAGACTCCATCTCAAAAACAAAACAAAACAAAACATAAAAACAAAATAAAAAAAACTGGTATGTCCCTTATCCTTAGGCTCCTGAATTCACACTGAGGGGGAGTGGGGGGATCCCAATGTAATAGAGAAACTGAGGCTCAGAAAGGTTTTTTTTTTTTTTTTTTGAGACAGAGTCTCACTCTGTCGCCCAGGCTGGGGTGCAGTGATGTGATCTTGGCTCACTACAACCTTCGCCTCCCAGGTTCTCCTGCCTCAGCTTCCTGAGTAGCTGGGACTACAGGCGCCCGCCACCACGCCTGGCTAATTTTTGTACTTTTGGTAGAGACGAGGTTTCTTCATGTTGGCAAGGCTAGTGCTGAACTCCTGACCTCAAGTGATATGCCGGCCTCAGCCTCCCAAAGTGCTGCAATTACAGGCGTGAGCCACCGCCCCAGGCTGAGGCTCAGAAAGGTGAAGGGACTTAAAGCTCACACAGCCAAAAAGTGGCAGAACCTGGCAAAGAACTCAAGGTGTGGGTTCTTCCGGAGTCTAGGGCTCCTGGCTCCAGCACTCATGAGGGCTTGGGGGAGTGCAGGAGGGAAAGGTCACCCAGGAAAGTGAAGGGGAAAATGAGGCTGTTTGGGGAGGCCCCAGGGGAGAGGTGAAGGGAGAATGGGTGAGTGGACATTCCAGACCCCATACCTACAGTGCCTGAAAGGCCTTCCTTGCCCGTGGGGTCCTTCTCAAAGGGGCTGGCGTCAGAGGCACAAAGGGAGCCAAATTGCAGGATTCCTGGGCTGGTCGGGACGCCACCAGCCTGCGGGTGGGCTTAGCTCTGGTTAGAGGCGCCTCCTGGTGTCCAACTCCGGTGCCAGATGTCACCCAGAGCCCACCCCGTCCTGGCCCTTGCCTTTCTGATTCCAGGAAGCTAATTTTTCAAAGACGGCGAAATCACCACTCCCTTAACATATAAAGATGAATGGGTGCTAAAATGTTTATTTCTTCCTGTTCACCAGGTCAGAAATGTTTTTTACTTTGTTTCTTCTTTTTGTGTTTTTTTTGTTTCTTCTTCTTTTTCTTTTTTTTTTTTTTTTTTTTTCTTTGTTTTTTTTTGAGACAGAGCTTGCTCTGTCGCCCAGGCTGGAGTGCAGTGCAGCGATCTTGGCTCATTGCAACTTTCGTCTCCCGGGTTCAAGCAATTCTCCTGCCTCAGTCTCTTGAGTAGCTGGGACTATAGGAGCGTGCCACCACGCCCGGATAATGTATTTATTTTTAGTAGAGACAGGGTTTCACCGTGTTGGCCAGGTTGGTCTTGAACTCCTGGCCTCAGGTGATCTGCCTGCCTTGGCTTCCCAAAGTGCTGGGATTACAGGTGTGAGCCACTGCACCTAGCCTTGTTTTTTTCTTAATTTCACTGATGTGGGGAACAGGCAGATGTTATGTTCAAGTCTGAAAAATATACTTTTTTTTTTTTTTTTTTTTTTGAGATGGGGCCTCGCTGCATTACCCAAGCTGGAGAGCAGTGGTGCGATCTCGGCTCACAGCAGCCTCAACTTCCTATGCTCAAGTGATCCTCCCAGTTCAGTCTCCAGCGTAGCTGGAACTCCAGGCATGCCCCACCACGCCCGGCTAGTTTTTGTATTTTTTAGTAGAGACGGGGTTTCACCGTGTTAGCCAGGATGGTCTCGATCTCCTGACCTCGTGATTCGCCCGTCTCGGCCTCCCAAAGTGCTGGGATTACAGGCTTGAGCCACCGCGCCCGGCCCACCCAGCTAATTTTTAAAAATGTTTTGCAGAGATAAGGTCTTGCTGTGTTACCCAGACTGGTCTTGAACTTCTGGCCTCAAGTGATCCACCCACCTCAGCCTCCCAAAGTGCTGGGATTAGGCCGGGCGCAGTGGCTCACACCTGTAATCCCAGCACTTTGAGAAGCCAAGGTAGGCAGATTACTTGAGGTCAGGAGTTTGAGAACAGCCTGGGCAACATGGTGAAGCCTCGTCTCTACTAAAAATACAAAAATTAGGCGGGTGTGGTGGCACGCGCCTGTAGTCCCAGCTACTCGGGAGGCTGAGGCGGGAAAATCGCCTGAACCTGGGAGGGGGAGGTTGCACTGAGTAGAGATCATGCCATTGCACTCCAGCCTCGGTGACAGAGGGAGACTATCTTAAACAGCAACAACAACAAAATCCATACACAAACACACACAAGGTGCTGGGATTGCAGCCGCGAGCCAAGGTGCCTGACCTTGAGAAAGACACTTTGCCAATCAGGATATTCATGCAAAGGTGTGAATGGAGGCAAACTGGGTTTTCCACAGGGGAATAAGGGCTGTCAACTGACCCTGTAGGCTGGACAGGATGTGACATTTGCATGTCTGTAGATAAGACCTATTTTGTATTGCTAGCAGTTCTCAGAACTTAGAGAGTTGTAAAATAGTTCAAAGACAATGATACGAATCAGGTATTCCGGAAGGGTGCGGTGTTTATAGCTAACAGGCTGAATGAACCATTGAATAATCGTAACTCATTCACTGAAACAAAAGGTTTTAGAAGGAACCGTTCCTTCATTCAATAAACACCTGCTCATCGAGTGCCTATTGTGAGCTGTTCTAGGTGCTTGAGATACAGCCCTGAACAGAGTCGGGGCCCTTGAGAAGCAAGGTAGAAACAGAGGAAAGTCGCAGAAAGTGACCCTGGCTAAGACGACAAACAGGCCACTTCTGGGGGCAGGGGACAAGGAAGGCTTCTCTGAGGTGACGTCTCGGGGGGAAGGAACTGTGGGTGCAAAGGCAAGGAGGACGGTGGCCTGGATAGAAAGGGGATACAAACTTGGTGGTGTCCCTTTTATCTGTTGTTACTAGAATGTCAGGGTTTTTTTGTTTTGTTTTTTGAGACAGAGTCTCGCTCTGCCACCCAGGTGGAGTGCAGTGGCACCATCTCAGCTCACTGCCACCTCCGCCTCCTGGGTTCAAGCGATTCTCCTGCCTCAGCCTCCTGAGTAGCTGGGATTACAGGTGCATGCCACAACGCCGGCCAATTTTTGTATTTTTAGTAGAGACAGGGTTTCATCATGTTGGCCAGGCTGGTCTTGATGTCCTGACTTCAAGTGACCAACCTGCCTCAGCCTCCCAAAGTGCTGGGATTACAGGCGTGAACCATCACGCCCGGCCTGAATGTCAGTTCTTAGTTCTGCCTAGAACAGAGGTTGGCATGAAGTAGTCACAATAGCTGGGTATGGTGGCTCATATCTCTAATCCCAGCAGTTTGGGGAGCTGAAGTGGGAGGATGGCTTCAGGCCAAAATCAGTCTGGGGAACATAGGGAAACCCTGTCTCTATGGAAAATTAAAAAATTAGCTGGGCGTGGTGGTGCATGCCTGTAGTTCCAATTACTTGGGAGGCTGAGGTGGGAGGATCACTTGAGTCTAGGAGTTTGAGTTTGCGGTGACTTATGATCACACCACTGCAGTCATGACACACCAAGATGCTGTCTCTGAAAAAAAATAAAAGTAATCACAATAAATACTGCACGAGGAAAACTTCATTTCTCAAGTTACCCATCTGGCCCTCTTCCAAGTTATACTTTCCTTCTTTCCTTATTGTTTTAAAGCTTTTTAATAAACTTTTTTATTCTGCTCTGAAAAAAAAAAAAAAAACTGAATGAACCAGGTGGCCCTACCTGAAAGGCCTTAAGTCAGCTGGGTGTTGTTGGTGGCTCATGCCTGTAATCCCAGCACTTTGGGAGGCCAAGGCAGGAAGACTGCTTGAGGTAGAAGTGTTTGAGACCAGCCTGGACAACACAGTGAGACCCCATCTCAAAAACAAAACAAAACAAACAACAACAACAACAAAAAAAAACAGGCCAGGCACAGTGGCTCACACCTGTAATCCCAGCACTTTGGGAGGCCGAGGTGGATGGATCACCAGAGGTCAGGAGTTCGAGACCAGCCTGGCTAATATGGTGAAACCACATCTCTGCTAAAAAAAAAATTAGCTGGGTGTGGTGGTGGGTGTCTATAGTCCCAGCTACTCGGGACTGCTGAGGCAGAATTGCTTGAACCTGGAGGCGGAAGTTGTAGTGAGCCCAGATCGCGCCACTGCACTCCAGCCTGGGTGACAGAGGGAGACTCCATCTTAAAAAAAAACAAAAATAAAACAAAACCAAGGGCAGAAGTCAGTCAGTGCCTTAGGTGGGCAGACGGCCAGAGAAACCAGGTTCCCTGGGTGGGGCTCAAGGATGCGTGCCCTGGGAGCTGGCACAGCCAATCCCTGGCCCTAAACAGACGCCGGGGATTGGCTGTGAAAGGGAAGCCCAGAAAGGAAAGAGCTACCCTTATACCCTCAGTCTGGGATCTGGGCCTCATTCATCCTCCAGCCCCTCCCTGCCCCGCCAGAAACAATGAGGGCGGGGCCTTCCTGGCAGCTTGGGAAATGCCAAACTACTCAGTCTTTCCATCTGATGCTGCTTCCACTGCCGCAATTCCTGCTTTTTCAAGATGCTAAGTGAAGACTTTTTAATGGAATTTCTCTCTGCATGTTTGGGTGGGGCGGGGTGGTGGTGGTAAAATTCACCATTTTAATTATTTTTTGAGACCATGTCTCACTCTGTCGCCCAGGCTGGTATGCAGTGGCACCATCTTGGCTCACTGCAACCTTCGCCT
>NW_012102366.1:1258108-1266119 GCF_000951045.1 Mandrillus leucophaeus
GCTCACTGCAACCTCGGCCTCCTGGGTTCAAGCGATTCTCCTGCCTCAGCCTCCTGAGTAGCTGGTATTACAGGTATGTACCACCACGCCTGGCTAATTTTTGTATTTCTTTTTTGAGACGGAGTTTTGCTCTTGTTGCCCAGGCTGGAGTGCAATGGTGCAATCTTGGCTCACCACAACCTCCACCTCCCAGGTTCAAGCGATTCTCCTGCCTCAGCCTTCCCAAGTAGCTGGGATTACCGGCATGCACCACCAAGTCCAGCTAATTTTGTATTTTTAGTAGAGATGGGGTTTCTCTGTGGGTCAGGCTGGTCTTGAACTCCTGACCTCAGGTGACCCGCCCACCTAGGCCTCCCAAAGTGCTGGGATTACAGGCGTGAACCACCGTGCCAAGCCTAGTTTTTGTATTTTTAATAGAGACGGGGTTTCACCCTGTTGGTCAGGCAGGTCTTGAACTCCTGACCTCATGATCTGCCTGCCTCAGGCTCCCAAAGTGCTGGGATTACAGGCGTGAGCCACTGCACCTGGTCTGGTCTGTGTCCATCTTTTAGCTATTGTGAGTAGTGCTGCTATTTACATGGATATGCAAATCTACAAGTGAACACACCTGTCTTCCATTCTTCTGGGAATACACCTAGGAGCAGAATTGCTGGGTCATATGGTAACTCCAGAATAAATTTACTGAAGAACTACTGAACTGTTTTTCCCCTTTAAATAAAAAAATAGCCTGTAATCCCAGCACTTTGGGAGGCTGTGGTGGGTGGGTCACTTGAGGTCAGGAGTTGAGACCAGTCTGGCCAACATGGTGAAACCCCATGTCTACTAAAAATACAAAAATTAGCTGGGTGTGGTGGCACATGCCTATAATCCCAGCTACTCAGGAGGCTGAGGTGTGAGGATCGCTTGAGTCTGGGAGGTGGGGGTAGCAGTGAGCCAAGATCATGCCACTGCACTCCAGCCTGGACTACACAGAGCAAGACTGTCTTAAAACAAACAAACAAACAAAAACAAGCAAAAAAAACCATTGTCAGTCTTGACCGTCACTGTGTGGAACCCAGAAAACACACTTGGGATGGGGTTTGGGGGCAGCTGCTGGTGACCCAGCACCTCTGTCTCCTTGGTGGGTGAGGTGGCCAGGAGAGGATAAGCCAGTAGGGAACCAGTCACCCTGCCCCGTCTCAGGCTGGAAGCTGACTGTATGCACAGGTACCACTCCCCAAAGACAGCAGATCAGTATCACCCTGACTACAGCCCATCCTTTCCCTGTGCTATGACCTTGACCTGGATCCAGCAGAGGGAGAAAAGGTCATCAGACCAGAGATCCCAGAATATTCCATAGGCACTGTGTGGCACAACAGACTCAAACAATTTGGGGGTGGAGGAACCCCAGGATGGGCAGAAGTGAATTCTGCTCTTGTGACAGTGACAGGTAGCAGAGGGCCAGCTGAGAGCATGGATCGGGACTCTGCCACCTACAGGTTTAATTCTACTCTGGAATGTTATGCAGGACCTGCACAGGGCACCCTGCTAGATGACATGTATAAAGCATTAGAACTGGTGGGGCGTGGTAAATCACACCTGTAATCTCAGCACTCCGGGAGGCCGAGGCAGAAGGATCGCTGGAGGCCACGAGGTTGAGACCAGCCTGGGCAACTTAGCAAGACCCCATCACTACAAAAAGCAATAAATCAGCTGGGCGTGGTAGTGCATGCCTGTAGTTCCAACTACTCGGGAGGCTGAGGTGGGAGGATCACTTGAGCCTGGGAGATGGAGGCTACAGTGAGCTATGATTGTGCCACTGCACTCCAGCCTGGGTGATAATGCGGCCTGGCTCACAGGTAGTGCTACCGCTGGCTGTCCTCTCTTACAGTTGGCACTTTTTTTTTTTTTTTGAGACGGAGTCTCATGTCGCCCAGGCTGGGGTGCAGTGGCCGGATCTCTGCTCACTACAAGCTCCGCCTCCCGGGTTTATGCCATTCTCCTGCCTCAGCCTCCTGAGTAGCTGGGACTACAGGTGCCCGCCACCTCGCCTGGCTAGTTTTTTGTAATTTTTTTTTAAGTAGAGACGGTAGAGACGGGGTTTCACTGTGTTTGCCAGGATGGTCTCGATCTCCTGACCTCGTGATCTCCCCGTCTCAGCCTCCCAAAGTGCTGGCATGACAGGCTTGAGCCACCGCGCCCGACCAGTTGGCACTCTTTATCCCGGGAGCACCACGTGGTTTCCAAATGCATTCCGGTGTAATCAGCACCTTGGTCCTGTGAGGTGGCATCTGACCTACTGATGTCCAGCTTGACTCTGGTTGTGTCCCCAGGGCTGAGGACTGGCCAGGAGGAGGGAGGGAGTCACCCGGGGTTAAATGGAGAAAAGACTCTTTCCCGGCTCTCAGGCTCAGGGCCGGGGGTGCAGAAGCCCAGTTGTCCCCTGGGCATGTGACTGCTAAAGGCGGTGGGGTGGGGTGGGGCACGCCGGGCCACGTCACTCATGGAGTCTCGTGGGCTCACCTGGCCTGCTCACTGGAACACAGGACTGCAAGAGGGATGACCAAGCCAGGTTTATTGTTCTGGGTTAAACCTGTGGAGGCAGGACCTGGGAAGGGGCATGGGGACAGATGAAGTTGGTGACTGTATCTTCCTGGTCACTGCTGGGTTCTCAGCACCCTTGGCCCCCACTCAAGTTCTAGGTGAAGCCCAGTGCTGGGCGATGGGGTCCTCTTCCTGACAGTGCAGCCTGTGGGATCACGTGTAAGATCCCACATGGAGGTAGGGGGTGGGGTGTTGGCCTGCGCTGGGACCAGCGTCCTCAGGAAGGTGTCTTGGAGGAGGTGGCGGCAGCAGCCCCATTCTTCTTGGCCGGGGCCTTCAGCAGGGCCAGCTTCTTGGGCAGGCTGCTGCTGGCTTTCATCATCACGTCATGTTCGATCTTCTTCCGGATCCCGACTTCCAGGTTCTGAGGGACAAGCGCAGGGCAGTCAGACTGTGACCTGGGGCTGAGAGAGGGCCTGACCAGTCACCCTCTTCCCGGCTACAGCTCGCAGGCGGTTAGATCCGCAACTGTCCCCTCGAACTGCCCCTGACTGTGGGTCTGGTGGCTGGGGTTTAAGTCCTGCATTCTCCGGGGCCTCCACACACACAAAAATCCTCACCTCTGCACCTTGACTTCTAAACCTCTACTCATGCCCGTTTTATGGATGGGGAAACAGTCTGCTACAGCCAGGAGGCACTGCTTGCCCAGGTCCCTAAACCGGATGGGATCCAGCGCGCCCACAGCCTCTGGTCCCAGCTTTTAGGTGGGCGCCTCCTCTGCCCCAGGTCATCTCTGCTTTGCAGACAGCAAGCTGAGGATCTGAGGGGTGGGCAAGGGAGCTGGCAAGTAAGGCAAAGGGGTGGGACAAAACCAGCAGTGTGAACCCCAAACTGGTGGCTCAGTCGCCTTCCCCAGACTGCCCCTGCCCTGCCGCTATGAGTTCCAATGGGCTGGGTGTGGTGGCTCAAGCTTGTAATCCCAGCACTTTTTGAGGCCGAGGCAGGAAGATCACTTGAGCCCAGAAACTTGAGACCAGCCTGGGCAACATAGCGAGACCGCATCTGTACTAAAATAAAAAATTAGCACAGTGTGGTGGTGCGTGCCTGTTGTCTCAGCTATTTGGGTGGTCGAGTCCAGGAGGTCCAGGCCACAGTGAGCTATGATCGTTCCACTACACTGCGGACTGGGGGCCAGCGTGAGACCCTGTCTCAAAGAAAAAAAAAAAAGTTCCCGCTGGGTGCAGTGGCTGTAATCCCAGTACCTTGGGAGGCCACGGCGGGTGGATCACCTGAGGTCACGAGCTTGAGACCAGGCTGGCCAACACGGCGAAACCCAATCTCTACTGAAACACAGAAAGTACCCAGATGTGGTGGCAGGCGCCTGTAATCCCAGCTACTCGGGGGGCTGAGGCAGGAGAATTGCTTGAACCCAGGAGGCAGAGGTTGCAGTGAGCCCAGATGACGCCATTGCACTGCACTCCAGCCTGGGCGATAAGAGCGAAACTCCATCTCAAAAAAAAAAAAAAAAAAAAAAGTTCCAATGACCACAATCACCAGCACTGGGACAGCTAACCAGGTACCTGGGCGCAGGGGTCATGGAGCCGGAAGTCAGTGCATGTACCGGGACAATATAAGCGTCAGTGGCGTAATATGTTACACTGTTAAAGGATGGTAAGCGCTGCTATGGCAAAAAGGAAACAGGAGTGAGGAGGGATGGGTACAGGTCACCATCAAGGCAGAACCCTCTGAAGTGAGCTGGAAGAAGGCAGCAGTGTGGATTATTGGGAGAGGAATCCAGGCAGACGAAACAGCCAGTGCAAAAGTTCTGAGGTGGGACAAGGAGCCCAGGAAGGGCTCCGGGAGGGAGGAGCCAGGGGCCAGTAAGGCTAGAGGGAGTGAGCAGAGAGGGTAGAAGGAGACGAGGGCAGATTCTGCAGCACCTTGGGGCTGAGTGAGGACTGGGCCTTTTTCCCGGGTGAGGTGGAAGCCATGGAGGATTCTGAGCCAAGGAGGGAAGGAGCCGACTCAGGTGCTCATGGGCACTCTCTGGCTTCTGTGAGAGGACCAGGTGGGATCCAGGAGACAAGAGAGAAGGTAGCTGCACTGGTCCAGGTGGGAAATGATGTAGGTGGGACCAGGTAGGGGCCAAGGAGGTGGGAGGCAGGTGGATTCTGGATTGATTCTAAGGGCAAAATAGGGGCGAGCCCAGTGGCTCATGCCTGTAATCCCAGCACTTTGGAAGTCCGAGGCGGGCAGATCATGAGGTCAGGAGTTCAAGACCAGCCTGGCCAACATGGTGGAACCCCATCTCTACTAAAAATGCAAAATAAATAAATAAATACATAAATAAAATAAAAATAAATTAGCCGGGCGTGGTGGTGCACGCCTGTAATCCCAGTTACTCGAGAGGCTGAGGCAGGAGAATGGCTTGAACCCAGGAGGCAGAGGTTGCACTAAGCCAAGATCACACCATTGCACTCCAGCCTGGGTGACAGACCGAGACTCCATCTCAAACAAAACAACAAAACAAAACAAAACAAAAACTAAGGGCAAAATGGATGGGATGAGACCGGGATGTGAGAGAAAGGAGGGATTCAAGGATGACCTATGGCATTTGGAAGGAAGTGATCACAGGTGGAGAAGGGCAGAATGGGAAGGGCGGATCAGGAACTTGGTTTTGGACATGTTGAGTATGAGGTTCTCCACCCCATGGAGGTAAGCGGGCCGCTGGGTACCCAGTTCTGAGGAAACCGACACTCTGGGGAGACGAAACAATTTGCTCAAGATCACTGGGCAGTTTCAAACCAGTGTGAGTACAATTCAAACCCAGGTTTGACTCCCACCAAAACCAGTTTTAAATCTCTTTCCAACTTCTTTACAAGTTCAACCTCACCAATCTACACATAAATGTTACACTTAAAAACCACCACAGGGTGGCTCACGCCTGTAATCCCAGCACTTTGGGAGGCAGAGGCAGGAGGATGGCTTGAGGCCAAGAGTTCAAGACCAGCCTGAGCAGCACAGTGAAACCTGTCTCTACGAAAAATACAAGACAAAATTAGCCGCATATTGGCGCGCACCTGCAATCCTACCTACTCGGGAGGCTGAGACGGAAAGATTGCTTGAGTCCAGGAGGTTGAGGCTGCAGTGAGCTATAATGGGGCCACTGCACTCCAGCCTGTACAACAGTGAGATCCTGACTCAAAAAAAATTACGATAACCAACGCACCTCACACTTCTTTGAGCCCTCTGCTGTTCTTGGAGGTTTACAAAGCTGGGCTTTCAATTCCCTTCCCATGTCACCTCGCGCCCTTCCTGAGTTCCATTAAAGAAAACAGTAACAGCAAAAGGCTGACGTTATTGGAACACTTTTTGCGCCGCAGGTCTTGCTTCTACGAGGCCCTGTTGAAACGGTAAGTGGTGTTCCTGCACCCCTTGCATAAGAAAGAAAAGGGAGGCTCACAGAGCTGGGAGTCCTCCAGGTTTCATCCCTTGCCCTTTGCCGATCCCTGTGCTCCTTCCCTTGCCAGGCCTCCAGGTTTCATCCTTCGTCCCTAGCACGTCCCCCAGCCCCTATCCCTCGCCAGCTTCCACCTCTTGCCCCCCTGCGCCCCAGGCTCCATCCTTCGCTCCTAACGCGGCCCCTGGCTCTATCCCTCGCTCCTAGCTCGTCTCCGGGATTCATCCTCTTTCCTCACCCACCCCCGGGCTCCACCCCTCGCCCCTCGCCGTCCTCCGGGTTCCACCCCTCGCTGCTCGCCGCCCTCCCGGATCCATCTCTCGCCCTGGCACACCTTCTTGAGCTTTTGCTGCTGCACGACGCGCGCCTTCTTGGGAGCGATAACACGACCTGGGGAAAGATGCGCTCACGTGAGGCCTGGAAGCCGCGGGTCTACCTCGCCCCCAAGTCCCCCGGCCACTCCTTACCGCCTTTTCTCGGGCCCCGATTCTTTTCAGAGGCCGCCGCTGCTGTCTTGCTCTTTGCGGGCTTGTGCGCCTGGAACTTGCGCTGCCCCTGCGCCATGATCCGGCACGCAACGGAAGAGGCGTGGCAGTAGTAGCCGGAAGGCACAGGGAACCATGGGATACAGCGGGGCGGAAAAACGCAAGAACTCACGGGATACAATGTGGCACAGAGTTAAAGAGACAGTATCCCGTAATAGTAGTGGATCACAGCCGGAGTTTTCAAACGTTACGAACAAAAAGGTGACAATGATAAAGCTAACGTTTATTGAGTGCTTATGTGTTTTAGAAAACTTACAACGTTTTATGATCTTTACACATAAAAACTTAGACTAGGTTTAGGGTGCGGCACTCACCTCTGGTGCGGAATTTAAGAACGTCCAAAAACTTTGGTAATCGTAAACAATATTTTCAAGACTTAAAAAATATTTTAATATCCAAAATAATCAAATTGTCAAACTACATCCTGCAGACCGGCAGCATAATTCTGTAAATAAAATTAGAGTGGAACCAGGGTATTGAGGTCAGTGAGCTCAAGGCACAAGTGCAGGGTTCCAGCCTCTTCAAAATTTTATTTAGGCCGGGCTCGGTGGCTCATGCTTGTAATCCCAGCACTTTGGGAGGCCGCGGTGTGCGGATCACCCGGGGTCAGGAGTTCGAGACCAGCTATGACCAGTATGGTGAACCCCTGTCTCTAATAAAAATACAAAAATTAGCCGGGCATAGTGCCGGACTCTGTAATCCCAGCTCCTCGGCAGGCTGAGGCAGGAGAATCGCTTGAACCCAGGAGGCGGAGGTTGCAGTCAGCCGAGATGGCGCCACTATACTCCAGCCTGGGTAACAGAGCAAGACCCTGTCTCAAAAAAATATCTTTTTTGTTTTGTTCATCATGGATTTTTCTTTTTTTTCAAAGAGATGGGGTCTCACTCTGTTGCCTAGAGTGAAGTGCAGTAGTGCAATCAAAGCACCCTGCATCCTTGAACTCCTGGGCTCAAGCCATCCTCCCACCTCAGCCTGAGTAGCTGGGGCTAGAGGTGTGAGCCACCATGCCCAGCTCATTTTAAAAAAAATTTTGTTTGTAGAGACAAGGTCTCGCTATGTTACCCAAACTGGTCTCAAACACCTGGGCTTAAGCAATCCTCCCACCTTGGCCTCCCAAAGTGCTGGAATTACAGGCATGAGCCACCAAGCCTGGCCTCATCATGAATTTTTGCATTAATTTTGATTTTTAAAAAATACTGCTATACGGTCAGGCGCAGTGGCTTATGCCTGTAGTCCCAGCACTTTGGGAGGCTGAGGTGGGGGTGGGGGGGATCATTTGAGGTCAGGAGTTCGAGACCAGCCTGGCCGACATGGTGAAATCATGTCTCTACTAAAAATAAAAAAATTAGCTAGGCATGTTGGCGCATGCCTGTAATCCCAGCTACTCAGGAGGCTGAGGCAGGAGCATCTCTTGAACCGGGGAGGCAGAGGTTGCAATGAGCTGAGATCACGCCACTACACTCCAGCCTGGGCAACACAGTGA
>NW_012102366.1:1266539-1276398 GCF_000951045.1 Mandrillus leucophaeus
TGACCTCATGATCCGCCTGCCTCAGCCTCCCAAAGTGCTGGGATTACAGGTGTGAGTCACCACACCCAGCCTGTTATCCACATTTTATAAATGACGAAACCAAGGCACAGAGAGGCGAAGTGACTTGCCCAAGATCATATAGTGGAAAAAGTGGCAGAGTCAGGATTTGAATCTGGGCAGCCTGGCTCTAGATGCTGGGCTGTAGATGGAAGGCCCTGTCTGAGCTCCCTGCACTAGGAACAAGTGTGGTCAGGGGCAAGAAGGTCAGCTTTTGGGTAGCCGTTCAAGAAATGTATTAAAAAACCTAGAGAGGCAGGCTAGGGAGAGCTGTGTTGGTTACATCTGGGGTCCATCTAGGGTTCCATTCCTGGAAGAGATGGTGGTGGTTAGGGCTGCCCGGAGCTCCTCAGGGGCAAAGACCCCCAGTTCTGTGATGATGCCGCCAGTGATGAGGTCATGGGGGGTGACATCGAAGGCAGGATTCCAAACTCCAATCCCTGCAGGGGAGAGAGGGGAGGCAAGGAGGCAGGAATTTGCTTCTGTGAAAGTTCTCAGGTTGTGGTCACCTGTTTCTATCACAGTGGTTCTTGGTATTAGGGAGTCCTTGAGAACCTAAGGATTCTCACCTCAAAAGTACATGCAGGCACGGACATTGTATGCAATAGTAAGTTTAGATTCACCACCGCTCTTAGACTGTCACTCCCCAAGGAGAATTCACAGTCCTATACACATCTATCCCACTTATTTTTTTATTTTTTGTGAGATGTAGTTTTGCTCTTGTTGCCCAGGCTGGAGTGCACTGGCGCAATCTCGGCTCACCACAACCTCCACCTTCTGGGTGCAAGCGATTCTCCTGCCTCAGCCTCTTGAGTAGCTGGGATTACATGCATGCACCACTATGCCCGGCCACTATTTTTAGTAGTCAGTCCATGTTGGTCAGGCTGGTCTCGAACTCTCGACCTCAGGTGATCTGCCCGCCTCGGCCTCTCAAAGTGCTGGGATTATAGGTGTGAGCCACCGTGCCTGGCCTATCCCACTTATTTTTTTAGTTTTATTTTTAATTATTATTATTATTTTTTGAGACAGAGTCTCGTTCTGTCACCCAGGCTGGAGTACAGTGGTGTGATCTCGCCTTAGTGTAGTGTAACCTCTGCCTCCTGGGTTCAAGCGATTCTCCTGCCGCAGCCTCCTGAGCAGCTGGGACCACAGACGTCACCACCATGCCTGGCTGTTTTTTTGTTTTTTTGTTTTTTTTGAGATGGAGTTTTGCTGTTATCACCTAGGCTGGAGTGCAGTGACATGATCTCAACTCACTGCAACCTGTGTCTCCCAGGTTCAAGATATTCTCCTGCCTCAGCCTTCCAGGTAGTTGGGATTACAGGTTCTTGCCATCTCGCCCGGCCAATGTTTTTTTGTATTTTTAGTAGAGACGGGGCTTCACCGCATTGGCCAGGCTGTTCTCGAACCCCTGACCTCAGGTGATCCGCCCACCTCAGCCTCCCAAAGTGTTGGGATTACAGGCGTGAGCCACTGTGCCTTTTTTTTTTTTTTTTTTTTGTGAGACAGAGTCTTCCTCTGTTGCCCAGGCTGGAGTGCAGTGGCGCAATCTCGGCTCACTGCAAGCCCCGCCTCCCAGGTTCACACCATTCTCCTGCCTCAGCCTCCCGAGTAGCGGGGACTACAGGTGCCTGCCACAACGCCCAGCTAGTTTTCTGTATTTTTAGTAGAGATGGGGTTTCACCGTGTTAGCCGGGATGGTCTCGATCTGCTGACCTCGTGATCTGCCCGCCTTGGCCTCCCAAAGTGCTGCGATTACAGGCGTGAGCCACCACGTTCGGCAATTTTTGTATGTTTTTAGTAGAGACGTGGTGTCGCTCTGTTGGCTAGGCTGGTCTGGAACGCTGACCTCAAGTGATCCGCCAGCCTCTGCCTCCCAAAGTGTTGGGATTATAGGCGTAAGACACTGCATCCGGGTGCATGGACTAATATTTAAAGGGCCAGTCATTGATCTAAACGTCCTGTGGGTTAATTCACTGATGGCCGTTGGGTTTATGCAGCAGGTTCTAGCCAAAGCCCATTTTACAGATAGGATCAGTGAGGATCTCAGGGAATTAGAGAATTTAGGGAACTTGCTAATGGTTGCACAGCCAGGAAGTATAGGCAGCTAAGAAAAGTCTTGCAGCAAGGCATGGTAGCTCACGCCTGTAATCTCAGTGCTTTGGGAGGCTGAGGCAGGAGGATCGCTTGAGGTCAGGAGTTCGAGACCAGCCTGGGGAACACAGCGACACCCTATCTCTATAAAAATAAACAAATAAAAATAAAAATAAGTCTAGAAATATCTTGTTTTTTCTTTTTTTTCTTTTTTTTTTTGAGACAGAGTCTCACTCTGTTGCCCAGGCTGGAGTGCAGTGGCGCAATCTCAGCTCACCACAACCTCCGCCTCTCAGGTTCAAGTGAGTCTCCTGCCTCAGCCTCCTGAGTAGCTGGGATCACAGGCGGATGCCACCATGCCCAGCTAATTTTTGTATTTTTAGTAGAGACGGGGTTTCACTATGTTGACCAGACTGGTCTCAAACTCCTGACCTTGCGATCTCCCTGCCTCGGCCTCCCAAAGTGCTGGGATTACAGGTGTGAGCCACCTCGCCTGGCCGTCTTGGTTTTTCTTTACCAACACGTGGCCAGGCAGATATTCTTATTTCCTCTTAAGAAAACCTAAGTGGAGATTAGCAAGACAGTCGTTCAAGACCATTCATATAACGGGTTAGTTGTAAATTCTGATGTTGGATCTGACCTCCAGGATGCAACTGTTAGAAGAAGCGGCTTGGGCCAGGCACGGTGGCTCACACCTGTAGTCCTAGCGCTTTGGGAGGCAGAAGCAGACTGATTGCTTGAGGTCAGTAGTTTATAACTAGCCTGGTCAACATGTTGAAACCCCATCTCTACTAAAAATACGAAAATTAACCGGGTGTGGTGGCGCCCACCTGTAGTCCCAGCTACTCAGGAGGCTGAGGCAGGAGGATTGCTTGAACCCAGGAGGTGGAGGTTGCAGTGAGCTGAGATCACACCACTGCACTCTAGCCTGAGGGACAGAGCAAGACTCCATCTGAAAAAAAATAAAAAGAAGAAAAAGTGGCTTGTAGGAGCTGTGTATGTTCCAGAAGGATGACAAGGCCCTGCATATCACCTGCCTCCATGAAGTGCTCAGAAGCTGGGGTGTGGCCTTTCTGAGGGGGTGGCTTACCGGGTGCCGCAATCCGGACCCCATTAACATCAGTCAGCTCCTGGGCTGGTCGCTCTTCAATAATGATCTCCTTGCCGGTCTCCAGACGGAGGTCACATGAGGAGCTGGGGGCAGCCACGTAGAAGGGAATGCCGTGGTGCTTGGCGACAATGGCCAGCTGGTAGGTGCCCACCTTGTTGGCTGTGTCACCGTTGGCAACCACGCGGTCAGCTCCCACGACCACGGCTGGGGAGGGGGTGCATGAAAAGTTGGGGGTCATTACCTGGCCCCATGTCCCAGAGCCCTGCCCCCAGGCCTTACCCCCCAGGACTTACTGTCTGCTTACCTGACACGCCCCTATGGGCCATGGCAGCAGCCACCATGCTGTCGGCGATAAGGGTGGCAGGGATCTGCTCATAGACCAGCTCAAAGGCCGTCAGCCGGGCTCCCTGGTTGTAGGGCCGGGTCTCTGTGCAGAAGGCATGCTCCAGGCGGCCCAGGCTGTGCAGTGAGCGGATCACACCTGTGGGGGCCCCGCACACCAGGAGAGGGCCCCGGGGAGGGGCAAACAGACAAGGTGGTTCCATTGGTTAGGGGTGCAGGCTCCTAGACTGGGCGTGGATTGCCCAAGGCTTACCAAGCACAGTCCCACCCAGGGGCCTTCGCAGTGGCAGTTCTCTCTGCCTGGTATGCTCTTCCCAATGCTCACATACCTCTGTTTCACGTCTGTTTAAAGGACACCTTCTCGGTGAAGCCTTCTCTGATCTCTCAGTTTTGCATAGCAATCCCCACACTTCCAGCGTCCTGCTCTCTGTCCTTAGCATTTATCACTTTTTTTTTTTTTTTGAGATGGAGTCTCACTTTGTCACCCGGGCTGGAGTGCAGTGGCACAATCTCTGCTCACTGCAAGCTCTGCCTCCCGGGTTCATACCATTCTCCTGCCTCAGCCTCCCGAGTAGCTGGGACTACAGGTGCCCGCCACCACGCTGAGCTAATTTTTTGCATTTTTAGTAGAGACGGGGTTTCACCACGTTAGCCAGGATGGTCTTGGTCTCCTGACCTCGTGATCCACCCACCTCAGCCTCCCAAAGTGCTGGGATTACAGGCGTGAGCCACCACACCCAGCCCCAGCATTTATCACCTTCTAACACCTCATGTGTACAGGCAGTCCCCCTTTTCTGTGGGTTCTCCATCCATGGACTCAACTACGTGGACTGATAATATTTGAAAAGAATTGCTGGAACCCAGGAAGCAGAAGTTTCAGTGAGCCGAGGTCGTGCCATGGCACTCCAGCCTGGGTGATAGAGCAAGACTCTGTCTCCAAAATAAATAACTAAATAAAAAGCAATCCTCCCATCTCAGCCCCCTCCCGAATAGCTGGGACCACAGGTGCATACCACTACACCAGCTAATTTTAGTATTTTTTGTAGAGATGGGGTTTTGCCATGATGCCCAGGCTGGTTTTGAGCCCCTGAGCTCAAGTGATCCGCCTGCCTTGGCCTCCCAAAGTGTTGGCATTACAGGCTTAAAAATAGAGACGGGGTCTTGCTATGTTGCCAAGGCTGGTTTGGAACTTCTGAGTTCAAGCAATCCTCCCACCCCAGCCTCCCCATTACAGGCCTGCACCGCCACTACACCTAGCCAGTAACAACAATATACATAGTATTTACATGGTACTAGCTATGATATGCAATCTAGAGATGTTTTAAAATATAGGGGTGGGCTGGGCATGGTGACTCATGCCTGTCATCCCAGCACTTTGGGAGGCCGAGGCTGGCGGATTACCTAAGGTCAGAAGTTCAAGACCAGCCTAGCCAACGTGGTGAAACCCCGTCCCTACTAAAAATATAAAAATTAGCTGGGTGTAGTGGCTCACGCCTGTAATCCCAGACACTCAGGAGGCTGAGGCATGAGAATCTCTTGAACCTGGGAGGCGGAGGTTGTAGTGAGCTGAGATCATGCCACTGCACCAGCCTGGGCGACAGAGCAAGACTGTCTAAAAAAAAACCAAAAACAAACAAACGAACAAAAAATATATATATATGAATGTGCACAGGTTATGCAAATATGATGGCATTTTATATTATGGACTCGCGCATCCATGGATTTTGGTATCTGTGGGAGGTCCTGGAACCAGTCCCCCACGGATATTGAAGGACAACTGTATTTATCTTGCCTGTTGACTGTTCCTGCTGCTTGCCTGGGACCCCTGAAAGCAGAGGTTTTGTCTGTTTTGTTCACTGCTGCGTCCCCAGCAAATGGAAGTGTCTGAGCACAGCAGGTGCTTACTAAATGCTGTGTGAGTGAATGAATCAAAGGCAGAGGTCTTGCCATCAAGGCCTCGGTTCCCAGGGATGAAGGTGGGACTCAGGCAGGTAGGGAAATTTCCTGGGGGATTTAGGGTCATGTGGAATCTGCTGCCTTGGCCCCCTACAGCCCACTCCCCCTGTCTCCTGGTCACAGCTACCTGACCTTTCTCTGCTCACTCCCTTCTCCCCAGTTCCTCTTGGAGTCCAAGTCCTGCCCTGGCTCTAGGCATATGGCTCAGTAAGCGTCCATCGAATGACTGCTCTAGGATGGGCAGTTGGCCCTAGTGGACCCCTGAGATACTTTTCTAGTACAGGAGGCTCTTTTCCTCCTGATTTGAACCCTAACAGCCCCCTGCCAGCTCATGCAACCTGAAGATGAAGGAGGGCAGAGCTGAAGAACAGAGATAGATAGGTCCTGATGCTACTGGTTGAGCCCCTTGATCTAGCCATACCTGAAGCCAACCCTATAAGTGTTTCTGTACTAGAACTAATACCTTCACATTTTTTTGTGGAGAAAGTGGTTGGGGTTTGGGATTCTTTCTCTTGTATCCAAAAAAGGTCCTAGAAGGCCCTCCCCTACCCCCTTAGGAGGCCCTCTCACCTAGGGCTGTACCATAGCCAGCGGTGGCCAGAGCACCGGTGTTACAGTGGGTCAGCACAGTCACCTTGCCACCGCTGGGGGCCACCCGCTCCAGGAGGTGGCGGGCTCCCAGGTCCCCAATGCTTCGGTTGTCTCTGAGGTCTTTCTCCAGCATGTCCTCGGCGCAGCGGATCACTCTGGGGCCGACAAGGAGTTTTAAGCACCAGCCACCAGGCCCCGGGGCCCAGGCCAACCCCTCCTCTCTGCCCAGCGCTGCTGTCCTGGAGCCCTCCTGCTCAAAGCCTCTCATTGCCGTGGGGCCTGGACCCTTCTGCCACGGCCACCGAAATGTCACTCCATTCATTCATCCAAACACATGTTTACCGAGCAGTTCCAGTGTGACTCGGCAGTAAACACGACAAAAAAATCTCTGCCCCTATGGAGTTGACACTGGGGTGAGGGAACCAGTTGATGAATAATAAAATGAAGGAAAAGACGGTGGAATTACGCAGAGAGCAGTGGCTGCAGAGAGCAGTGGGTGAGCTGGATCATATAGGATGGTGGAGGAGGGCGCTATGGATACCTGGCCTGCACCAATGGCACGTGCGAAGGCTGTAAGGCAGGATTGAGCTTGGTGGGGTAAAGTGACATTGCAGGGAGGGGCTGGAGCAGAAGGGAAGTGGGGGGAAAAAGATGGCAGGAAGGGGACCAGAACAGGAAAAAAGTTCCTCAAAAGCAGAAATCAGGAGGACAAGGTGACACCAGAAAGGGCGTCCAAGGGCAGATAAGGGGTTGGGTGTATTCAGGGGAGGCACGATTAAGGAGTTGGGTTTCCGGGCCAGGCTGACCAGGCCAGACTCCGGGCCCCATCTTTGGGGCCCTGGACAAGGGACTTAAGGGCGCCGTGCCTCAGTTTCCCCATCTGTATAATGGGTCACTGTACTTAAAAAGAGTCAATATGATTCCTGCTCAGCACAGTGCCTGGTACCAGATCCCCGTACCTCTCCCGGACCGCCTCCTCCGTAGCGCCCTCCCGCTCGGCCTCCCGGGCTGCAGCGTCAGCCAGGTCGCGGGCGGCGCGGGCCATGTTGACAGCGGTGGGCCGGGCGGTGACGAGGAAGCTCAGCTTGTCGCGCACGAAGGCCACGAGTGCGGCGAGTCCTGGACCCCCGGCGCCCGCCTGCAGCTCCACGGCGAGACTGAGACAGCCCACCAGGGCTATGGCCGGGGCGCCCCGCACCTGCGGGGAGGGATTCGGGCGTCTGAGACTGCAGGCGCGGGCGCATTCCCACCTCCAGCCCCGCCGCCCCGCCGTCCCGCCGCACCTTCATGGCGCGGATGGCTTCCCAGGCCTGGCGCACCGAGTCCACCGCCTCGTAGCGGCTCTGCTGGGGCAGAAGCAGCTGGTCTAGGATCTGCAGGGAGCCCCGCGAGTAGCGGATCGCCTCCAGGGTCATGGTGCAGCAACCAAGCCCAGCACAACTCACTGGGAGTAAGAGTTCTGCGCGCACTTGAGGGGGCGGGACCATGGACGGAGCCGCCCCCGGAAAAAGGGACATGCGCATGCGCATCCAACCCGACCCGCAGGTTCGCAGGACTCGCGGTACACGTGGCCGAACTCACTGCACGTCTCCCGCCAAACCCGGACGGAGTGAGCCGCCTCCTCGAAACCACAAAAGTGGCAGCATTTATGGGACGCCTACTGGATACCAGGCCCTGTGTTTAGCATCCTGCAGTCCAGAGTTAGGGGTGTATCCCCAGTGGCAAGGTAACATCAAGTGTTCAAACGAAAGAATTTAAATGATCTTCCTTCTCCAAGGTTGAGGGGGAGGCAGTGGGGGGTCGTGTGCCCCTTGATGGATGCACGGCTGTTTCTGGGCCATTTTCTGCTCGGTTTCATTCAAAAGTAACATGCAGGATGGGCGCTGAGGCTCACGCCTGGAATCCCAACACTTTGGGAGGCTGAGTCTGGCGGATCACTTGAGGTCAGGAGTTCGAAACCAGCCTGGCCAACATGGCGAAACGCCGTCTCTACTAAAAATACAAAAAATTAGCCAGGCGTGGTGGCGGGCACCCGTAGTCCCAGCTACTTGGGAGGCTGAGACCGAAGAATCACTTGAACCCAGGAGGCAGAGGTTGCAGTGAGCCGAGATTGCGCCACTGCACTCCAGCCCGGGTGACAGCGAGACTCAGTCTCAAAAACAAAACAAACAAAAATACCCCCAAAAGTAACAGGCATGGGGGGCTTTTCCATGGGCCACCCCTGGGTTGGGGATAATAAAAAGCTCATACCTGTGGGCTCCAGCCCCCACTGCATGTGGCACAGATCCTGGGTACCCCGTGTGCCTTGTCCCTGGCCTTGTGTGTGTGGTTCCTGGCCCCCTTTTCACCCTTCACACTCGGCCCATGCCACCTCCTCCAGGAAGTCTGTCCTGATTCCTGGCCAACCTGAACCACCACCTTGAGACTCTTGTCACTCTGGGAGGGGACCACGTCCATGGTCACAGCTATGACCCTATACTAGAATTTGCTGATGAGAGGCCTGTCAAGCGTGGTCAACTTGGGGCTTGTGGGGGGAAGCCCCAGGGCCCAGCTAACAACCCAAGAGAGGGAAGAAGAGACAGGTCTTTAATGTACGGAGTCTCACAAGGCACAAACACCCTCACCAAGACCAAATAAATAACTCCACGGTTGCAGGAAGGCGAGGTCTGGGGAGGGGGTGGCATCTGAGCTCTCCCAGGGCTGGTGGGCGAGCGGGGGTCTGCAGTCTGTGAGGGGCCTCCTGGGTGTGTCCGGGCCTCTGGAGCGGGGCCAGTCCTCAGGATAGGGACTGCTCACTCACTCTCCGAGTCAGAGTAGTCCGCCACGAGGGAGGAGCCGAGGCTGCAGGGGTGCTGCGTGTCTGCGGGGTCGGGGTCAGCTGCCTCCTGGGAGGAGCCTGCTAGTGACAGGGGCTTGTCCTGATGGCTCCCTTCCTGCCCCCTCGGCCTGCTGCACTTGGGGGTCTCAACTGTTTCTGGAGGACAGTCTCCGGGGGACATGGGCCGGTCCTGGGCAGCCTCCTCTGGGACCCGCGGTTCCCCAGACTTGCGGGTGTCAGCCGCATACTGGGGACTCTCCGGGACATCCCGAGACCTCCGCCGCACGATGCCCAGGTCCCCCACGGTGATGGGGGAGGTGGCAAGCGCGGTTCTGCGGCTCTGGGCCAGCTTCTTCAGGACGCCGCTGACCTTGCTGCTGGAGGCGGATCCGGGGGCGGAGGGGAACCAGGAGCGGCTGATGATCTCGGTTCGCTTCAGTTTCTGCTTGTCCTCGTAGGCTGGAGGAGAGGAGAGGACATTTCAGGGGCGGCAGAGGAGGGGGTCCAGAACTGCCCTACAGTAGACTAGAGTCCACTCAAGGCTGAGGACCCCCCCCATCTCCAAGCAACTCTGAGCCTCCCTGCCCGCTTTTCCCCCTGGCTTTCTACGCACAGTCCAGGGTGTGGAACTTCAGCAGGGCCGCCAGCCTGCGGTCATCTTCCGTCTCGGGCACCAGCGGGATGGTCAGGCTCGCCTTGGCCTGCAAGGCCTGATCTCGCTCCTCCTCCTCCTGGATGGCTTTTTTCTTTTCCTGTGTGGAGGGCCCAGAACACCAGAGACAGGGGGTGTGTGTCAAAGCCCTGTCTCTTCTGTGTGCTAGGGGGCACTGCTGCAACTCTCGGGGTCTCAATTTACTCTTCTTTTTTGAGAAAGAGTCTCATTCTGTCAC
>NW_012102366.1:1277023-1285022 GCF_000951045.1 Mandrillus leucophaeus
TGGCCTCAAACAATCCTCCCACCTGAGCCTCCCAAAACACTGGGATAACGGGTGTGAGCCACCGCGTACAGCCTCATCCCACAAATATTTCTGGGATACCCACCTTGTGCTAGGTTTTGTTCTAGACACTGGGGATGCAGCGGCAGGCAGGGAAAAACCCTTGCCCTGGTGGAGCTGGCCTCTAGTGGTGAGACAGTGATAAGGAGAAAAAAAAAATGCAGGACAGGTGGGTAGGGGATGGGCTGGGAGGTTCCATTTAAAATGTGGTGGCCAGGTCGGGTGCAGTGGCTCACGCCTGTAACCGCAGCACTTTGGGAGGTTGAGGCGAGTGGATCACATGAGGCCAGGAGTTAGAGACCAGCCTGGCCAACATGGTGAAACTCAGTCTCTACTAAAAATACAAATATTAGCCAGGCATGGTGGTAGCGGGCACCTGTAATCCCAGCTACTTGGGAGGCTGAGGCAGGAGAATCGCTTGAACCCAGGAGGCGGAGGTTGCAGTGAGCCGAGATCGCGTCATTGCACTCCAGCCTGGACAATAAGAGTGAAACTCGGTCTCAAAAAAAAAAAAAAAAAAAAAGGCCTGGCGCGGGTGGCTCACGCCTGTAATCTCAGCACTTTGGGAGGTCGAGGCGGATGGATCAAAAGGTCAGGAGATCGAGACCACGGTGAAACCCCGTCTCTACTAACAATACAAAAAATTAGCCGGGCGTGGTGGCGGGCACCTGTAGTCCCAGCTACTCGGGAGGCTGAGGCAGAAGAATGCCGTGAACCTGGGAGGAGGAGTTTGCAGTGAGCCGAGATCACGCCACTGCACTCCAGCCTGGGTGACAGAGGGAGACTCCATCTCAAACAAACAAACAAAAAAGACAGGGCATGATCACCATGTAGCCGACAGGGAAACTGAGGCTCAGAGGGTCCAGTGGCCTGCTCACAGCTAGGATGTGGTGCAGTGAGGGCTGGACCTGGGCCCTGGCCCACCAAGCATCCTCTCTGACCCTGGGCTGGAGCCCCCCTCACCCGGAACCTTCTCCGCAGCATGCTGTTGAGGGCAAAGTCATCCTTCCAGGCGCTCTGGGCCTCCTGGATGTGGCTCAGGGTGGGCAGTGCCTTCTTGAGCGTGCTCCGGTCAGCCTCGCCATGCTCCAGCCGGAACATGGCGTCCGTCTCCAGCTTCTGCTTCTTCTCATGCTCTGCAACGACCAGAGCTTGGCTGGGCTTTGGGGAGCCCAGCGCAGACTCAGGGCCAGGGACCCCAGGCAGTTAAGTGGGTGGCGCTCACCTGTGGTCAGCACCTGCTCATTGTCCGCCATGTCCCAGCGCTCCTCCTTGCGCTGGGCGCCACTCACGATCACGTAGTCGCAGTTGGCGGGGTCCGTCTGCATCTCGATGTAGTTGACACAGAGATGGCATTTCATCCGGAACCTGGGAGGAAGCGGTGGGCAGGAGTCAGGAGGCTATGGCTGTGCCCCAGGACAGCCCTGTCACCTCTGCCTGCTTCTTTCCAGCCAATGGTGTCATTTGACAAAAATTCACTGAGCACCCACTGTGTGCTGTGTAGAACCATGGGCAAAAGGGGCACACCCCGGCACCCAGAACAGACCTTCTGTCAGTGGGGCTGCAGTTGGCTTCTTCATTTGTTCATTCAGCTGTTTGTTCATTCATTCATTGACTCATCCGTTTTTTTGGTTCATTTATTCATTAATTCATTTGTTCATTCACCTGTTTGTTCCATCCATTCATTCACTCATCCGTTTTTTTGGTTCATTTATTCATTAATTCATTTGTTCATTCAGCTGTTTGTTCATTCATTCATTCACTCATCTTTTGGTTCATTTATTCATTAATTCATTTGTTCATTCAGCTGTTTGTTCATTCATTCATTCACTCATCCTTTTTTGGTTCATTTATTCATTAATTCATTTGTTCATGCAGCTGTTTGTTCATTCATTCACTCATCCTTTTTTAGTTCATTTATTCATTAATTCGTTTGTTCATTCAGCAATTTGTTCATTCACTCATCCGTTTTTTGGTTCATTTATTCACAAATCCATTTGTTCATTCAGCTGTTTGTTCATTCATTCACTCATCCTTTTTTGGTTCATTTATTCATTAATTCATTTGTTCATTCAGCTGTTGGTTCATTCATTCATTCACTCATCCTTTTTTTGGTTCATTTATTCATTAATTCATTTGTTCATTCATTAGTGCATGTTTGTTGGTTCCCTGATTCATTTGTTAAATTAATTCATACGTTCATTTGCTCATCCATCCATTTGTCCATTCATTCATCATCTGTTCATTCGCTCCTTTGTTCATTCATTCATTCATTTATCCATTAGTTCATTTATTCCACAAATCCACCCAAGACAGGCTGCTCTGTGGCAGGCTCAGTGCCAGCTGCTGGGGACATTGCTGAGTAGTGGAAAAGCCAGCCTGCTCGTGGCAAGGCTGACGTCCCAGCAGGGGCCACCTTGATAGCAAGGGCACAAGCAACCAGTGTCGAGTCTCACTTTAGAAAAGGTGTCTCTGAGGGGTGGTGTTTGAGCAGAAACCCTGGGTGGTGGAGGAGTCTTGGAGCCACCTGGGGAAGAGCATTCCAGGTGGAAGCACAGAGGTGGGTGTGTCCCTGGGGTGTGTGAGGGACAATGAAGAGGCCAGGGAGGGGGACAGCAGGAGGCGGTTAGGGTGAAGAAAGGACAGGCAGAGTGTGCGGGGCCTTGTGAGCCAGAGGGAGGACTTGGGCTTTTCCTGAGGAAGGTGGGAGCCATGGAGGGTTGGGGGTGGGGTGGGGGCGGGGCGTGCCCTGATTCACGAACCAGGGCGGTTTCCAGGAGAGTCCTGCAGGGAATGGGTTCCCTCCCACTCAGGCTCTTTGTAGTCCCCTCGCCCTGTGGCCACCCCACCTGTTCCCAAGACGCCACCAAGCCACCCTTACCTGTAGATTGGGGTTGTGTAGTAATTGCCCACCTTCTTCTTTTCTGCGTTGTAACGAACACCTGAAGGGGGTCAGACGTGGGTGGTTATTTCATTGCCATGTGAATTTTGCAGATGGGTAAACTGAGGTACAAAGAGGCTCACTGTCACTTGCTGAGGGTTCCCCAACTGGGAGGAGTTAGAGATGGGACTGGAAGCCAGAGCTTGGCTTCTGCAAGGAGCTCTCTGCAAAGGAGCTTCCATGGCCAGCCAGTCACTCGGGTGCCAGTCTCCTCCCGCGTTCCTGATCAGGACCCTCCCACCCGCCCCCGGCAGCACCCAGCAGTTAGGGGGTCTGATGTCTGCGGGATTGAATGGAGGGCGGGCGGAGGCTCACCCATGCCGATGTGGTTCTTGCAGCCATCGCACCAGATGTTATACGGCATTTCGAATCTGCAAAGACACACAGCATCTTACTTGCTCTTGTCTACTTGGACACTCCCTGGGTCTCCACACCTGTGACTGGCTGTGATTGTGATTTGAGCGGTGGGGTATTAGACTGCCCCCTCTGAACGGGAGTTGCTGCAGTTACATTACACGGGAAATGGATACATAGAAGAAAAAGAATCACAACCATTGTAACTGAGCAGGAACTTCCTGCCTGCTCGAAAGCAGACTGACCAGGTCCAGGGACAGCTGCCTTTGGGTGTTGCTGAGACTTTTTTTTTTTCTTTTGAGACAGAGTCTTGCTCTGTCCCCGACGCTGGAGTGCAGTGGCGCGATCCTGGCTCACTGCAACCTCTGCCTCCTGGGTTCAAGCAATTCTTATGCCTCAGTCTCCCAAGTAGCTGGGATTATAGGTGTGCACCACCACATCCGGCTAATTTTTTTTTTTTTTTTGAGACAGTCTCGCTCTGTTGCCAGGCTGGAGTGCAGTGGCACGATCTTGGCTGACTGCAACCTCCGACTCCCTGGTTCAAGCGATTCTCCTGCCTCAGCCTCCTGAGTAGCTGGGATTACAGGTGTGAGCCACCGCACCCAGCCTAATTTTCTCTATTTTTAGTAGAGACAGGGTTTCACTGTGTTGGCCAGGCTGCTCTTGAACTCCTGGCCTCAAGTGATCCACTCGCTTCACCCTCCCACAGTGCTGGGATTACAGTCGTGAGCCACTGCGCCCAGCCACAATCACTGTATTTTTTGAGAGTCCTGTGTGATCAAGTCCAGGTTGGCCTACCACCGGATGAGATACAACACAGAGCAGAGCCCAGTTGTAAAGGTCAAGGCCCCGCTAGACCCGCCAGTCCCCAGCCAGCCAACTCGGAAACACGTGGGAGCCCAGCCCAGATCAGGCCAGGCCAGGCCAGGCCAGCCCAGCCCAGCCCAGCAGAGGTATTTTGCTGAGCTGCAGACATGTGAGCAATAACAAATGCTTATTGTTTTGTTACATGGCAATAACTGACTGATATAGTGACTTTCTACTTTATGGACTGAAGACCCCGCAGCACTGGGCCAGCGAGGGCACTGAACTCTCCTTGAGACTGAAGGACGGGGGCAGAACGGTGGGGTCCTCAGGTGATGCCGAGCCTTACCGGATGATGAGGATGCCCTGTGACAGCTTCCGAGCCCGCTCCCGAAGTGGGTGGCTGTTGTGGTATCGGTTGAGAGAGCCATGCTGTGTGGAGAGGATGAGGGAGCGGATTAGTGCTGCTGAGCTGGGGGAGCTCACACGCTTCTCTGTCACTCTTACTGCTTTGCGACAAGTGCCTCATGGGTGGGAGAGGCCTTGATTCTTATGTCCTGCAGGACAGGGTGTTCACAGCAATATGGGAGGCATCCAGGTCTTACTGGAACACATAGGCTTGGAACCAGGAATGTGAGTTTGAACAGTCCCTCTCCTATTTATTTATTTTTTGAGATGGAGTTTTGCTCTTCTCGCCCAGGCTGGAATGCAATGGCATGACCTTGGCTCACTGCAACCTCTGCCTCCCGGGTTCAAGCGATTCTCCTTCCTCAGGCTCCGGAGTAGCTGGGATTCCAGGTACCTGCCACCACGCCTGGCTAATTTTTTTGTATTTGTAGTAGAGACGGGGTTTCACCATGTCACCCAGGCTGGTCTTGAACTTCTGACCTCAGGTGATCCATTCACCTTGGCCTCCCAAAGTGCTGGAATTACAGGTGTTAGCCACTGTGCCCAGCCCCATTCCCATTTATGAGCTGAAAGAGCCAGGGGACTCTGGGCAAGTGACCTCACATTTTGCCTTCCTGAGCCTCAGTTTCCCCTGTCAACTATGTATAATGGTCATTATTACTTCCAGGTTTTATAGGGAGGATGAGGTGAGGTGACAAGACTGGCAAACATTCGCTGGGGACTGCATGTGCATTACCTCATTTTTTTTGAGACAGAGTCTCACTCTGTCACTAGGCTGGAGTGCAGTGGCGTGATCTCAGCTCACTGCAGCCTCTGCCTTCTGGGTTCAAGTGAGTCTCCTGCCTCAGCCTCCTGAGTAGCTGGGACTACAGGCGTGGGCCACTGTGCCCAGCTAATTTTTTTATTTTTAGTAGCAATCGGGTTTCATCATGTTGGCCAGGGTGGTCTTGAACTCCTAACCTCGTGATCTGCCTGCTACCGCCTCCCAAAGTGCTGGGATTACAGGCGTGAGCCACCATGACCAGCTTTTTTTTTTTTTTGAGGCAGGGTCTGGCTCTGTAGCCCAGGCCGGGGTGCAGTGGCATGATTATGGCTCACTGCAGTCTCCACCTCCTGGGCTCAAGCAATCCTCCCACCTCAGCCTCCCGAGTAGCTAGGATTTATCCCTCAATGATTCTGTAAGGTCAGCTCAATTTATTTCCGCCTTCTGACATATGGAGAAACTTTGGCATAGAGAGGCTAAATCCTATACTCAGGACGAGGCAGCTGGGACACTCGGGCCCTTACTGAGCACCTACTGTGTGAGGACACAGCCATAAATAAGACAGACAAACATCTCTGCCCTTCTGGAGAGAATGTTCTAGTGGGGTAGATGGACAAGACACCAATAAATGAGTAAGTGAGGGAGTTATAAGGGCTATGAGGTTATATAAAGTGCTCAGCAATGCAACAGAGAATGAGACAGCGGTCAGGGAGGACCTCTGAGAGAAAAGCACTTAAGGAAGTGAGAGTATGGTCAAATGGGGGAAGAGATTCCAGGCAGAGGGGACAATCAGGATGCCAGAGGCGCTGGAGCTGGGGAAGCCAGGGGATGTGACCCTTCATCCGTGCACTCTGCCTTATCCTGGGGCCCCTGCCGTAAACACACTATACTCTATGCTGGACATGGAGTTACAGGTCCCTGAGGAGAGCCACAGTTACCATCCAAAAGTGAAGATAGCCTCGAGACTCAGGTGACGAGCAGAAGACAAAAAGACCTCGGAGGCCTCCCATCCTTCCATAGCAGTGACCCCAGCCCCAGGAGGGGATGACGTGGGTCTTTCTGCTACTGTGGACCCGGAGCGGGGAGCCTGCTCCTTACCTTCTCAGGGTTGAAGTCCGGAGGATAGTACTTGTTGACCCCTTTCCTTTCACCCTGCAAAGCAGAACAGAGACACGACTCAGAGAGAGGCTGATATGGTTTGGCTGTGTCCTTACCCAAATCTCATTCAAAACAATTTTTTAACATTTCTTATTTTACTATTAATTTTTAGAGACAGAGTCTTGCTCTGTCACCCAGGCTGGAGTGCAGTGGTGCGATCTTGGCTCACTGTAACCTCCGCCTCCCGGGTTCAGGTGGTTCTCCTGCCTCAGCCTCCCGAGTAGCTGGGATTACAGGTGTGCACTACCATGCCCGGCTAATTTGTGTATTTTTAGTAGAGATGGGGTTTCACCATGTTGGCCAGGCTGGTCTCAAACTCCTGACATCAAGCGACGTGCCCACCTTGGCCTCCCAAAGTGCTGGGATTATAGGCCAAATCTTATCTTGAATTGTAGTTCCCATAATCCCCACGTGTCATGGAAGGGACCCGGTGGGGGGTAACCAAATCGAATCATGGGGGCGGTTATCCCCATGCTGTTCTCATGATAGTGAATGAGTTCTCGAGAGACCGCGTGGTTTTACAAGGAGCTTTTCCCCCTTGCTCATTCTTCTCTTTGCTGCCGCCATGTGAAGAAGGACGTGTTTGCTTCCCCTTCCACCATGATTGTAAGTTTCCTGAGACCTCCCCAGCCATGCTGAACTGTGAGTCAATTAAACCTCTTTCCTTTATAAATTACCCAGTCTTGGGTATGTCATTTTTTTTTCTTTTTTTCCAGACCGAGTTTCACTCTTGTTGCCCAGGCTGGAGTGCAATGGCGCGATCTCGGCTCACTGCAACCTCCACCTCCCTGATTCAAGCAATTTTCCTGCCTCAGTCTCCCGAGTAGCTAGGATTACAGGCATGTGCCACCGCGCCCGGCTAATTTTTTTGTATTTTTAGTAGAGACGGGGTTTCACCATATTGGCCAGGCTGGCCTCGAACTCCTGACCTTGTGATCCACCCACCTCGACCTCCCAAAGTGCTGGGATTACAGGCATGAGCCACCGCGCCTGGCCCTTGGGTATGTCTTTATTAGCAGCATGAGAATGGACTAATACACAGGCTCCCTCCAGGAAACCTACTTGTGCAGCCTCAGGGGGCAGGACCTGGATAAGGGAGACTCGGGGACATTGTAGAGGACAGTGCTGGGCTCAGTGTCTGATTGGGGAAAGGCTACTTGGGCAAAAAACCCATTGTCATTGCTTTGGAAAATTTCATGAGGTTCAGATGCTCCTACGGTGGCTTTCAAACTCTTCTGGGGACTGTGATTGATAGTAAGAAATATTGAACATTGTCACTGGGCAGACACACATGTAGTACAGTTGAACACAGGTCTCAAGAAAGAACACAGCCTGGCTGAAGAGGAGTCACTCTTGTTTTCTTTTCTTTTTTTTTTTTTTTTTGAGAGAGAATCTTGCTCTGTCACCCAGGCTGGAGTGCAGTGGCGCGATATCAGCTCACTGCAAGCTCCGCCTCCCGGGTTCACGCCATTCTCCTGCCTCAGCCTCCCGAGTAGCTGGTTGGGACTACAGGC
>NW_012102366.1:1285072-1285828 GCF_000951045.1 Mandrillus leucophaeus
AGGGGCTGCTTTCGGAGTCCTACAAAGACTGGGAGAGAAACCCAGGCACACGCGGCTGTCTACTCACCATCTTGGGAACTGCCTACTGGTCCTCACCCTCAGGGCGGACAATCAGAAACTGGCCTTGTGAACACACTGTCCTGTCCTGACCTCTTGCGGTGCCTGGCAGAGGGTCCACAGGCTTCCCTGAGAAGATGTTGTGGGCTGTGTGGTGGTGCCGGCTCAGACAAGACTCTCGCCAGGCACAGGAGGCATCCAAAAAGCGGCGTGTCTGTTTAGAAAGAGAGAGTCCTGTCCACTCTACAGCCAATATACAGATCACATCTGACGCTTTCTTCCCTCTGTGACCCCACCGGGTCCAGCACCCATCATCACTCACGCGGGCCAGCACAGTCTTCTCCTCTCTCCTAACTCTGCCCTTAATACTTGCTCACCCCAAGCTGCCCGAGGGATCTTTTTTTTTTTTTTTGAGACGGAGTCTCGCTCCGTCACCAGGCTGGAGTGCAGTGGCGCGATCTCTGCTCACTGCAACCTCCACCTTCTTTCCGGGCTCGGAAGTGCGCGCTTAGAGCGCAGTGAAGCTGGGCGCCCCCTCCGCACCACCCGGACGCTGGCGTGAGGCGGGGCGAGGCAACAGCGCTGCACTGATTGGCTGAATGCCGATTCGCCGCGCGCTCTGCGACGCCGAAGTGGGCCAATCCGGGCATGCCCCGCCCAACCGCGATGCTCCATCCTCTGTCCAGAAGTCCAATCCGA
>NW_012102366.1:1287433-1289688 GCF_000951045.1 Mandrillus leucophaeus
CTCCCGAGTAGCTGGGACTACAGGCGCCCACCACCAAGCCCGGCTAATTTTTTTGTATTTTTAGTAGAGACGGGGTTTCACCGTGTTAGCCAGGATGGTCTTGATCTCTTGACCTTGGTCTCGATCTCTTGACCTGGTGATCCACCCACCTCAGCCTCCCAAAGTGCTGGCATTACAGGCGTGAGCCACCGCGCCTGGTTGGGATCTTTTAAAATATGAACAAACATGTCACTCTCCTGCTTAAACCCCTCCCATGATTCATATTGTTTTTAGAATCAAGTCAAACCCCTTCCCAAGGACTGTGGGGCCCCTGCCTGCATCTCCAAACCCAACTCTTATCCCTCTATCTCTCGCTCACTCTGTTCCAGCAACACTGGCTTCCTGGCTGTCTTCAAAGGCCAAGTGCAGCTGGCCTGCACCTGCTGTTCCTCAGGTTTGCGAGCTCTTTGTTACAAGTTGTTGTTGTTTTTTTTTTTTGTGAGACGGAGTCTCACTGTATCACTCAGGCTGGAGTGGGGTGGCATGATCTTGGCTCACTACCTCTGCCTCCCAGGTTTAAGTGATTCTCATGCCTCAGCCTCCTGAGTAGCGGGGATTACAGGTACCCGCCACCAAGCCTAGCTAATTTTTTTGTATTTTTAGTAGAGACAGAGTTTCACTGTGTTGGTCAGGCCAGTCTGATCCACCCACCTAGGGCCTCCCAAAGTGCTGGGATCACAGGCGCAAGCCATTGCACCCAGCCCCTTGTCACAGGTCTTGACCTACATATCATATCCATCAAAGACCTCATCCGGCCAGGTGCGGTGCCTCACACCTGTAATCCCAGCGGTTTGGGAGACTGAGGCAGGTGGATCCCCTGAGGTCAGGAGTTCAAGACCAGCCTGGCCAACATAGTGAAACCGCATCTCTACTAAAAATACAAAATTTAGCCAGGCATGGTAGCAGATGCCTGTAATCCCAGCTACTTGGGAAGCTGAGGCAGGAGAATGGCTTGAACCGGGAGGCGGAGGTTGCAGTGATCCAAGATGGCACTACTGCACCCCAGCTACAAAGTGAGACTGTGTCTCAAAACAAAACAAAAAACAAAAAACGACCTCATCCAACCACCCAATCCATAGTCACTTGTTCCTGGAATTCTGATCACATCACCCTGTGTCTCCCCGGGCAGGTCACACTGTGCCATATCCCCAACACCTAGGACAGTGCCAGGCCGAGATAAATGTCAACTGGGTAAACAACTGAGATAACTGAATGAGGCTCCATAAGGGTCACAGTCAGTGCAGGTGACACAAGTGGGAAATACAGGGGCTTCTCGAACTAGAGGTGGTGAGACCCCCTCCCATGTTTGGAAGGGAAGCTTTTAGGTCATATAGAAGGAAGTTCTTCACGCCTGTATTCCCAGCACTTTGGGAGGCCAAGGCAGGCGGATCATGAGGTCAGGAGATTGAGACCATCCTGGCTAACATGGTGAAACCCCATCTCTACTAAAAAATACAAAATATTAGCTGGGCGTGGTGGCGGGCGCCTGTAGTCTCAGCTACTCGGGAGGCTGAGGCAGGAGAATGGTGTGAACCCGGGAGGCGGAGCTTGCAGTGAGCGGAGATTGCACCACTGCACTCCAGCCTGGGCCACAGAGCGAGACTCCGTCTCAAAAAAAAAAAGAAGGAAGTTCTAGTTTACACTAAAGAGAGACTCTGCGAGGCAGTGAAGCGTATTCTAGAGCAGAGATTGGCAAAGTTTCTCTGTTGAGGGCCAGAGAGTAAATATTTCTGGCTTTTTAGGCCAGATTATCTTTTCCCCAACAACTCAATTCTGCCTTCATAGCTAAAAATTAGCACCAAACAATATGTAAATGAACGGGCGTAGCTGCATGCCAATATAAATTTTATTGATGGACACAGAAATTTGAATTTCACATAATTGTCATCTATCACAAAGCATTATTATTCTGATTTTTCCCCAACCACTAAAAACTTTAAAACCATTCTTGGGGGCCGGATGCGGTGGCTCACACCTGTAATCCCAGCACTTTGGGAGGCTGAGGCAGGTGGATCACTTGAGGTCAGGAGTTTGAGGCCAGCCTGGCCAACATGGTGAAACCCCATCTCTACTAAAAATACAAAAATTGGCCAGGCCTGGTGGTGTACGCCTGTAATCTGTAATCCCAGCTACTGGAGAGGCTAAGGCAGGAGAATAGCTTGAACCCGGGAGCCAGAGGTTGCAGTGAACCAAGATGGTGCCACTGCACTCCAGCC
>NW_012102366.1:1293763-1294911 GCF_000951045.1 Mandrillus leucophaeus
TCCTGATGTATATATATATTTTGAGACGGAGTTTTGCTCTTGTTGCTCAGGCTGGAGTGCAAAGGCGCGATCTCGGCTCACTGCAACCTCCACCTTCTTTCCGGGTTCAAGCAATTCTGCCTCAGCCCTGGGATTACAGGCATGCGCCACCACACCCAGCTAGTATTTTTAGCAGAGACGGGGTTTCTCCATGTTGGCCAGGCTGGTCTTGAACTCCTGACCTCAGGTGATCTGCCCACCTCGGTCTCCCAAAGTGCTGGGATTACAGGCGTGAGCCACCACGCCCGGCCTCCTCATGCTATATTATTCGGTGCTAGGTTCCATCTCTGTTTTACAGATGATGAGACAGGCCTAGAGAGGTTAAGTCGCACAGTTAGTGAAGGGTGGAGGAGCTGACCTGCAACTGCTCATGCTAAACCTTGTTCCCTTATCCTCTGAGCTATACTGTTTTGGGTTGTGTGCATTCGACTTAAAGACCATGAGACGCCAGAGAAATCTTTAACGAGGGTAGGGTGTTTGGGAGTGGGCCGGAGTGAGGGTCAGTGAGACCCTGAGACAGAGCAGGGATCCCCTTCCTTACAGGACCCTAAGCATGGAAATAAAGGAAATTTCTAAGTTCCTTCAAGGGAAATTCCAGGCCCCCAGCTAGCCCTGAGAAGTACATCAGTAACTTGTTAAACAAAAAAGTCATAATGACCTAAAACAAAAGCTAAGGAAGTTAGAGTCCCAGAGATGTTTGGTTTCCCTATAGAAATTAAAGATAACATCTTAACATATGTCCCTGCATTGTCTTTCAGAGTCTTGGAAACCCCAGATAAGGGGGGAAGTGAAGACCAAACTTTAGCTATGCCCCTTTTGTTCCAAGTTTCCTCCTGAGGGGCTTAGAGAAAATTACTTCCCCTAACCAGTTGACATTTTTCTACCGACTCAAAATTTGAAATTTTTAAATAAAGCTTCTCTTCCTTAATCCATTGCAAATCAGAAGATGTTTAAATCTTTTTCTTTTCTTTTGAGATTAAGTCTCACTCTGTTGCCCAAGCTGGAGTGCTGTGGCACGATCTCAGCTCACTGCAACCTTCACCTCCTGGGTTCAAGTGATTCTCCTGCTTCAGCCTCCCGAGTAGCTGGAATTACAGGAGCCCGCCATC
>NW_012102366.1:1297286-1297814 GCF_000951045.1 Mandrillus leucophaeus
CGCCGAAGTGGGCCAATCCGGGCATGCCCCGCCCAACCGCGATGCTCCATCCTCTGTCCAGAAGTCCAATCCGAGGCCCGGCTCCTGGCACCGCCCTCCGAGGAGTGCTGTCCTGCGCGCTGTAGCCAGTCTGCGAGGGTGAGCAAACTGCAGTACGCGGGTCGAAGCACACTATGCCCGTGTTTTTGAACGGCTAGTGAGCTAAGAATTACTTTTCCAGTTTATTTTTTATTTTTGAGACCGAGTCTCTCTCTGTCGCCCAGGCTGGAGTGCGGTGGCGCAATCATAGCTCACTGCAGCCTCGAACTCCTGGGTTCAAGCGATCCTCCCACCTCAGTCTCCCAAGTAGCTGGGACTACAGGTGCCCACCACCACGCCTGGCTAATTTTTGTATTTTTAGTAGAGACGGGGTTTCACCATGTTGGCCAGGCTGGTCTCGAACTCCTGACCTCGACTGCCCGCCTCGGCCTCCCAAAGTGCTGGGATTACAGGTGTGAGCCACTGCGCCCAGACTGAATTTACTTGTAT
>NW_012102366.1:1298004-1299575 GCF_000951045.1 Mandrillus leucophaeus
CATTCTCCTGCCTCAGCCTCCCGAGTAACTGGGACTACAGGCGCCCGCCACCTCGCCCGGCTAGTTTTTTGTATTTTTTTAGTAGAGACGGGGTTTCACCCTGTTCGCCAGGATAGTCTCGATCTCCTGACCTTGTGATCCGCCCGTCTCGGCCTCCCAAAGTGCTGGGAATACAGGCTTAAGCCACCGCGCCCGGCCGATTTTTAAAATTATTTGCGGCCAAGCATGGTGGCTCACGCCTCTGATCCCAGCACTTTGAGAGGCCGAGGCAGGCAGATCACTTGAGGTCAGGAGTTCAAGACCAGCCTGGCCAAAACGGTGAAACCCTGTCTCTACTAAAAAAAAGACGAAAATTACCGGCTGTGGTGGCAGGCGCCTGTAATTCCAGCTACTCTGGAGGCTGAGGCAAGAGAATCGCTTGAACCCGGGAGGCAGAGGTTGCAAGGAGCCGAGATTGCACCATTGCACTCCAGCCTGGGCAACAAGAGCGAGACTCCGTCTCAAAAAACAAAATTATTTGCACAGGCAAGGTCTTACTGTGTTGCCCTGGCTAGTCTTGAACTCATGGGCTCAAGCAATCCTCCTGCCTCCCAAAGTGCTGGGATTACAGGCGTGAGCCACTGGGCCCAGCCTCTCTGATCCTTTTTGGAGTCTCGTATTTTGTGGGGCTCCCCTGCATAGGTACATAATTAAATATGGCTTTTGCCCTGTCTGTTTACATGTCAATTTAATTCGTAGCCCAGCCAAAGAACCTATAAAGGTGAAGGGAAGCCATTTTTCACCTACCTACAACAGCCAGGCCCATTCATTTATATATTGTCTATGGCTGCAACAGGGCTGAATTCAATGGTTGCCACAGAGTAAGAGCCCAAAGAGTCTAAAATATTTACCATCTGGCCTTTTACAGAAGAAGTGGGTGGACATTTCTCTTAGAGCCTTCAGATTAGCCTGGCCCTGCCTTCTGCACAGGTGAATGGCTTTTGAATTTATTTATTTTTTTGAGACGGAGTCTCACTGTCACTCAGGCTGGAGTGCAGTGGCGTGGTCTTGGCTCACTACACCCTCCATCTCCCAGGTTCAAGTGATTCTCCTGCTTCAGCCTCCCAAGTAGCTGGGACTACAGGTGCCCACCACCACGCCTGGCTAATTTTTGTATTTTTACTAGAGACGGAGTTTCACCATGTTGGCCAGGCTAGTCTCGAACTCCTGACCTCGACTGCCCGCCTCGGCCTCCCAAAGTGCTGGGATTACAGGTGTGAGCCACTGCGCCCAGACTGAATTTACTTGTATGCCTTGTAGGGCCTAACAGAATATATTTGTTCATTCAACAGCTAAGCTGTTCATTGGACACCTGCTATATGTCAAGTCCTGGGGATTCAGAGAGGAAAGAGCACACCCTTTTCTCAGTGATGAAGCAGACACTTCAATCGGCAATTTATCAAAGGGTGAGAAGTGATGACAATATTACTATTCCTCCTGATGTATATATATATTTTGAGACGGAGTTTTGCTCTTGTTGCTCAGGCTGGAGTGCAAAGGCGCGATCTCGGCTCACTGCAACCTCCACCTTC
>NW_012102366.1:1300580-1307661 GCF_000951045.1 Mandrillus leucophaeus
TGCCCAGCTAATTTTTGTGTTTTTAGTAGAGACGAGGTTTCACTATGTTGGCTGGGCTGGTCTTGAGCTTCTGACCTCGTGATCCACCCGCCTCAGCCTCCCAAAGTGTTGGGATTACAGGCGTGAGCCACCGCACCCGGCCTTTCTATATATATATATATTTTTTTTCTTTTTTCTGAGACTGAGTCTTGCTGTCACCCAGGCTGGAATGCAGTGGCGTGATCTCGGCTCACTGCAACCTCAACCTCCCAGGTTCAAATGATTCTCCTGCCTCAGCCTCCTGAGTAGTGAGGATCACAGGCATGTGCCACCACACCTGGCTAATTTTTGTATTTTTAGTAGAGACAGGGTTTCGTCATGTTGGTCAGGCTGGTCTCGAACTCCTGACCTCAGATGATCCTCCCACCTTGGCCTCCCAAAGTGTTGAGATTACAGGCGTGAGCCACCGCGCCCTGCCTAGAAGATGTTCAAATCTATCTACAAACCTGTAAGCCCCCACTTTAAGATATCCTTCCTTTTTAAGTGGAAGCCAATGTGTAATCGCCATGCATTGATTTATAATTTTGCTTGTAGCTTCTGGTTTCCTGAAATTTACACCTGCCTTTAACAACTCCCACCTGCAAGCTATTGGTGATTTCAGGTCTTAAGCATGAGCTGCCCCGATTCTCCTTGCATGGCGCCCTGCAATAAACACCTTCCTTTCTATCACTGCAAAGATCTTAGTGTGGGTATCTGGTTTTACTGTGCTGGGTGAGCAGACCTCAGTTGGGTTCTGTAAGAACTCCTGTAAGGAGGGACCTCTGACCTGGATGAGGTGGAATGAGTCAGGTGGGGGGTGTGCAGTAGAGAGGCGTGCTCGTGAATCCCCAGGAATGGCATTTCACCCCAATAATCTCACTCAGTCCATCTGGATTTTGATTGAGCCCTTGTCTTGTACCTGAACCAAGAGGTAGTGACTGAAAAGGCACAGAATGATGTCATCTTTGGAGCAGTACTTCACAGGGAGAGTGAGAAGCCTTGGCATGTAGAGTCTCACTGTTACTACTTAATGCACAGGGCAAGTGATGGAGCCTGAACATCAGCCTGGGATACAAAGAGGCTGTTCTATAAAGATGCCAAATGCAGGCCAGTTCTGGTGGGGCCAAAGGAATTGATACAGGAAGGGGAAGGCATAGGGCGAAGGGAAAACTTCCCTTTCACCTTCTGAAGTTTCACTGAAATGAACTGACAATAGACAAATTAGCAAGAGAAAGGGCATAGAAATTGATGAACATGCATAATCGTGGGAGCCATATAAAATGTGAGACTCGTAATCCCAGCTACTTGGGAGGCTGAGGCAGGAGAATCGCTTGAACCTGGGAGGTGGAGGTTGCAGTGAGCCGAGAGAGATTGCACCACTGCACTCCAGCCCTGGCGACAGAGTGAGACTCCATCTCAAAAAAAAAAAATAATTTAAAAAAAAAATAAATAAATAGAGACTCAAAGAAGGGCCAGATGGTTGTGGCTTAAATACTCTCTTCCTAGAGGAGAGAGAAATGGAGAGTGTAGGCAGCTTTGAGGGGAAATGAATGATTTTCAGGGGGATTGTAGGAGCCCAATGAACAGACAATGTCCTGGGACAAAGTTCCTCTGAACTCTGAGGGAGGCGACAGAAAGGTGAGGGGCAGAACTTTATATTGAATAAAGGCTGTCTTATTATACAGATAAAGTCTCCCATGTAATCTCCAAGCTGCCCACAGAAGAGCAGATGAAGTCTGTTGACAATATTTAGTCTTTTCTCTTTGCCAATGGTTAATATTTCCTGGATATTTGATGAGATTCTTAGGGAGGGGTCATCTTAAGACAACTGCATTTCTTTTGGAAGAAGTTTTCATCAGTCACATAAGGGAACTATAAAAAGAGAGCCCCTCCCCGTGCTTGGGAGATGGGGAGAAACAAGAGAAAGTTAGGAAGTCCTTGGTTCTGAGGCAGCTTGTAAGGCCTTCCAATTTCCTTTATTTTATTTTTTTATTTTTGGTTTTTGCTTGCTTTGTTTTTTTTGAGACAGGGTCTCCACTGTCACCCAGGCTAAAGAGCAGTAGTGCAATCACAACTCACTGTAACCTTGAACTCCCGGGCTCAAGCCATCCTCATACCTCAGCTTCCTGAGTAGCTGGGACCACAGGCATGTACCACCATGCCTGGCTAATTTTTTTTTTTTTAATTTGTAGAAATGAGTTCTTCCTATGTTGCCCAGGCTACTCTTGAACTCCTGTGCTCAGGTCATCCTCCCACCACTCCAGCCTGGGCACCATAGCAAGACCCCACCTCTTAAAAAAAAAAATTTCTGGCCAGGCATGGTGGCTCACATCTGTAGTCCCAGCACTTTGGGAAGCCAAGGCGGGTGGATCACGAGGTCAGAGGTTCGAGACCAGCCTGACCAACACGGTGAAACCCTGTCTCTACTAAAAATACAAAAATTAGCCAGGCATGGTGGCGTGTGCCTGAAATCCCAGCTACTCAGGAGGCTGAGGCAGGAGAATTACTTGAACCCAGGAGGCAGATGTTGCAGTGAGCTGAGATCGCGCCATTGCACTCCAGCCTGGGTAATAAGAGCGAAACTCCGTCTGAAAAACAACAACAACAACAACAAAAACTCTATAAAAGCCAAAAACCTCTAGCCAGCACAAAGAAAGAAACAGACATCTGGAAAGACTAATTAAACCCTACCTGGTTTTGACAATATGTTAGTGATCTCTGGTTGCATAACAAATTACCCCAAAGTATAGAGGCCTAAAACATTTATTATCTCACTGTTTCTTTGGGTCAGGAGTCTGGGTGTGGCTTAGCTGAATCCTCTGCACAGGGCTGCAATTGAGGTGGTGGATGTTCTCATATAAAGAGGAGGGTAGGGCTGGGCAGACATCCCAAATGGCTTTGGTCACAGCCACAAATCAAATATAAAAATGTCTAAGGCCAGGTGCGGTGGCTCACGCCTGTAATCTCAGCATTTTGGGAGCCCAAGGCAGGCAGATCGCAAGGTCAGGAGTTGAAGACCAGCCTGACCAATATGGTGAAACCCCATATCTACTAAAAATATAAAAATTAGCCAGGCGTGGTGGCACATGTGTTGGGACTACAGTCCCAGCTACTCAGGAGGCTGAGGCAGGAGGATTGCTCGAGCCCAGGTGTTTGAGGCTGCAGTGAGCTATGATCGCACCACAGTACTTCAGTATGGGTGACAGGGAGACCCTGTCTCTTAAAAAAGTTAAAGACAATGGAGAGCTATATGTATTTGAGCGCAACTGATTTATATAAATAACTGTAAATCCATTTATTTGTTTATTTATTTATTTAGAGATGGAGTCTTGCTCTGTCAGCCAGGCTGGAGTACAGTGGTGCAATCTCGGCTCACTGCAACCTCTGCCTCCCTGGTTCAAACAATTATCCTGTCTCAGCCTCCCAAGTAGCTGGGATTACAGGTGCCCACCACCATGTATAGCTAATTTTTTTTTCTTTTTTTTGAGATGGAGCTCGCTCTGTTGCCCAGGCTGGAGTACAGCAGTGGCTCGATGTCAGCTCACTGCAAGCTCTGCCTCCCGGGTTCACACCATTCTCCTGCCTCAGCCTCCCAAGTAGCTGAGACTACAGGCGCCTGCCACGACGCCTGGCTAATTTTTGTATTTTTAGTAGAGATGGGGTTTCATCGTGTTAGCCAGGATGATCTCGATCTCCTGACCTCATGATCCGCTTGCCTCGGCCTCCCAAAGTGCTGGGATTACGGGCATGAGCCACTGCACCCGGCTTTTTTGTATTTTTAATAGAGACGGGGTTTCACCACGTCGGCCAGGCTGGTTTCGAACTCCTAATCTCAAGTGATCCGCCCGCCTTGGCCTCCCAAAGTGCTAGGATTACAGGTGTGAGTCACCTCACCCAGCCTTATTTTGTTTTTATCTGGCAAAGGAACTTAACACAAGAAACTTCTGTTAGGTAAGCAGTCAGTCAAAAGAGTTTTAAACACATGTGAAGAAATGGGTACCAAGAACTCAGGAGAAAATGAATCCGTAACAGTGATGATCTATGATGGCAATGATGTTATGGCTGTGATGATGTCATAATGATGGATGATGCCATTCCACATGACTTTTCATCCCCTTTTCCACTTCTTCTGTTCATCCACTGAAATTTCCTGGGGGCCCAAGGCCACGATGAAGAGGAAACTTCCCAGAACAGACATGACATGGAAAAGTCATGCTTCACTAATTAGTGGAAAGTTAGGTGTTGAGGGACAGTCCAAGAGACACCTTGAGCCTTTTTGGTTGAGGAGGAACATTTGAATCATAAGAATCAGTGTGGCCAGCTTTGTCTAGAATCCAATGGCTACTGGGATACTCAACACCAAGTGGCAGATGCCCTGTTTCGAAACAGGGAAGGCCAGAAGAGTGATCATTCTGATAGATTCATCCATACAAAGAGCTAGCAGCACTTCGTTGGCATTCCTGAAGCTTATTTACCTTTGGAAAACTGTCTCATTTATATTATTTCCCAAGGGCATGGAATATGCTCTAGAACTGTCCAACAGGAGACTCACCAGCTACATATGGCTACTTAAATTTATTTATTTATTTTTTGAGATGGAGTCTTGCTCTGTCGCTCAGGCTGGAGTGCAGTGGCACGATCTCGACTCACTGCAACCTCCATCTCCCGGGTTCCAGCGATTCCCCTGCCTCAGTCTCCTGAGTAGCTGGGATTACAGGCACTTGCCACCTTGCCTGGCTAATTTTTGTATTTTTAGTAGAGACGGGGGTCTCCCCATGTTGCCAGGCTGGTCTTGAACTCCTGACCCCAGGTGATCTGCCTGCCTCAGCCTCTCAAAGTGCTGGGATTACAGGTGTAAGCCACCGTGTCCCGCCAGCATCCACCTGCTTTTTTTTTTTTTGAGACGGAGTCTCGCTCTGTCGCCCAGGCTGGAGTGCAGTGGCGCGATCTCGACTCACTGCAACGTTCAAGCAATTCTCCTGTCTTGGCCTCCTGAGTAGCTGGGATTACAGGTACGCGCCACCACACCCAGCTAATTTTTGTATTTTTAAGTAGAGACAGGATTTCACTATATTGGTCAGGCTGGTCTTGAACTCCTCACCTTGTGATATGCCTCAGCCTCCCAAAGTGCTGGGATTACAGATGTGAGCCACTGCACCCAACCCCACCTGCTTTTCTATGTACTCTGCAGTTGCTGGATTGGGACAAAGGGCCAGAAGTTTCTATGAACTACCTGGGAAGAGCAGGAACTTGAATAATTGGGATCCTGCTCCTAGAAAATGGTCTGACCAGTATCATCCACACTGAAGACACTAGAACAAAAGCTGAAGAAAGCAAAGAAGTGGCCAGGCATGGTGGATCATGCCTGTAATCCCAGCATTTTTGGGAGGCTGCAGTGGGAGGATCCCTTGAGCCCAGGGGTTCAAGACCAGCATGTGAAACCTAGCGAGATGCTCTCTCTTCAAAAAAAGTTTAAAAATTAGGCTAGGTGTTCTCATGTGCTTGTAGTCACAGATACTGTGGAGATTGAGGCAGGAGGATCACTTGAGCCCTGGAGTTCGAGGCAGCAGTGAGCTATGACTGTGCCACTGCACTCCAGCATGGGTGACAGAGCGAGACCCTCTCTCTCTCTCTCTCTTTTTTTTTTTTTAGAAAGAGTCTTGCTCTGTTGTTCAGGCTGGAGCACAGTGGTGCCATCTCAGCTCACTGCAACCTCCGCCTCCTAGGTTCAAGCAATTCTCCTGCCTTAGCCTCCCAAGTAGCTAGAATTACAGGTGGCCACCACCTGGCTAATTTTTGTATTTTTAGTAGGGACGGAATTTAACCTTGTTGGCCAGGCTGGTCTCGAACTCCTGACCTCAGGTGATCCACTCGCCTCGGCCTCCCAAAGTGCTGGGACTACAGGCGTGAGCCACCGCGTCTGACCGAGACCTGTCTCTTAAAAAAATGGAAAAAAAAGAGCAAAGACTGCCTATTTTGTTTATCACTGCATCCCCAACATTTAGAGCTATGTAGTAGCACTCAGTAAATACACTGAATGAATGAATTGATAAATGAATGAGGGAGTACTTAGAAGATTTGGGTAAGTACGAAATAAAATTAGGCTGGGTGTAGTGGCTCACGCCTGTAATCCCAGCACTTTGGGAGGCCAAGGCAGGTGGATCACTTGAGGTCCGGAGTTCAAGACCAGCCTGGCCAACATGGTGAAACCCTGTCTCTACTAAAAAATACAAAAATTAGCCGGGCTTGGTGGCAGGTGCCTGTAATCGCAGCTACTTGGGAGGTTGAGGCAGGAGAATCACTTGAACCCGGGAGACAGAGGCTGCAGTGCGCCGAGATTGCACCGCTGCACACCAGCCTGAGTGACAGAGTGAAACTCCATCTCAAAAAAAAAAAACAGCAGGTGGAGGCTCTAGAGAATTAATAAAAGGGAGGAGCTATGGCTTTTTGTATGCATATTAGCCAGGTCAGAAGAACTAATGATAATGGTATATCCTATAATTTACTTGGATATTCCTATATTCCAGACTTGGGATATTCCTAAAATATGCACCACAACATGGAGAAAGAGGCCAGTTTTAAATTTTATTTTTCCTCAGGCAAACCCCAGGGTGTCTTGTGCTTAAACACCGTAATTTCCCACAAAGGAGCCCCTGCCACTGCTGTGTTAATCACCACCATAATTTACTTGTTAGCATCAGGAATAATAATGAGTTTGTCTGAGTGGTAACAACAGCTTGGAAGAGCTGACTCCAAAAGATGTGTTTACGGGACTGGGCTGGGGGCTGGAGAAAAAGAAAAAAAAGACAGGACACTGGGGCAGCTGGGTGGCTTAAACAACTTCTGGTAGGGGACAGGGAGGGAGCATCCTGTCAGAATCTGGGTGTTTATAAGTCCTTAGAAATCACCTCCGCCGGGCGTGGTGGCTCACGCCTGTAATCCCAGCCCTTTGGGAGGCCAAGGCGGGTGGATCACAGGGTCAGGAGATCAAGACCATCCTGGCTAACATGGTGAAACCCCATCTCTACTAAAAACACAAAAATTAGCTGGGCGTGGTGGCGGG
>NW_012102366.1:1311596-1313029 GCF_000951045.1 Mandrillus leucophaeus
GAGGGTGAGGCAGGAAAATCACTTGAACCTAGTGGCAGAGGTTGCAGTGAGTGAAGATCGTGCCATTGCACTCCAGCCTGGGCGACAGAACGAGACTCCATCTCAAAAAAAAAAAAAAAAAAGAATCTCTACAGTGAGAGAATTAATATAGTATACACTTTCTGGTAGAGGACAATGGTTAAAGAATTCAAGACCAGGAGTGCTGGCTCACGCCTGTAATCTCGACAATTTGGGAGACAGAGGTGAGAGGGTCTCTTGAGGTCAAGAGTTTGAGACTAGCCTGGGCAACATAGTGAGACCCTGTCTCTACAAAGGATACAAAAATTAGCCAAGCAGGGTGGTGCATGCCTATAGTCCCAGCTACTAGGGAGGCTGAAGTGGGAGGATCCCTTGAGCTCAGGACTTGGAGGCTACAGTGAGTCATGATTGCACCACTGTACTCCAGCCTGAGGGACAGAGTGAGATCCTGCCTCTCAAAATAAAATAAAACAAAAACAATAAAATAAAGAATTCAAATCTATTTAGTGAAAACTAACAGATTTCTCCCTTTTAATTCTTGGCTCGTGGCCAGTGTTTCTCAACAGGCGCCCTCTTCACCCCTCCAGGGGCAATGTCTGGAGACATTTTTGGTTGTGACAAATTGGGTTGGGAGGGAGTGTTCATGGCATCTAATATTTGTTTTTGTTTTTTGAGAAGGAGTTTCGCTCTTGTTGCCCAGGTTGGAGTGCAATGGCACAATCTCGGCTCACTAGGACCTCTGCCTCCTGGGTTCAAGCGATTCTCCTGCCTCAGCCTCCTGAGTAGCCCGGATTAGAGGTACGCGCCACCACGCCTGGCTACTTTTGTATTTTTAGATGGGGTTTCTCCATGTTGGTCAGGCTGGTCTTGAACTCCTGACCTCAGGTGTTCTGCCCACCTTGGCCTCCCAAAGTGCTGGGATTGCAGACGTCAGCCACCGTGCCTGGCCATGGCGTCTGAGTAGAGGTTGGATATGCTGCTCAACTTCTCACAGTGCACAGGGCAGCCTTTGCACTACAAAGAATGATCTAGCCCCAAATGCCAGTAGTACCAAGGTTAACAAACTCAGAAATCAAAATAGGAGCTCAGTTTGAACAGGAAGTTGGTGGGCCGTTTGACTAAGATGGAGATGCCAGGTGGGTTTAAGAATTTTCCAGCAAAGGTACTGTTTCAAAAAGTATGCATTTTTTAGGCCGGGTACAGTTGCTCATGCCTGTAATCCCAGCACTTTGGGAGGAAGAGGCAGGTGGATCACTTGAGGTTAGGAGTTTGAGACCAGCCTGGCCAACACGGTGAAACTGGTCTCTACTGAAAACACAAAAATTAGCTGAGTGTGGTGGTGCGTGCCTGTAGTCCCACCTACTGGGAGGCTAAGGCAGGAGAGCTGCTTGAACCCGGAAGGTGAAGGTTGCAGT
>NW_012102366.1:1313109-1320484 GCF_000951045.1 Mandrillus leucophaeus
TTTTTTTTTTTTTAAGGAGACAAGGATCTCACTCTGTTGCTCAGGATGGATTGGCACCCCTGGGCTACGGCGATCCTCCTGCCTCAGCCTTCCAAGTAGCTGGGACTACAGACTTGGGCCACCAGGCCTGTGAAGGTTAGCATCTTTGAGCTCCTAAGTCCAACACTATCGCCATCACTTTTATGGTCCGGATGGCGTTTGGGGCATTTTGGGCATTCTATTTCTTGCCTTCATTCCTTCTCCTCACTCATAATATTTAAATATTATCCGCCTCCCTCTGCTGAGATAGGTACAAAGCTCATCCCGCCTCTGGATTCTCCAGTGAGGGTTACTCCAGGGCGGGCCCCTTCCCCTTCACGTCCTGCCAGGCGATCCCCTTGGGGCGAATCATAACTTTTCTGGACCTCAGTTTCCTTCCCTGTAAAATAAGAACAATAATAATACGTCCTCGGGCTGTTGTCGGGACTCTTCAGCCCAGCACTCCCAGCCCGAAGTCCTACCCAGCGCTCACCACAAAGCCTACCCTCTTCTGAGTTTTCTGAATCCTCAAAGCCTCCTCTGAGGTAGAGGCTGGGAACCTCTTTCCTACTAATGGGGAAACTGAGGCTGGGAGACGCGAGAACTGGACCATGATCTCAAACTTTTGAGGGAAGGAGCTACCCCGGAAGGCGATGGTCTTCTCCAGAGCCCTCCCAAGGGCGCTCAGTACCAAGTGGGCACCCAGACAAGTTTTCTTATCCCTCCTGGGCCCTTCGGATCTTAATTCTCCGCTCGGCGAGGCTCCCGGAGGCGGATTCAGCCTTCGCTGGTTGACGCCAGTTCCGAGGCGCAAGCGCAAGTGAGCGCGCGCGGTGGCCTGTGGGAGGCTGACTGTGAGCCTGAAGCTCAGCCCAGACGCCGGCGCTGTTGTCAGGGCGACCGGGGTGAGGCGGAGCCAGAACGTGGCCACGCCTTTATTTGCTCTTCAATGGCCCCTTGCTTTCACTGGGCCAACCTTCTCTTAATTGTTCTTTGTTGTCAGTTCGTTCCCTCCCCAGTTGGACAGAAGCTGACTTGTAGCGTGTGTCGACCGAAGGACAAGCACAAGCAGGAGGATCTCGGCCATGATTAAGCGCCAGTGGAGACCTCTGTGTCAATTCTGTTCATATACACGTGTCAATTTTTTTTTTCTTTCCTCTTTTGCCTTTGAGTACTCTAATTTATTAGCGACATCTGTAATTTATCTACTTCTCCGGCCAGATCGTGGTTAGGCAAAACCGCAAACCTGAAGTTTGCAGAAATGACTCAGTGGTGACTAATTCCATTAGGAAAGCATTCTTCACAAAACAGTTCACAGCAGGATTTCTTTAAATAGAAAACTTCCTCAGTGCACTGAAAACGATTCATTTTATATAAAACACATTCGGATACCGAATCCTTTTTCACTTTTTTTTTTTTTTTTGAGACTGAATCTTGCTCTGTCGCCTAGGCTGGAGCGTAGTGGTGCGGTCTCGGCTCACTGCAACCTCTGCCTCCCTGGTTCAAGCGATTCTCCTGCCTCAGCCTCCTGAATAGCTGGGACTACAGGTGCCCGCCACCATTCCCGGCTAATTTTTGTACTTTTAGTAGCGACGGGGTTTCACCATATTGGCCAGGCTATTTTCGAACTCCTGATCTTCTGATCCGCCTGCCTTGGCCCCCCAAAGTACTGGGATTACAGGCGTGAGCCACTGCGCCCGGCCTATTGTTGTTTTTGTAGTTGCATACAGACATAGTCAGGGCCACTGTATACGGTTGTGCACGTTGTGCCCTGAACAAGTGTGCCTGGCTAAGAGCATGAGAATGGGGCTGAAGCCCAGCCTAGGCTGTGTTCTCCAAGTTGGAGGATAGGACACCTACTTCTAATTTGTCTTTTAGACAGGGTACTTTATTCTATTTGCATGAAGTTTCCGTGTGTGCCAGCTGTCTTCCTCCATACGGTACTTTCAGTGTCAAAAATGTAATCAGGCCGGCCGGGCGCGGTGACTCAAGCCTGTAATCCCAGCACTTTGGGAGGCCGAGACGGGTGGATCACGAGGTCAGGAGATCGAGACCATCCTGGCTAACACGGTGAAAACCCGTCTCTACTAAAAAAATACAAAAAAACTAGCCGGGCGAGGTGGCGGGCGCCTGTAGTCCCAGTTCCTCGGGAGGCTGAGGCAGGAGAATGGCGTAAACCCGGGAGGCGGAGCTTGCAGTGAGCTGAGATCCGGCCACTGCACTCCAGCCTGGGCGACAGAGCGAGACTCCGTCTCAAAAAAAAAAAAAAAAAAAAAGTAATCAGGCCTGGCGCGGTGATTTTATATATATATAAAATCAGATTAAGTTAGAAAAATTTTAAAAGTTTTTTGTCATACAGCAAGTACACATCTTGATCCAGGAGATGTCAAATCAAGTGGTAAGTTCTCCTACAAAAGTTAGGGCAAGTTTATAAGGCAAAAAGGAAGAAGTATTTTGAGCTTTTTTTTTTTGTGATTGGCTGTTTTACTTTAACTTCTTTTTAAGGCAAATAGAGCCGTTTAAGCTCATTTGTCTACAGCGGATTGGTTTAATTTCACTGAATCATGCTGACAAGGATGTAAAACTTACATTTTCGTGTTTCATTTATGATTAGAGCTAGCGTTTCAGGGGAATCAGGATGACAAACTTTGATTGTGTGGTTATGGGTGGTTGGCCTTGGGTGGGGGGGATGAATCTAAACTACAGCCTTCATTTTAATGTTTTATTTTGTTTGTTTTGTTTTTTTTTTTTTTTGAGACTGAGTCTCACTCTGTCTCCCAGGCTGGAGTGCAGTGGTGTGATCTCAGCTCACTATAACCTCCTCTTCCCAGGTTCAAGTGATTCTTGTACCTCAGCCTCCCCAGTAGCTGGGATTACAGGCGTGTGCCACCAAGCCTGGCCCACAATATGCTCTTAATTCCACGAAGTGGCACAAAAATATATAGCTGAGGGGAAAAGAGGCTAAAGTGTTGAAATGTCCCCATCTCATTGTTATTAGAAAAGTATGTTGAAACCATGCCTATCATTTATCCTCTTGTGAGCAAGAGACTTAATTTATTTTATTTTACTATTGTTATTATTTTTTATTTATTTATTTTTCTTTTTGAGACGGAGTCTCGCTCTGTTGCCCACGCTGGAGTGCAGTGGCATGATCTCAGCTCCCTGCAACCTCTGCCTCCCGGGTTCAAGTGATTCTTCTGCCTCAGCCTCTCAAGTAGCTGGGAGTACAGGCGCACGCCACCATGCCCGGTTAATTTTTGTATTTTTAGCAGAGACGGGGGTTTCACCATATTGGCCAGGCTGGTCTCAAACTCCTGACCTCATGATCCGCCCACCTTGGCCTCCCAAAGTGTTCGGATTACAGGCAGGAGCCACCATTCCCTGCCCTTAATTTTATTTTTTAAAAATTTATTATTATTTTTTCCCTAAGATGGAGTCTTGCTCTGTCACCTAGACTGGAGTGCAATGGCACGATCTTGGCTCACTGTGACCTCCGCCTCCCAGGTTCAAGCGATTCTGCTGTCTCAACCTCCAGAGTAGCTGGGCTTAAAGGCTCGCGCCACCATGCCCAGCTAATTTTTGTATTTTTAGTAGAGATGGCATTTCACCGTGTTGGCCAGGCTGGTCTCGAACTGACCTCAAGTGATCTGCCTGCCTCGGCTTCCCAAAGTGTTGGGATTACAGACGTGAACCACCGGGCCTGGGCAAAAAAGACAGTGATATTGAATGAAGTCTACTTAATAGTATTGTACCAATGTTAATTTCATAGTTTTGACAAATGTGGCATGGTTATGTAAGACACTCAGATTAGGGGAAGCCGGCATTGTCCAAAATTTGCTTGCTTGCTTTCCTTCCTTCCCTTCCTTCCTTCCTTCCTTCCTTCCTTCCTTCCTTCCTTCCTTCCTCTCTCTCTCTCCCTCCCTCTTTCTTTCTTTCCTTCCTTCCTTCCTTCTTTCTTTTCTTTTCTTTCTTTTCTTACTTTTCTTTCTTTTCTTTCTTTTCTTTCTTTCTTTTCTTTCTTTTCTTTCTTTCTTTCTTTCTGACAGAGTTTCACTCTTGTTGCCCAGGCTGGAGTGCAATGGAATGGCACGATCTCGGCTCACTGCAATCTGTGCCTCCTGGGTTCAAGTGATTCTCCTGCCTTAGTCTCCCGAGTAGCTGGGATTACAGGTGCATGCCACCACGCCCTTTGTATTTTTAGTAGAGATGGGGTTTCTCCATGTTGGTCAGGCTGGTTTCAAGCTACTGACCTCGTGATCTGCCTGCCTCGGCCTCCCAAAGTGCTGGGATTACAGGTGTGAGCCACAGTGCCTGGCCCAAAATTTGCTTTCTTTTGCTGCCATAGCAGTGATGGTGTTTCTGCTTGGTGGCCCAGTTAAGGGGTCACTTGTCCCAGCCTTCATGGCAGCCAGGTGTAGCCATGGAGGGCACCGTCTGTCCAGTGAAAAATGAATAGTGATGAGACATGGCATTTCTGGGTATGGGCCTTCAAACACCTAATGTGGGCTATTCTCTGCTCTTTCTCCTCCATGGAGTGGAAACAGGGACATTCCTCCAACCCAGCACCAACCCTGCAGTGGGGACAGTGCTCGAGGTGATGGCTGTTAGGAGTTACCTTGTGTCCCCTCAAAGATACATCAATGTCTTAACCCTCAGTGTCTGTGAATGAGACCTGATTTGGAAAATCTATTTGCAGATATTACCAAGTTAAATGATGTCAGTAAGGTGGGCCCCAGTCCAAAATGACTTCATGCTTGGATATTCTTGAAATTGCTACATTCTTGGGTCTCTATTATATAACAGCTTATTTTTTATTTGTTTTTTATTTTTATCTTTTGAGATGGAGTCTCACTCTGTTGCCCAGGCTGGAGTGCAATGGTGCAATCTCGGCTCACTGCAACCTCCGCCTCCTGGGTTCAAGCGATTCTCCTGCCTTAGCCTTCCGAGTAGCTGGGACTACAGGCACCTGCCACCATGTCTGGCTAATGTTTGTATTTTTAGTACAGACAGGGTTTCACCATGTTGGCCAGGCTGGTCTTGAACTCCTCAAGTGTTCCTCTCGCCTTGGCCTCCCAGAGTGCTGAGATTACAGGTGTGAGCCACCTCGTCCAGCCATAGCTTAGTGTTTCTGCTTATTTGTTTTTGGAAATATTGGACTAGTGTCTTTTTATTATTATTATTATTTGTTTGTTTGGAGACAGAGTCTCGCACTGTCGCCCAGGCCGGAGTGCAATGGCGCGATCTCGGCTCACTGCAACCTCCGCCTCCCAGGTTCACACAATTCTCCTGCCTCAGCCTCCTGAGTAACTAGGATTACAGGTGCCTGCCACCATGCCCAGCTAATTTTTTGTAATTTTTAGAAGAGACGGGGTTTCACTGTGTTGGCCAGACTGGTCTCGAACCCCTGACCTCGTGATCCACCCGCCTCATCCTCCCAAAGTGCTGGGATTACAGGCGTGAGCCACCGCACCTGGCCTTATTATTATTATTATTTTTAAAGAGACAGGGTTTCCCTCCTGTTGCCCAGGTTGGAGTGCAGTGGCATGATCATGGTTTACTGAGGTCTAACTCCTGGGCTCCAGTGATCCTCCTGCTTCAGCCTCCCAAATAGCTGGGACTACAGATGCATACTACTATGCCTGGCTAATTTTTTATTTTTGGTAGAGACGGTATCACTATGTTGCTCAGGTTGGTCTTGAACTCCTGGCCTCAAGCCAGGATCCTCCTACCTTGGCCTCCCAAAGTGCCGGGGTTACAAGTGCCATCCACCATGCCTGACCTGACTAGTGGCCACTTTACAAGAAGAAGAGATGACAGAGAGAGATAAAGGGAAGATGGCCATGTGAAGATGGAGGCAGAGATTAGAGTGATGCGACCGCAAGCCAAGAAACACCAGGGGCTACCAGATGCTGGAAGAGGTAAGAAAGAGCCTTCAGAGGGAGTGTGGCCCTGCCGACACCTTAATTTCTGACTTCTGGCTACTTCATAGTTTTGACAAATGTGGCACGGTTATGTAAGACACTCAGATTAGGGGAAGCCGGCATCGTCCAAAGAACTGTAAGCGAATACATTTCTGTTGTGTTAAACCACCCAGTGTGTGACACTGTTATGGCAGCCCTTGGCAATGAAAACCTTGGTAGAACAAGAAATATCAAGAAGCTACGTCCCAAGTGATCCAACAGAAAGACGCTCTTGGCCGGGCGAGGTGGTTCATGCCTGTATTCCCAGCACTTTGGGAGGCCGAGGAGGGTGAATTGCTTCAGCTCAGGAGTTTGACACCAACCTGGGCAACATGGTGAAATTCTGTCTCTACTAAAAATACAAAAATTACCTGGGGCCGGGCGCGGTGGCTCACGCCTGTAATCCCAGCAGTGTGGGAGGCTAAGGCGGGTGCATCACCTGAGGTCAGGAGTTTGAGACCAGCCTGGCCAACATGTTGAAACCCCGTCTTTACTAAAAATGCAAAAGTTAGCTGGGCATGGTGGCGGGCGCCTGTAATCCCAGCTACTCGGGAGGCTGAGGCAGGAGAATCACTTGAACCCAGGAGGCAGAGGTTACAATGAGCTGAGATTGTGCCACTGCACTCCAGCACGGGCAACAGAGTGAGACTTTGTCTCAAAGAAAAAGAAATAAAAGAGAAGCTTTCATGCCCTTTGGTACCACTTACCTCAAGGTAGTTACCCGAGAAAGAGTCAAGCTTGGATGTTCTCTAAAATGCTCCCTTTTAGAGTCTCTGTTACAGCAGCTTAGTTTAGTTTAGGTTAGTTTTTTTTTTTTTTTTTTTTTTTTAGGACAGGGTCTTATTCCTCAGTTACCCATACCGGAGTGCAGTGGCACGATCATGGATCACTGCAGCCTCAACCTCCAGGGCTCAAGCGATCCTTCTGCCTCAGCTTCCCAAATAGCTGGGACCACAGGTGCGCACCACCATGCCTGGGTAGTTTAAAGAAAATTTTTTTCGTAGAGATAGGCGTCTTGTCATATTTCCCAGTTTTGTCTTGAACTGGTTTCACGCAATCCTCCTGCCTAGCTCTCCCAAAGTGCTGAGATTACAGATGTGAGCCACCGTGCCTAGTCAGCTTTATTATTATTATTATCATTGTTTTCTTTTGAGATGGAGTTTTGCTCTTGTTGCCCAGGCTGGAGTGCAATGGTGCGATCTTGGCTCACCGCAACCTCCGCCTCCGAGGTTCAAGAGATTCTCTTGCCTCAGCCTCCCGAGTAGCTGGGATTACAGGAACCCACCACCACACCCAGTTAATTTTTGTATTTTTAGTAGAGACAGGGTTTCGCCATGTTGGTCAGGTTGGTCTTGAACTCCTGACCTCAGGTGATCCTCCTGCCTCGGCCTCCCAAA
>NW_012102366.1:1320534-1321547 GCF_000951045.1 Mandrillus leucophaeus
CCCAGCACTTTAGGAGGCTGAGGCGGGTGGATCATCTGAGGTCAGGAGTTTAAGACCAGCCCAGCCAACATGGTGAAACCCTGTCTCTACTAAAAATACAAAAAATTAGCTGGGCTTAGTGGCGGGTGCCTGTAATTCCAGCTACTCGGGAGGCTGAGGCAGGAGAATTGCTTGAACCTGGGAGACGGAGGTTGCAGTGAGCCAAGATCGTGCTACTATACTCCAGCCTGGGCGACAAGAGCGAAACTCTGTGTCAAAAAAAAGAAAATAAATTAAGTTTAAAAGGAACAGTTCAGTGGCAGTACGTTTGCAATGTTATGCAACCGCTACAACATTAAAAAAAAAAAACACACACCGACACACACAGACACACACACACACACACACACACACTCAAAATGAGACATGTTCTCACTATGGTTCCGAGGCTGATCTCAAATTCCTGGGCTCTAGTGATCCTCCCGCCTTGGCCTCCCAAGTAGCTGAGATCACAGGCAGCTGATCACCTCTAGTTTCAGAATATTTTCATCATCACCAAAGCAAATCTGATGTCAGTAAACTTGTGTTGAAGGCCATGGCCAGAATTCCTATAGTATGGGGGTTTTTGGGGAGGTGTTCTATGCATGATGTTGTGGGGGCATCCTTTACTGTGCCCTCATATTATCCTACTTTGCTTTCCCCCTCTTCCCATTTAGGTCTGAGCTGGGTAAACAATTAATTGAATCACTCATTGATTTGTTCATGGATGGTCATTTATTTTGTGTCAGGCATTAGACCAGATGGTAAGGCTACCAGGATGGAATCACTTGCCCTTGCACTCAAGGTAGTTTCATTTGATAGAAGAGATGAAACAACACGCTATTATATGTGGTATAGGCCAAGCATGGTGGCCCATGCCTGTAATCCCAGTGCTTTGGGAGCCTGAGGTTGGAAGATTGCTGAAAGCCAGGAATTTGAGACCAGCCTGGGCAATATAGTGAGACCCCTGTCTCTACAAAAAAAAAAAAAAAAAA
>NW_012102366.1:1322277-1327165 GCF_000951045.1 Mandrillus leucophaeus
CCTCCGAGGTTCAAGAGATTCTCTTGCCTCAGCCTCCCGAGTAGCTGGGATTACAGGAACCCACCACCACACCCAGTTAATTTTTGTATTTTTAGTAGAGACAGGGTTTCGCCATGTTGGTCAGGTTGGTCTTGAACTCCTGACCTCAGGTGATCCTCCTGCCTCGGCCTCCCAAAGTGCTGGGATTACAGTCGTGAGCCACTGCACCTGGCCTATTTTTTTTTTTTAATACTCTACTAATAGACTTTGTGACACTGAACACTAATGTGTCTTTCTCCCGGAAGCTCCTCCTTCATTTTCCTTCTTCTTCCTTTTTGGCTCTTTCCATCTGTTTTGGGAAAGTTAACTTTCTCCTGTCTTGGAACATCCCTTGTTGAGCACCCTATCTTTGTGACTGTCTGCTTTTGAGTACTGCTTTCGAGAGAGAATAGTAGAAGTTGTAAGAGACGTATGTGACAAATTTGGCATCCTGGAACACCAAGAGGATTACCAGTTTTTTAGAAAGCAGCATGAATCAACCTCAATTATTCGTAAGTAAAATTAGAGTAGTTTCAAGCTGTCACTTCTTTCTGTCCTACACACGTTATTCAAATAAGTTGGTGGAAGAATGTTGTTTGGGTTTACAATAGGGAAGTATGGGGACATAAATCTGGGTCTCAATTAGTGAAATTTAAAATGGGAAGTTGCTTAACTGTTAGAGGCAGCAGACTGGAATGATCGAGAGGGTAGACTGTGACACTGGGTTGTCTGGTTGGAGCCTTACCTCTGCCATTTCTTGGCTGTGTGACCTTGGGAGAGCTCCTTAACTTCTCTGGTCCTGATATGGTTTGGATCTGTGTCCTCTCCAAATCTCATGTCAGAGTATAATCCCCAGTGTTGGAGGTGGGTCCTGGTGGGAGGTGATCGGATCATGGGGGTGACGTCCTCATGGTTTAGTACCATCCCCCCGGTGCTATATAGTGTGTGGATTATCATGAGATCTGGTTGTTTGGAAGCGTGTAGCACCTCCTACCTCATTCTCTCTTCTCCTTCTTTGGCCATGTAAGATGTACCTGCTTCCCCTTCCCCTTCTGCCGTGATTGTAAGTTTCCTGAGGTCTTCCCAGAAGCCGAGTAGATGCCAGTATCATGCTCCCTGTACAGCCTGTGGAACCATGGCTGTACTGCGGGTAAAAGAGCCAATGAAACCTCTTTTCTTTGTAAATTACCTAGTCTCAGGTATTCTTTATAGCAACACGAGAATGGACTAATACAGGGCCTCATCTCCTCATCTGTTACATGGGATTGTCTTAGGTCTTGGCTCACTGCATCCTCCACCTCCTGGGTTCAAGGAATTCTCATGCCTCAGCCTCTGGAATAGCGGGGATTCCAGGCATGTGCCACCATGCCTGGCTAATTTTTTTTTTCTTGAGGCAGAGTCTTGCTCTGTTGCCTGAGCTGGAGTGCAGTGGCACGATCTCGGCTCACTGCAACCTCCGCCTTCTAAGTTCAAGCGATTCTCCTGCCTCAGTCTCCTGAGTAGCTGGGACAACAGGTGCATGGCACCACACCCGACTAATTTTTTGTATTTTTAGTAGAGATGGGATTTCACCGTGTTAGCCAGGATGGTCTCAATCTCCTGACCTCAGGTGATCTGCCTGCCTTGGCTTCCCAAAGTGCTGGGATTACAGGCGTGAGCCACCACGCCCGGCCGAACAATTCTTTCTCTTTCTAACTGTGGCAAAATACACACAATATAAAATGTACCATCTTAACTTTTTTTTTTTTTTTTGGAGATGGGGTCTCACTATTGGGAGATGGGGTTGCCCACGGCAGTCTCAAACTCCTGGCCTCAAAAAGCCTTGACCTTCTAGAGCACTGGGATTACAGGCATGAACCATCGCCTCCAGCCCGTCTTAACAATTTTTAAGTGCACAGTTCAGTGACATTAACTACATCACATTGTTGTGCAACCATCACCACTATTCTGCTCCAGGATGTTTTCATCTTTCCAAACTGAAGCTCTGTAGCCACTGAGCAATAATTTCCTACTCCCTGCTTCCTCGCAGTCCCTGGAAAGCACTATTCTACCTTTTGGTCACTGTGGATTTGACTACTCTGCATATGAGGTTATGCATTTCTGGCAGGAATTCCACAGAAATGATGCGTCCTTTTGAGTATAGCCTATCAGGGCACATGTGATACGATGTGCTGATATTAACTGTGATCAATTACACCCTGGGTTTTTTTTTTCTTTTTTTTTTTTTTTTTGAGACAGGGTCTCTGTTGCCTAGGGTGAAATGCAGTGGTGTGATCATAGCTCATTGCAGCCTTGATCTTCCACCTCAGCCCCTGAGTAGCTGGGACTATAGGTGCATGCTACCACGCCTGACTTTCTACAATTTGTATTTTTAGTAAAGACAAAGGCCGGGCGCAGTGGCTCAAGCCTGTAATCCCAGCACTTTGGGAGGCCGAGATGGGCGGATCACGAGGTCAGGAGATCGAGACCATCCTGGCTAACACGGAGAAACCCCGTCTCTACTAAAAATACAAAAAACTAGCCGGGTGAGGTGGCGGGCACCTGTAGTCCCAGCTACTTGGGAGGCTGAGGCAGGAGAATGGCGTGAAGCCGGGAGGCGGAGCTTACAGTGAGCTGAGATCCGGCCACTGCACTCCAGCCTGGGCGACAGAGCAAGACTCTGTCTCAAAAAAAAAAAAAGACAAGGTCTGCCTATGTTACCCAGGCTGATCTTGAACCCCTAGGCTCAAGTGATCCTCCTGCCTCAGCCTCCCAAAATGCTGGGATTACAGTCATGAGCTACCATGTCCAGCTCACCCTGGGGTCTTTAGCCCCAAACTTTTGGGCTGCCTTGAGGGGTTGGAGAAGGCTGAAGAAAGCCAAAAGATGTGTGGTCCAGGCTTGAGGTGGGACAGGTAAGTCAGGTCTCTCAGGGAACTATCTCCTGCAGATACAGAGAGGGGACTTGAGGCATCAGAGGGACTGCTGCATAGGTGGTGATAAAACAGCCCATCAGGCCAGGCACGGTGGCTCACGCCTGTCATCCTAGCACTTTGGGAGGCTGAGGCGGGCGGATCACCTGAGGTCAGGAGTTCGAGGCCAGCCTGGTCAACATGGTGAAATCCCAGCTCTACTAAAAATACAAAAATTAGCTGGGCATAGTAGTGCATGCCTGTAATCCCAGCTACTCCGGAGGCTGAAGAAGAATTGCTTGAACCTGAGAGATGGAGGCTGCAGTGAGCTAATATCGCGCCACTGCACTCCAGCCTGGGTGAGAGAGCGAGACTCCGTATCAAAACAACAACAAGAACAACAACAAAACCCCAGCCCATCAGCCCACAAGGCTATTGTCAGGATTAAATACATTAATGCAGTGCTTGGGACGTAGCAAGTGTGCAGTGGCTGTTAGCCCATTCTACAAGATTTCCAACAGCTGGCGATATCATGCTGAGACTATCAAGTCGCTCACCACTCCAGCTTGCCTGGTAATAGTACCTTTATTTCTTGGCATTTCCCAAGACTCGAGAAATTCAGCAGCCCTGCTGGCACTGAGACCAAACATTCTGTGTCCCTCAAGAAATATTTCATAAATAGGACAGGGTAGGGTGGCTCATGCCTCTAATCCCAACACTTTGGGAGGCCAAGGTGGGAGGATCGCTTGAACCCAGGAGTGTGAGACCAGCCTGGGCAACATAGCGAAACCCGATCTCTGAAAAAAAAAAAAAAAAAAAAATTAGCCAGGCATGACGGCACATATCTGTGGTCCCAGCAACTTGGGAGGCTGATGTGGGAGGATCACTTGAGCCTGGGAAGTAGAGGCTGCAGTGAACTATGCACCACTGCACTCCAGCCTGGGCGGCAGAGGGAGACCTTTTCTCAAAAAAAAAAATAAAAATAAAAGAGAAATATATCTTTCTTTCTTTTTTTTTTTTTGAGACAGTCTAGCTGTGTTGCCAGGCTGGAGTGCAGTGGCGTGATCTCGGCTCACTGCAGCCTCCGTCTCTGGATTCAAGCGATTCTTCCGCCTCAGCCTCCCGAGCAGCTGGGACTATAGGCATGTGCCACCACTCCCAGCTAATTTTTGTAATTTTGGTATAGACAGGATTTCACCACGTTGACCAGGATGGTCTGGAACTCCCGACCTCGTGGACCTCGTGATTCACCTGCCTTGACCTCCCAAAGTGCTGTGATTACAGGCGTGAGCCACCACGCCCAGGTGAGAAATATTTCATAAATCATAGAACTAAGGGAAGTAAAATAACTGAAGTTCAAGAACTGAGGAACACCCTACAGCTTTCTCACGACCATCACAATCCACTTCCGCCTCATGGTGTGGTCTATTCTCCACACTGCAGCCAGAGGGAGCCTTTGTTTTTCCTTTTCAGCAAAAGTTTTCACATTTATATATCAGTTTTTTTTCTTTTAGAAATTGAACCAGGCAGGGTGGCTCTTTCCTATAATTTCAGCACTTTGGGAGGCCAAGGCAGTAGGATCACTTGAGACTGGGAGTTCGATACTAGCCTGGAAAACACAGTGAGACCTCATCTCTACAAAAAATACAAAATGTTAGCTGGGAGTGGAGGTGCGTGCCTGTAATCCTGGCTGCTCAGGAGGCCGAGGTGGGAGGATGACTTGTGCCCAGGAGTTCGAGGCTGTAGTGAGCCGAGATCACGCCACTGCACTCCAGCCTGGGTGACAGAGAGAGACCCTGTCTCAATAAACAAACAAAGTTGAACTGAAATTCACAAAACATAAAATTAAGTTTTAGGCTGGGCGCGGTGGCTCACGCCTGTAATCCCAGCACTTTAGGAGGCTGAGGCGGGTGGATCATCTGAGGTCAGGAGTTTAAGACCAGCCCAGCCAACATGGTGAAACCCTGTCTCTACTAAAA
>NW_012102366.1:1328235-1329554 GCF_000951045.1 Mandrillus leucophaeus
AAAAAAAAAAAAAAAAAAAAAGTGGTATATATTAGAGGCCTGCAAAGTATTGCCTGAGGGCCAAATCTGGCCCCCTGTGTTTCCTTGTAAATACAGTTTTATTGGCACAGAGCTGTCAGAGGTGTTTGAACCAGAGCAACTCCATCTTGAATAGGGGCTGGGTAAAATAAGGCTGAGACCTACTGGGCTGCATTCCCAGGAGGCTGAGGCATTCTAAGTCACAGGATGAGATAGGAGGTTGGCACAAATACAGGTCATAAAGACCTTGCTGATAAAACAAGTTGCGGTAAAGAAGCCGCCAAAATCCACCAAAACCAAGAGGGCGACAAGAGTGACCTCTGGTTGTCCTCACTGCTGCACTCCCACTGGCACCCTGACAGTTTACAAATGCCATGGCAACGTCAAGAAGTTACCCTATATGTTCTAAAAAGGGGAGGTATGGGCCGGGCGCAGTGGCTTACACCTGCAATCCCAGCACTTTGGGAGGCCGAGGCGGGCGGATCACCTGAGGTCGGGAGTTGGAGACCAGCCTGACCAACATGGAGAAACCTCGTTTCTACTAAAAATACAAAATTAGCCGGGCATGATAGTGCACGCCTGTCATCCCAGCTACTCGGGAGGCTGAGGCAGGAGAATTGCTTGAATCTGGAAGGCAGAGGTTGCGGTGAACCGAGATTGCGCCATTGCACTCCAGCCTGGGCAACAAAAGCGAAACTTCATCTCAAAAAAAAAAAAAAAAAAAAAAAGGAGAGGTATGAATAATGCACCCCTTGTTTAGCATATAATCAAGAAATAACCGTAAAAATGGGCAGCCAGCAGTCCTCAAGGCTGCTTTGTCTACAGAGTAGCCATTCTTTTATTCCTTCTCTTTCCTAATAAACTTGCTTTCACTTTACTCCATGGACTCGCCCTGAATTCTTTCTTGCACGGGATCCAAGACCCGTCTCTGGGGGAGTCTGGATCCGGACCACTTTCCGGTAACAGCCCTGAGCATTTGTTTATGTGTTGTGTATGGCGGCTTTCTCGCTGCTATGGCAGAGTTGAGTTGCTGGGGAAGAGACCATCTGGCCTGCAAAACTAAATATACTTACTACCTGGCCCTTTAAGGAAAAAGGTTTGCTAACCCCTGGTATATATAATTAGGGCAAATTTAATTTTTTATTTTTATTTTTTTTTGAGATAGAGTCTCGCTCTGTCACCCAGGCTGGAGTGCAGTGGTGTGATCTCGGCTTATCACAACCTCTGCCTCCCGGGTTCAAGTGATTCTCCTGCCTCAGCCTCCTGAGTAGCTGGGATTTCAGGCACGCGCCACCACACCC
>NW_012102366.1:1330204-1338590 GCF_000951045.1 Mandrillus leucophaeus
TGAGCCATGGTCGTGCCACTGCACTCCAGCCTGGGTGACAGAGCGAGACTCCATCTCAAAAAGAAAAATAAATAAATAAAATAATAATAATAATTTATAAATAAATAAATAAATAGATAAATAAACAAAATGAGATAGGGCATTTTCAGCCCTAGAAGTCTCTCAGAATCATTTGTTTAATGCACACTGTGCTGTCATTTGAGTGCTACAGCCAACCTTTTTCTTTTCCTTTCTTTCTTTTTTTTTTTTGAGACAGAGTTTCGCTCTGTCGCCCAGATTGGAGTGCAGCAGTGCAATCTCAGCTCACTGCAACCTCCGTCTCCTGGGTTCAAGCGAATCTCCTGCCTCAGCCTCTCGAGGAGCTGGGATTACAGGTGCCTGCCACCACGCCCAGCTCAGTTTTGTATTTTTAATAGAGACGGGGTTTCACCATGTTGGCCAGGCTAGTTTCCAACTTCTGACCTCAGGTGATCGGCCCGATTCGGCCTCCCAAAGTGCTAGAATTACAGGTGTGAGTCACCACGCCCGGCCACCATCTCTATTTGTTTAATACAAAATGAAAATAAATTTAAAAAACACATTTAATGTATTCCTTCTATCTTACTGTATATTTGTACCCTTTAACCCACTTCCCTTCATCCTCCTCCCACCCTTGCCAGTTTCTGTTATCAATTTTTCCAGGGAATACATTTTTGAGATCTCACAGCATGGTGACTACAGTTAATAATAACATATATTTCAAAATTGCTAAGAGAGTAAATTTCAAATGTTCTTACCACACACACACACACAAAAGAGTACGTGAGGTGACGGATATGTTAACTAGCTTGGTTTAATTATTCCACAATGTATACATCTATCAAAACATCACCTGGCATCCCACCCATATATATTATTGCAATTATTTTTTAGGTCTGGGTTGGGTAAACAATTAATTAAATCACTCATTGATTTGTTTATGGATGGTCATTTATTTTGTGTCAGGCATTAGACCAGATGGTAAGGCTATAAGGATGGAATCACTTGCCCTTACACTCAAGGTAGTTTCATTGGATAGAAGAGAAAAAAAAGAAGGCTGGGCATGGTGGCTCACGCTTGTAATCCCAGCACTTTGGGAGGCTGAGGCGGGTGGATCTCCTGAGGTCAGGAGTTCGAGACCAGTCTGGTCAACATGGTGAAACCCCATCTCTACTAAAAATACAAAAATTAGCTGGGTGTGGTGGTGCATGCCTGTAATCTCAACTACTCGGGAGGCTGAGGCTGGAGAATTGCTTGAAGCCAGGAGGCGGAGTTTGCAGTGAGTCGAGATTGCGCCATTGCACTCCAGCCTGGGCGACAGAGTAAGACTCCATCTCAAAAAAATAAAAAAGGTTGTCGGCTGTGTTGTCCAGGCTGGTCTTGAACTCCTGGGCTCAAGTGATTTTTACGCTTTGGCTTCCCAAAGGTGAAGGCAAAGTAATCCTTGCCTGCTATGGTTACGGGCACGATCCACGGTGCCTGGCCATATTCCACGTTTGATAGCAGAGTAGAATGACTATACTTAAAAAAATGTATTGTACTTAGGTGATGACTACCCTGGATACCCTAAATACCTTGATTTAATCACTATGCATTATATACAAGTAAAAAATTTCTCATGTACGCCATAATTTGCACAAATAAAAAAAGTATTCCTTCTCGGCCAGACGCGGTGACTCATGCCTGTAATCCCAGCACTTTGGGAGGCTGGAGGGGCGGATCACTTGAGGTCAGGACTTCGAGACCAGCCTGGCCAACATGGTGAAACCCTGTCGCTACTAAAAATACCTGTCAGTACTAAAAATACAAAAATTAGCCAGGTGTGGTGGCACGTGCTTGTAGTCCCAGCCACTTGGGAGGCTGAGGCACGAGAATTGCTTGAACCTGGGAGGCGGAGGTTGCAGTGAGCCGAGATCACACCACTGCACTCCAGCCTGCATGACAGTGAGACTCAGGTGATGGATATCCTAAATACCCTGATTTAATCACTATGCATTATATACATGTAAAACATTTCTCATGTACACCATCATTTGCACAAATAAAAAAAGTATTCCTCCTGTCTAACTGCAACTTATACTCAGACAAAATCTCTCCACTTGCCACCACTCCCCATTCAGCCCCTGGTAACCATCATTCTTCTCTCCACATCTTTGAGTTCAACTTCGTTAGAACTCAAAAAGCAGTAGGCCGGGCGCGGTGGCTCAAGCCTGTAATCCCAGCACTTTGGGAGGCCGAGATGGGCGGATCACGAGGTCAGGAGATCGAGACCATCCTGGCGAACACGGTGAAACCCCGTCTCTACTAAAAAATACAAAAACTTAGCCGGGCGAGGTGGCGGGCGCCTGTAGTCCCAGCTACTCGGGAGGCTGAGGCAGGAGAATGGTGTGAACCCGGGAGGCGGAGCTTGCAGTGAGCTGAGATCCGGCCACTGCACTCCAGCCTGGGCGACAGAGCGAGACTCTGTCTCAAAAAAAAAACTCAAAAAGCAGTGAGATCATGGTCTTGCTGGGCCTGACTTTTGCACTTAGCATAACACCCTCCAGCATTTTGCTTGCATGCTAATGCTGGCCTTGGGGCCTGGAATTCCACTGATGGATGCATGCTTGTGTCTGACAAGCTTCTCCCAGCTGCGCCTAGAGCTGCTCTCCCGATCTGAGGCATGATGCCCAAGGGAGGGCACAAGAGTTCCGTCATCACATCTAGGTTTTAGGCGTCACCTCAAGGGGAGTTTTTTTTTTTTTTGAGATAGAGTCTTGCTCTGTTGCCCCAGGCTAGAGGCCAGTGGCGCGATCTCGGCTCACTGCAAACTCCACCTCCTAGGTTCAAGCGATTCTTCTGCCTCAGCATCCCTCAGCATCCAAGCCGGGTGTGTACCACCATGTCCGGCTAATTATTTTTACTTTTTGTAGAGATGAGGTCTTGCTATGCTGCCCAGGCTGGCCTTGAACTCCTGGACTCAAGTAATCTTCCCCTCTTGGTGTCCCAAAGTGTTGGGATTACAGGTGTGAGCCATCACACCCGATCCCACCTGGATTTTTTTAGAGGATAAATTGTATGTTTAGTCTTTGCCTTAGAATGGGTACAGGTGGGACTGGCTGGCTCTCTAGGCATTAACTCACATAAGGATGGTTTCCTATGGGTTTTCATGTCCTTAGCAACTTTGTTTTCTTTAATATCTTCAATAACCCCACTCATGAGTTGGGAGGACAGAAATTAGGCAGAGATAAATGGGAACATGTTGATTTGCTTTCACTGTAAATTTTAATTAACACAGAAACTATTTTTAGAAAAATCACTAAACCAATCACTTCTCCAATTACTTCTCCTTTTGTCCTGAAAGTAGTTAATGATTTGAAATGGCTTTTCCCAAGTCTCAATTCTTTTTTTCCCCGGGCCTCTGTCTCACTCTGTTATTCATGAGCTGTCTGCTTTTATTTGACATCATGTGCACTCCTGGTCTTTCCAAGTGTTCTCTTTTTTTTTTTTTTTTTCTGAGAAAGAGTCTTGCCCTGTCCCCCAGGCTGGAGTGCAGTGGCATGATCTCGGCTCACTGCAACCTCTGCCTCCTGGGTTCAAGCAATTCTCCTGCCTCAGCATCCTGAGTAGCTGGGATTACAGGCGTGCGCCACCATGCCTGGCTAATTTTTGTATTTTTAGTAGAGACAGGGTTTCACCATGTTGGCCAGGCTCGTCTTGAACTCCTGATCTTGTGATCTGCCTGCCTCGGCCTCCCAAAGTGCTGGGATTACAGGCGTGACCCACTGCGCCCAGCCCCAAGTGTTTTCTTCGATTGTGTCTTCATTTTGCTTTTCTGATAGTTTATTTGGAAAATGGCTTCAGGAAGCAGTAACAGGGATATTGGGAGAGGCAGACAGGTTAGGAGGAAAAGCCAATAAAGCGTGCATTATTGAGCTACTCCTGCAAGTAAATAGTGCAGGAAAAAAGTCAGAATGGTGCCCCTAGCGGATGAGGGTGGGGAGCGACACATTCATTTATTGACTCTCATTCTGTACTGGTTGAGAGTTACCTCCTGGGGGCTTTATCTCTTCTTAACTTCTGGCAGCATCTGCACGCAGGCAGCCTTCAATAGCTGCAAAAAAGCTCCGAGGCAGAAAAATGAGTTACTGTGGCTAATACTTGAGGTGGGAGGCAGTCTGGGTGCATGGAACTTTTGCCACTTCTACAGGCATGAGCCACCTCACCCGGCCCAGAGCAGGGATTTTTCCCTGTTGTGTTTACTGACACATTCCCATTGCCTTAGACAAAATCTGAGGACTTAACACAATAAATCCTAAAGAAATGCTTGATGGATCCTAACTGCTAATGCTTTAGTTCAAGTCTTCGTGACTCATCTGGATGCTGTCGAAGAGACAGAGCTGGTCACCAGTTAAAAGTGGTAAAGATAGTTTTATTCAGTACTATTGTAATAGGGGAAAAGAGACTTCAGCAGAGAAATGAGCTCAATTTCCAAAACAGCAAAGACAGATTGGCATTTACAGCCGATGAGCAGAGTGAGGGGTTTAGTGGATGAAAAATGACTAAGAGGAAGCATCAAGCATAGGGGGATTCTTTTTTATTTTTAATAGACACAGGGTCTTACTATGTTGCCCAGACTGGTCTTGAACTCCTGGCCTCCAGCAATCTTTCTGCTTCTCCCTCCCAAAGTGCTGGGATTGCAGGCATGAGCCACTGCACTCGGCAGATAGGGGGATTCTTGCCAAACCAATTGCTGTAGACAATTCATGGGTTGTTTTTTTTGTTGTTGTTGTTTTTGTTTTTTTGTTTTTAATTTTATGGAGTCTTGCTCTGTTGCCCAGGCTGGAGTGCAGTGGCATGATTCTTGGCTCACTGCAACCTCTCTCTGCCTCCCAGGTTCAAGTGATTCTCCTGCCTCAGCCTCCCAAGTAGCTGGAATTACAGGCACATGTCACCACACCTGGCTAATTTTTGTATTTTTAGTAGAGACAGGGTTTTTCCACGTTGGCCAGGTTGGTCTCGAACTCTTGACCTCAGGTGATCTATCTACCTTGGCCTCCCAAAATGCTGAGATTACAGGCGTGAGCCACTGTGCCCAGCCCAAATTCATGTGTTGAAACCTAATCTGCAATGCGATGGTGTTGGAGGCAGGGCCTTTGGGAGGTGATAAAGTTATGGGACTGGAGCCCTCAAGAATGGGTTTGGTGCCTCTATCAAAGAGACCCCAGAGAGGTCCCTCAACCTTCCCACCATGTGAGGAGACAGTGAAAAAATGGCCATCTATGAACCAAGAAGCAGGTTCTCAGCAGGCACTGAATATGCTGGTGCCTTGCTCTTGGACTTCCCAGCCTCCAGAATTGTGGGAAATGAATTTCTGTTGCTTTTAAACCACTCAGTCTATGTTATTTTGTTAGAGTAGCCCAAATGGATTAAGATGCTAACTTAAAAGGATTCTTACTGAAGGCTGGCCAGGGTGATAAAATACTAAGGGTTGGGGTGTAATTTAGCAGGATTCTTTGCCAAGACTGACAGAAGCAGGCTAAGCACAGGACCCAAGAGTGATGCCTAGTTGAAAAGAAGGGTCAGGCACGGTGTCTCATGCCTGCAGTCCTAGCACTTGGGGAGGCTAGTGTGAGGCTTGTTTGAGCCCAGGAGTTCAAGACCAGCCTAGGCAACATAGAGAGACCCCATCTTTACAAAAAAAAATTTTAAAAATTAGGCGGGCATAGTAGTGCATGCCTGTGGTCCCAGCTACCCAAGAGGCTGAGCCAAGAGGATCGCTTCAGCTCTGGTGGTTGAGGTTACAGTGAGCTGTGATCACCGCACCGCTGCACTCTAGCCTGGGTGACAGAGTGAGACCTTGTTTCCAAAAAGAAAAAGAGTCTATCAGTGCTTTCACGGCCTCTTTTTTTTTTTTTTTTTGAGATGGAGTCTGGCTCTGTCACCCAGGCTGGAGTGCAATGGCATGATCTCCGCTCACTGCAAGCTCCGCCTTCCAGGTTCATGCCATTCTCCTGCCTCAACCTCCTGAGTAGCTGGGACTACAGGTGCCTGCCACCATGCCTGGCTGATTGTTTTGTATTTTTACTAGAGACGGGGTTTTACCATGTTTGCCAGGATGGTTTCGATCTCCTGACCTCGTGATCCACCCGCCTCGGCCTCCCAAAGTGCTGTGATTACGGGCGTAAGCCACCAATCCCTACCTTTTTTTTTGAGACAAGGTCTCACTTTGTTGCCCAGGCTGGAGTGCAGTGGCACAATCTCACCTCACTGCAACCTCTGCCTCTCGGGTTCAAGCAATTCTCCTGCCTCAGCCTCCCAAGTAGCTGGGACTACAGGTGTGTACCACCATACCCAGCTAATTTTTGTATTTTTAGTAGAGATGGGATTTCTCCATGTTGGCCAGGCTGGTCTCGCACTCCTGACCTCAGGTGATCTGCCTGCCTCGGCCTCGCAAAGTGCTGGATTTACAGGCGTGAGCCACCGTGACTGGCTGGCACGTATTCATTCTGAGACCTTGGCCAAAGGAATAGTCATTCTTGGGAGGAAGCTTCCCTCATGATGATGACAGTGATAAGAAGGCAAGTGGAGACATGGGAGGCTTCTTGAGGGATACTTGGAACTGGCTACCTGTTGAGGAAAGCTGGTCCCACAGCCCAAAGAGCCCAAAGTCAAGAGGCAAGAGTTCTGCCTTTGGTGAGAATAACAGCAAAGTCCCATGGCACACAGCGTGTGGATTTACAGAGGGCTGAAAAAACTGGAACAATAATTCAAGCAGTGCCTTGTAACCCCAGCTACTTGGGAGGCTGAAGTGGGAGGATCTCTTGAGCCCAGGAGTTTGAAGCTGCTGTGGGCGATGACGGCACCACTGCACTCCAGCCTGGGCAGCACAGCAAGACCCCGTCTCAAAAAAAAAAAAATTCAATCAAGCGTATTGTCACTACTTCTCCATTTCCCTCACTGGACGACAAACTCGCAATGGCAGGAACTGGGAGAAGCTACTGTGTTTTCCAGAGCTTCGAACATAAGCACTCCATGAATGCATACTGCACAAATCAGTTAATCACCGGAAGCCAGAGTATTTTGGCGCCCTGACAGACTTGGATTAGGTGATGTTGCTTCTCAGATGCTGAGAAAGTGTCCTGATGCCGCAGTTGAGTGCTGACCCAGATTTGGAAGGAGATGAAAGGAGTATGTTTTCATGCCTAGTTTCTGCCCTCCTCTTTCAGCTTCTCAAAGTCTCCACTCAACATTTAATCACTCCGGCATTTGTCTGACATGCTGTGAAAGGGTGTTTTGAACAGCTCTATTTCGGGATTTTGGCAACGTCACCTCCCCACCCATCAACTCCTTCCACTCAATCTGTTCCCACGAGGGCAGAGAAGTGTTACTTGTCCTGTTTGTTGACTGGGTTGGGGAGGGGGGTGGGGTGGTGGCGATGGTGCTAATTTGTCTTGCAGATGCCTCTGCCTGGACATCCTTGTTTTACTTCAATTTTTTTCTCACCAGCTTTAAAATATTCTAACAACCCACATTCCAAGATTCACATCTATCCCAAGGTTCCCTGGCTCCTAAATGGCTTATGCAAATCTCGAAGGAGTCTGTACTTTCTGAGGAGGAAAACGGCTCTTTAATCTGGACTCCACGATGCTGTTGAAAACACACTTGCAGGTAGAGTTGGAAATGGGGAGCAGCATCTGGGGTTAATGTCTAAGCGGCAACCAAGCTGTTTCTGAGATTCTCACATCTTCCTCTGTTTCCTTCATTAGGCTCTCACGAGGAGGATGTTTTGATACCCAGAGTCCATGCTTGAAATAATCAAAACACTGGCGATAGACTAGGTGGCTTCTTTTCTTTTTTTCAAGATAGGGTCTTGCTCTGTCGCCCAGGCTGGAGTGCACTGGTGCGATCTTGGCTCACTGCAACCTCTGCCTCCCCGGTTCAAGCAATTCTCCTGCCTCAGCCTCCAAGTAGCTGAGATTACAGGCATGGGCCACCACGCCTGGCTAATTTTTTGTATTTTGTAGAGACGGGGTTTCACTAGGTTGGTCAGGCTGGTCTTGAACTCCTGACCTCAGGTGATCTACCCACCTCGGCCTCCCAAAGTGCTACGATTACCCGTGTGAGCCCCTGTGCCTGGCCCTTTTTTTTTTTTTTTTTTTGACAGGGTCTTGCTCTGTCACCCAGGCTGGAGTGCAGTGGTGCGATCTTGGATCACTGCAACCTCCGCCTCCCGGGTTCAAGTGATTCTCCTGCCTCAGCCTCCCGAGCAGCTGGGATTACAGGCGCCTGCCACTATGCCCAGCTAATTTTTGTGTTTTTAGTAGAAACAGGGTTTTGCTGTGTTGGCCAGGCTGGTCTCAAACTCCTGACCTCAGGTGATCCACCT
>NW_012102366.1:1340965-1342650 GCF_000951045.1 Mandrillus leucophaeus
CTTTTTTTGAGATGGAGTCTGGCTCTGTCACCCAGGCTGGAGTGCAATGGCATGATCTCCGCTCACTGCAAGCTCCGCCTTCCAGGTTCATGCCATTCTCCTGCCTCAACCTCCTGAGTAGCTGGGACTACAGGTGCCTGCCACCATGCCTGGCTGATTGTTTTGTATTTTTACTAGAGACGGGGTTTTACCATGTTTGCCAGGATGGTTTCGATCTCCTGACCTCGTGATCCACCCGCCTCGGCCTCCCAAAGTGCTGTGATTACGGGCGTAAGCCACCAATCCCTACCTTTTTTTTTGAGACAAGGTCTCACTTTGTTGCCCAGGCTGGAGTGCAGTGGCACAATCTCACCTCACTGCAACCTCTGCCTCTCGGGTTCAAGCAATTCTCCTGCCTCAGCCTCCCAAGTAGCTGGGACTACAGGTGTGTACCACCATACCCAGCTAATTTTTGTATTTTTAGTAGAGATGGGATTTCACCATGTTGGCCAGGCTGGTCTCAAACTCCTGACCTCAAGTGGCCTGTCTCAGCCTGTCTCAGCCCTCAAAAGTGCTGGTATTATAGGTGTGAGCCACAGTGCCCAGCCCTTTCATGGCCTCTTAACTGGAATTTTTGCATTGTATCCCCCTTCCAATCCTCCACATACTACAGATGGATCTTGCTGAGGTACAAATATAATCAGATCATCTCCCTCTTTAGCCAGGCTTGAATCAGATCTGCACTACGTCTTCATTCTCATTTTTTGACACAACTCATGCTCACTGTATGGGCCAGCCACACTGAACAATGGGCTATGTCGTTCATGCCCATGGGCCTCTGCGTAACCTTTCCAACAGCCTTCACTTTCTCTTAACTGTCAGGTCAAGCATCACTTCTTTCTGGATGTGTTTTCCAATCCTCACAGTTAGGTCCACCCACTTCTGTGAATTAATAGCATTTATCACAATGTCGTGATCTTTAGGCTTCTCCTCTAGGAGAAGTATAGCACGGTGCTGAGAGCCTAACTCCGGAGTCAATCTGGATTTGAATTCTGACTTTACTCCTTACTGGCTATTCACATAACCTGTGTAGTTCTGTTTACTTGGGTCTGCCACATAGTCAATGCAATATAAATGCTACTCATCATAGCAATCAGCTATTGCTGCACAAGAAAAGAGACCCCAAAACTCAGCATCTGAAATAACAATACCTTAAGCTTTATTTCATTTTTCATATAGGCATTCAAAGCTATGCCTTTCCCTCTCGGCACTGCTTTAGCTGCATCCCACAACATTTTTTCAGGTATGTTCATTAGCACTCGGTTCAAAATATTTTCTAATTTCCACTCTGATTTTTTTTTTTTTCTCTGACCTAGGAGTTATTTAGAGATGTGTGGTTAAATCTCCAAACAATTGTAAATTTCGAGTTATCTTTTTTGTTGTTGACTTCTAGTTTAATTCCACCGTGCTCATACTTTGTAGGATCTCAGTTCTTCAAAATTTGTTGAGACTTGCTTGACAGCCTAGCATATGGGCTATTGTGGTGGCTATTCCAAAAGTAGCAATCATTTATTTTTGCCCACATGTCTGAGGACTTGGCTGATGTGGGTGGGGACCAGCTGAACAGTTTTGATGCATGCTTTGGCCTCTCTCTGCAGGTTGGGTTTAGATCAATTCTGCATGTATTCATTCTTTTTTTTTTTTTT
>NW_012102366.1:1346980-1355095 GCF_000951045.1 Mandrillus leucophaeus
ACAGGGTCTTGCTCTGTCACCCAGGCTGGAGTGCAGTGGTGCGATCTTGGATCACTGCAACCTCCGCCTCCCGGGTTCAAGTGATTCTCCTGCCTCAGCCTCCCGAGCAGCTGGGATTACAGGCGCCTGCCACTATGCCCAGCTAATTTTTGTGTTTTTAGTAGAAACAGGGTTTTGCTGTGTTGGCCAGGCTGGTCTCAAACTCCTGACCTCAGGTGATCCACCTGCCTCGGTCTCCCAAAGTGATGGGATTACAGGCATGAGCCACCATGCCCGGCTGTGACTTATTTTTTCAATATTTTATTTTGAAGATGTTCAAATCTGTAGAAAAATTACAATACAATGAACACCCATAAACCCTTCACCTAGACTCCTTAGTTGGTAACGTTTGCCATGTAGGTTCATCTGTTTCTGTCTCTACAGATACATACACGGATATATACATACACATACATTATTATTATTTTCCTGAATATTGTGAGAGTTAGTTGCAGACATACTGATCCTTCACTCTCAAATACTTTAGTGTGCATCTCTTAAGAATCAGAACATTCTCTGGCTGGGCATGGTGACTCACGCCTGTAATCCCAGCACTTTGGGAGGCCGAGGTGGGTGGATCACTTGAGGTTAGGAGTTCGAGACCAGCCTGGCCAACATGGTGAAACTCTGACTCTACTAAAAGTTAAAAAATTAGCTAGGCATGGTTGCAGGTGCCTGTAATCCCAGCTACTTGGGAGGCTGAGGTGGGAGAATTGTTTGAACCTGGAAGGCGGAGGTTGCAGTGAGCCGAGATCACACCACTGCATTCCAGCAGTGACAGAGTAAGGCTCCGTCTCAAAACAAACAAACAAACAAAAAAACCCAAACAAACCAAACCTACACAGCCCCTCAGCAAAGCCCTGGTATTAGGACTGTAGCGGCTCCCCGTTATCTGAGGGACAATATATTTATTCCAAGAGCCCCAGTGGGTGCCTGAAACCACAGATAATGCCAGACCCTATATATACTGTGTTCTTTCCTATGCATACATACTTAGAATAAAGTTTAACTTATAAATTAGGCCCTGTAAGAAAATTAACAGCGATGATTGAAAATACAATAGAACCATTGTAGCAAATAATTACAGTTATGTGAACGTGGTCTCTCTCTCTCTCTCTCTCAAAATATCTTATTGTACGGTATTCACCTATTTTCAGATTGCAGTTAACCGCGGGTAGCTGAAGCTACAAAAGTGAAAGCGCAGATAAGTGGGTGGTGGGGGGACTGGTGCGTTCCATGAAATTGATGTCAACATCCAGAAGATTGGGGCATGGAGACTTTAAGATCTGTGGATGGAGAGCATTCTAGAGGCTGAGGAATGGAATTTGAACCCAACTAGGATATCTCAGAAAGGAAGAAAGAAATGAAAACCTAGCCCCAAGGTCAAACTGAGGTATTTCAAAGTCAGATCCTCCAAAAGTTCTAAAAGTTTGATATTCCAAAACAAGTGGCGGGGGTCTTGCTCTGTTGCCTGGGTGGCAGTGCAATGGTACAATCATGGCTCACTGCAGCCCCGGGGTTCAAATGATCCTTCCACCTCAGTCTCCCAAGTAGCTGGGACCACAGGTGTGTGCCATCATGCCTGGCTAATTTTTAAATTTTTTGTAGAGATGAGGCCTCCTTATGTTGCCCAGGGTGGTCTTGAACTCCTCACCTCGGCCTCCCAAAGTGCCGGGATTACAGGTATGAACCACTGCATCTGGCTTGTTTTTGTTATTTTTGGTAACCACTTCGCACATTTTACATTTTAGGATGATAGCTGCATTTTTATTTTATTTTATTTTTAAAAATATTATTATTATTTTTTTATGAGATGGATTTTTGCTCTTGTCACCCAGACTGGAGTGCAATGGCGAGATCTCCGCTCACTGCAGCCTCTGCCTCCCGGGTTCAAGTGATTCTCCTGCCTCAGCCTCCTGAGTAGCTGGGACTACAGGTGCCCACCACCATGCCTGGCTAATTTTTTGTATTTTTAGTAGAGATGGAGTTTCGCCATGCTGGTCAGGCTGGTCTTGAACTCCTGACCTCAGGTGATCTGCTCGCCTCGGTCTCCCAAAGTGCTGGGATTATAGGCATAAGCCACTGTGTCTGGCAGATAGCTGCATTTCTATGCATTACAAATTTGTTGCAATGGTTTGTTTGGGCAAAGGAAATCATGCACAGCAGAGAAAATTAGGCTGTTAAAAAAGTCCAATGTTGCTAAATTTAATATATGTAAACTTCTAGGACTGCCTGAGCTGTTATGATAATTATTTTTCTTTTGCAAAAGTTTTTTTTTTTTTCTTTTAACTTCTTATCCTGCTCCAGGCATTTAGGCATTCACACGAAATGTCTGTGTGCCAACCTTTCATGTTCTAATTTGATGAATGTGACCTTTCAAACTGAGGACACAACACAACAGGGGAGAGGAGAGGAAAAACTGGAAGTAAATTTGGATATAATCAGTTGTGGGCGCAGAGAACTGTTTCCGTGCTAAGGACAGACCAAACATAAGCAAACAGGCCATTTGTTAATTTCAGTGAGTTTGTTGGCAGAAAGAGGCAGGAGGGTGTTGCCAAAATCTCTTCCAAGTTTAAATTTAGGACAGCAGGTTCCCCAGGAGTGGGGAAGTTTTAGAATCCTTGCTCCCATTCTCACTCTTAACTTTTTTGTGATCTTCAGGGTTGCCACATGGAGGGAATTAATTCCAAATTTCCCTCTCTGCTTCTCTTCCCCAAATTATCATCCAGACTGAAACTAGAATTAGCGTGTTTTTTAAAAAAATTATTTATTTATTTATTTTTGAGACAGAGTCTTGCTCTGTCGCCCAGGCTGGAGTGCAGCGGCATGATCTCGGCTCACTGCAACCTCGGCCTCCCGGGTTCAAGTGATTCTCCTGCCTCAGTCTCCCAAATAGCTGGGATTACAGGTGTCTGCCACCATGCCCGGCTAATTTTTCTATTTTTAGTAGAGATGGGGTTTCACCATGCTGGCCAGGCTGGTCTCAAACTCCTGACCTCAGATGATCCACCAGCCTCAGCCTCCCAAAGTGCTGGGATTACAGTAATGAGTCACTGCACCTGGCCCGATTTTTTTTTTTTTTTTTTTTTAAAGAGAGGGTCTCACTCTGTTGCCCACACTAGAGTGCCATGGTGTGATCATAGCTCACTGCAGCCTTGAACTCCTGCATTCAAGGGATCCTCTCGCCTCAGCCTCCTGAGTAGCTGGGACTACAGGCATGCTCTGTCACACTGGGCCAATGAAAAACATTCTTTTTAGTAGAGATGGGTGTCTCACTATGTTGCCTAGGCTGGTCTTGAACTCCTGGCCCCAAGCGATCCTCTCACCTTGGCTTCCCAAAGTGTTGGGATTATAGGCATGAGCCACCTTGCCTGGCCAAAAATTTTTTTTGATGAGGAGATAGATTGCAGAGACCTTTCCATCCAGCCTTCCAAATGAGGGAACTGAGGTTCACATGGGCGAAGTGACTGATGTACATCACTGCTAGGAGAGGCTCTTAGCTATATCCTCTTTACAAAGAAGCTTGATATTCATCACATAATAAATAAATTTTCCACTTGGCAAGGTGGCTTACTCCTGTAATCCCAGCATTTTGGGAGGCTGAGGTGAGTAGATCACTTGAGCCCAGGAGTTCAAGACCAGCCTGGGCAACATGGTGAAACCCTGTCTCTATAAAAATAAAAAAAAAAATTAGCTGGGTGTGGTGGTGTGTTCCTGTAGTCCCAGCTACTCAAGAGGCTGAGCAGGGAGGATTGCTTGAGCCCAGGAGGTCGGGGCTGCAGTGAGCTGTGATTACACCACTGCACTCCAGCCTGGGCAACAGAGTGAGACTCTGTTTCAAATTTTTTTTCTTCTCAAACAAATGGGATCAGCAAAGTGCTGCCTACCTATCTTTGGTAGTTCTTTGCTAAGTTCTGTGAGTTCCTCTCAGCAAATGAATTATGTAAATTGTAGCTGGGGATAATGACATGTAATGTTTGCAAGATTCCCTGAGAATTCATCATTTTTCCAGAAATGATGCTTGCTAGACAGCATAAGGCTATATTCAGTAGCAATAACAAACAAATCAGAAACTTCAGTGGCTTTATACAGCACAAGTTTGTTTCTTATTCCTGTAAGCTAGTTAGCAGGGCTCGCCTCCAAGCAGTGATGCAGAGATCCAGTCTTCCTCCATTTTGAGACAGCACCATCTCTCACATGGCTTCCAAAGCCACCTCGGGGGAAAGAGAAGGATAGAGGAATGTATCAGCTCTTAACTGCCTCATCCCAGTGGCGATAATCCATTGGCTGGAATGAGTCACATGGGTCTGTCTCATCTGCAAGGGATTCTGGGAAATGTAGGGGAACATATAGGTGAGCACTAACACATAGCTTATTATTCCTATTGGAAAGTATAGAGAGACTTGCCTTTTAGGACCTAGAATATGGCAAGATAATTACGTTTGGATATCACCAGCATAATAAAAGGGCAGAACACTTTTCTTTTTTTCCTTTGAGCAGGGTCTCACTCTGTCACCCAGGTTGGAATGCAGTGGCACAATCCTGGCTCACTGCAGCCTCGAACTCCTGGGCTCAAGCAATCCTCTCGCCTCAGCCTCCTGAGGAGTTGGGATTACAGATAAGCACCACTACCCCTGGTAAATAATTTTTTTTTGTGCAGACAGGGTTTCATCATGTTGCCCAGGCTGGTCTGGAACTCCTGGGTTCAAGCAATCCTCCTGCGTTGGCCTCCCAAAGTGTTGGTATTGCAGGCTTGAGCCACCACACCCAGCCACAGAACATGTTTCCCCTTAGACACAGCCATTTAGACATGCTATTGGTCTTGACTATACATAGCTGGCAAATCCTGTGTCTTCCACAAGACCAAGTAAACTCTATTTGTTTGAGGGTGACGTCCTGCTCAGAGATTTAAACCCCTGGCTTTCAGCAGAGGGTGAATACAATGAGGGTGAGTCAGTCGGGATAGGCTAAATTTTAGGGGTGTTAAAACAACAAGGATTTATTTCTAACCCATTCCACCCATTTCAGTTATCTATTGCTGAGTAACAAACTGTCCCAGAACTCAGAGGCTGAGAACAATGATGATGATTTCTCATGACTCTATGATTGGCTGAGTTCAGCTCAGCAGTTCTTGTGTTCTATGTGTTGTAGGCTGAAGTTCCTCATTGGAAGGTGAGAGAGCTGGGGTATTTATCCACCAACTTTTGTCAGTTACTAGTTGAAAGCTGCTCTCAGGGGCATTCATTCTGTGGCCTACATGTGGCAAGACAGGTCTCAGTAGCAAACAAAAGGCCCCAGTTTCGGCGCTTGGGAAGCAGTCTGGTTTGCAGACTGTGAAGAGCTAAGGGCAAGGGGGCATGGCTAGAATTCCTGTGCAATTAGTAAAAACCAGATGGAAAATGCAGCATGGTTATTGTGGCAGAGACTGCTAATGAAATCTCAGTATTCATCTTTCATTCTTCTTTTTCTCCTTCCTTCCTTCCTTCCCTTCCTCCTTTCTTCCCTCCCTCCCTTCCTTTTTTTCTTTTTTGTTTTGAGACAGGGCCTCACTTTGTTACCCAGGCTGGAGTGCAGTGGCGTGATCTTGGCTCACTGCAGCTTTCACCTCCCCAGCTCCAGTGATCCTCCCACCTGAACCTCCTGAGTAGCTGCGATCACAGGTATGCACCACTATGCCCTGCTGGTTTTTATTGTTTTGTAAAGAAGGGATCTTACTATGGTACCCAGGCTGGTCTCAAACTCCTGGGCTTAAGCGATCGTGTTGCCTCAGCCTCCCAAAGTGTTGGGATTACAGGTGTGAGCCACTGTGCCTGGCTCTATACTTCTTTTTAACAGAACCCCTACCCTCATATTTATTGGGGGTAACAATGTGCTCAGCTAAAAGACTACATTTCCTAACTTAATGCAGATAGCAGTGGCCTAATGAGCTGTAAGTGGAAGTTATTGAATGAGGCTTTTAGTAAACTCTTTAATGATGATGGCTCAGTTGAGTACCGTTTAGCCCTAACCCCTTTCCTCTTAATATTGCCTGGAACATGGACATGATGCCTGGTGCTCTTGCAGCTATTTTGTGGTCATGAGGCAACCTTGCAGATGGAAGCCAAGGATGACAGCAGAAAGTTAGAAGGCCTTTAGGTCCTTGATAATTGTGGAGCTGCCTTGCCAGCCATGAACTGCCTACTGTGGTACACCTACATGGGAGAAAAATATACCTCTGCTCTGTTTAAGCCACTGTTATTTTTCTCTTCTATGCAGCAGAATTGAATTCTAACTGATACATGTATTCACATACCAAAAGGGAAAAAAATGACTATTACTGAAATACTTCCTCTTCCCTCCTTTTCTCTCCTCCTCCTTCTATTCTTTTCCTCCTCTTCTTTCTTCTTTGCTAAAATGTGCTTAAAGGGTCTGGATATTCCAGCCAGGCATGGCGGCTCACGCCTGTAATCCCAGCACTTTGGGAGGCTGAGGTGAGTGGATCACTTGAGACCAGGAGTTCAAGACCAGCCTGGCCCACATGGTGAAACCCCATCTCTGCTAAAAATGCAAAAGATTAGCCAGGCCTGGTGGCACATGCTTGTAATCTTGTAATCCCAGCTGCTTGGGAGGCTGAGGCAGAAGAATTACTTGAACCTTGGAGGCAGAGGTTGCAATGAGCTGAGATGGAGCCAATGTACTCCAGCATGGGCGACAAGAGTGAAATTCTGTCTCAAAACAAAACAAAACAAACAAAAAACAAACACAAAAAGGGCCTGGATACTCCTGGCTGGGTTGTGGCTAGGATCAAGTAAGGCAATGGTCTTGGGGCACATGGAATAATGCCTAGTACCTAGAAAGGACCCAGAAATTAGCAGTACTTACTATTCTAAAGTAGAATAAGTCAGAAATTACACTTCCTGGTAATGGAATACTTTTCAGTGCGCTATGCTCCGTATTTTGATTAATCCGTGGCTCAGCGTGACTCTCCCAGGGGAAATAATGAACCATATTTTGCTTTTCAAACATCCCTGGCATTTGGCTATTTATTCTTGTTATGTGAAACCCCTAGATGGTCTGCTTATTTAATTGCCCTGATTGGAGCTGTAAGAAACTGCGTTGAACATCTGTAAGCAAGGTTTTTATGACACAGGCTTTTGACTAACCGAGGAGAATGTTATTGTCCCCATTTTGACCAGGGGGAGCCTCTTTCAGTTCGTTCCCATGTTTATTTGACAAAAACACTCCTTTAGACTTTAAAGGCGTTTTCCTTGCTTTCTGATACAAGTAGATATTCTGAACTCTGCCTGTTCATTTCCAGGGCACAGATTTTTGTTTTGGTCGTTCTTGTAGTCTCAGGGCTGAGAACAGAGCCTGACACTGAATAAATGAATGAATGAATGAATGAACGAATGAATGAATGAATGAATTTTTGCATTTCACTCCTTCCTCTGCTTCTTCCCCCATAACTCAATTTTCATCATTGATTAAGTCAGAAATCAGAACTTGGATGTTACTGGGCCACTCCAAAGGCTCTCTGAGGTGCCACCTGCCCCCCGATGTCCCTTCCTTTCAGCTCAGTCCAGCTGGGCTCCAACTCCAGGATCCTAAGGCTAAAAATACCTCAATGCAGCCTTGACAGCTCCCAGCATCCTGGCTATTTTTAGAGTAGAGGAAAGGATGAGGGATAAATGTGACTGAGGGTCACCGCCAGGGAGGAACATCTCCTTCCACCATCCAGAAATGGCCACATCTGGGAAAGACTCAAATCCATGAAGTAGATGATCACACGGTATGGTATCCCTGAATTCTGGATTTTGAATGCCTGCTGGGCAGCTGGCCTGCGCTGCTGGAGATGAAAGGAAACAATGTTGCAGAGTCAAATCAGAGAAGCCAGGTAGATTCTGTGCGACTCTGAACTTTTATTACCAACCACTGAGCAGTTGTTATTGGATAACTCAGGGAATACAGTTGTCCCTTGGTGTCCAAGGAGGATTAGTTCCAGGACTCCTGCAGATACCAAAATCTGTGGATGCTCAAGTCCCTGACATAAAACAGCATAGTATTTGCATATCACCTATGCATATCCGTCTATATACT
>NW_012102366.1:1356260-1376432 GCF_000951045.1 Mandrillus leucophaeus
GGTTTTATTTTATTTTTTGAGATGGAGTTTTGCTCTTGTTGCCCAGGCTGGAGAGCAATGGTGCGGTCTCCAAGTGCAATTAGCTAGGTATAGTGGCATGTGCCTGTAGTCCCAGCTACTTGGGAGGCTGAGGCAGGAGAATCACTTAAACCTGGGAGGCGGAGGTTACAGTGAGCCGAGATTGCACCACTGCACTCCAGCCGGGGTGACAGATCAAGACCCCGTCTCAATAAATAAAATAATAAATAAATAAATACATTCATTATGGTTACCTTGAAAATTGTCTCCTGGAAAAGCCTTGTTAACGCCCAGTTATGTTATTTATGGATTATTTCACTCCAAATTTCAGATGGCAGGGTATATCAGTCAAGGTTTTTGTTTGCATGCAATAGGAATGGGTTCTGTGGATCTTCAATTTAAGGAATGGGTTTTATGGAAACAAGTGCAGATGTTCACAGAATAGACAAGAAGCTGCAAAAACAGGCTTGGAGGAAGGGCAGAAATTCTGGGAGCTCTGGGGGTCTAACGAATACCATGAAGGTTATAAATTGTTGTAGCTGATACTAATGTTGAATTGCCCTAACCCTGGGAAGATGCTACCAGCTACCAGTATTTGTATCTTCTTGCCCAAGGGCTTTTTTTTGTTTTTGTTTTTTTGAGACAGGATCTTGCTCTGTCATCCAGGCTCAGTACAGTGGTGTGATCATAGCTCATTGCAGCCTCAACCTCCTGGGCTCAAGCGATCCTCCCACCTCAGCCTCCCAAAGTGCTGGGATTATAGATGTGAGTCACTCTACTCGGCCCCCAACAGCTTTCTTTCATGATGGCCAGGCTGGTCTTGAACTCCTGACCTCAGGTTGTCTGCCTACCTCAGCCTCCCAAAGTGCTGGGATTATAGGTGTGAGCCACCATGCCTGGGCTATGCCTGGCTATTTTTTTTTTTTTTTCATTTTTAGTAGAGATGAGGTCTTGTTATGTTGCCCAGGCTGGTCTCAAACTGCTAGGCTCAAGCGATCCTCCTGCCTCAGTCTCTCAAAGTGCTGGGATTACAGGTGTGAGTCACTGTGCTTGGCCCCTAAGGGCTTTCTTTAAAGCTGCCAAAGACTGAATAGCAGACTGGAAGTATCTGAGAATTAACAGCCACATTCTTCATCCCCTAATAAGCCCTCCTAATCAGTGACCAATGGGAGCTGGTGGATAAATACCCCAGCTCCCTCTCCCCTCAAGTGGGATGACTCTAAGGTATGTATTCCACTCAGTCCCCAGGATTTTCCAGCAGGACTGAACCCTTGTTGCCCACAGAGGTAACTTGCTCATCATGCACGTTTATGGACTGCCCTCTCTTCTCTGTGTCACACCCCTGTTCCCCTACTGGTATTGCCTGGCGTCTCTCTTAAACTACTTGCCCATGAGTCCTTGGGTCATTGTCTACTTCTAGGAGAACCTAAATGAAGACAATTGCATTCCATGGCAAAAGCCCGCAGACCCACGAATTTAGGTGTCAATATTAGCACCTAGAGGTTCCTCAGAATTCTCCCAGTCACTTGGGGACAGTATTCTCCCAAGATAGGAGGCAGGTAGAGTGGAGGTCTCTAGGTCTGAAAGCCAGCTCTGTTCAGTTTCCTTCCTTGATATTGTGGAAGCCTTCAACAAAGCTCAGCACATCCCTTCTCCTGGTCACTTGTGTGTTACTGCCAAACATTCATGCGTTCACGCTGGATAAAAAGTTCATAGGAAGTTCATCCTTGGCATGTCTGTGTTAGATAAATCTTCCTCCTTGGAGCCCAGCTAGAGAGTTCAGAGCCAAGGTCACACGGCAAACAGCTCTGGCTACATGCCATCTCTGCCATTTTTCCTACGAACATTCTCAAATGACACTGGGACACTCATCCAGGAGCCAAAACAATGAGCTTTGGGTTGGCCACGTGTATGTCACAGGCTTGCCCTGGGAGCCTAGTGTTGGGAACAGTCCTTGTGTTAAGACAACTTTCAGCTAGACAATTCCCCCTCAAAAGGGAAGTCTGGATGCTAATGGGAAGGTGCAGTATAGCCAGAAATATAGCCAATGTCAGCTACCCAAGGGGAAGGAGGGCTTGTCAACTTCATGATTTCTTTGTTGCATTTACAGATTTTCCAGAGGGTGGGGGAAAAAAAAAAGTATCCTGCTATAGCAGATGCTGTAAGTGTCCCTGCTCCTACCCCATTAGACTACCCTGAAGGTCACTTGCAGGCTGTTCCTTTTTATTTTTATTGTATTATTGTTGTTTTTAGAAACAGAGTCTCATGCTGTTGCCAAGGCTGGAGTGCAATGGCACAATCGTAGCTCGCTACAGCCTTGAATTCCTGGGCTCAAGCAATCCTCCCACCTCAGTCTCCCAAGTAGCAAGGACTACAGGCATGCGCCACCACACCTGGCTAATCATTTTTATTTTTATTCATTTATTTATTTTTGAGATGGAGTTTCATTCTGTCGCCCAGGCTGGAGTGCAGTGGCACGATCTCAGCTCACTGCAACCTCCACCTCCCGGGTTCGAAGCGATTCTCCTGTCTCAGCCTCCCGAGTAGATGGGATTACAGGCACCTGCCCCCGTGCCCAGCTAATTTTTGTATTTTTAGTAGAGACGGGGTTTTACCACTTAGCCAGGCTGGTCTCAAACTCCTGACCTTAGGTGATCCACCCACCTCAGTCTCCCAAAGTGCTGGCATTATAGGCCTGAGCCACTGTGCCCAGACTAAAACATTTTTAAACAGGCTTTTTTAGGCCGGGCATGGTGGCTTATGTCTGTAATCCCAGCACTTTGGGAGGCCCAGGTGGGTGGATGACCTGAGGTCAGGAGTTCGAGACCAGCCTGGCCAACATGGTGAAACCCCATCTCTACTAAAAATACAAAAAATTACCAGGCATGGTGGCGGGCACCTGTAATCCTAGTTACTTGGGAGGCTGAGGCAGGAGAGTTTCTTGAACCCGGGAGGCGGGGCTTGCAGTGAGTTGAGATCGCGACGCTGCATTCCAGGTTGGGCAACAAGAGCGAAACTCTGTCTCATAAAAAAAAAAAAAAAAAAGCTGGGCGCGGTGACTCACGCCTGTAATTCCAGCACTTTGGGAGGCCGAGGCAGGTGGATCACCTGAGGTCGGGAGTTCAAGACTAGCCTGACTAACATGGAGACACCCTGTCTCTACTAAAAATACAAAATTAGCTGGGGTGGTGGCGCATGCCTGTAATCCCAGCTACTCGGGAGGCTGAGGCAGGAGAATCGCTTGAACCTGGGAGGCGGAGGTTGCGGTGAGCCAAGATCGCGCCATTGCACTCCGGCTTGGGCAAAAAAAAAAAAAAAAAGCGAAACTCTGTCTCAAAAAGAAAAAAAAGGATTTTTTTTCTCTGTAAGTTAACTCTACCTGATCCATGGAGCCTTTTGGTTTCTATTTCTCTATTGTTGCGTCACAAAAACCTAGTACTGCTGATGTAGCAAGATTCTGCTCCCCAGGAACTCAAGGTCACACTTATCCCCTCACCCTCATCACTTTAGCAGACAGTGGCTTCATTTCCAGCTCCCCAAGACCTGCTCTGAGCACCTGCCTTTCTTTCCCTGGGGGCTTTCTCTTGCAGCCAGGGTCTGTTTTGTCTTCACTGTGGCAGCCAGAAGTGCTGGGGAATCTAAGTCCCCCAGGAGCCATCTTCTGCTAATGACTGACAGAAGTCACAGATCCATTCCCCGGCTCCTTTGCCCCTCTAGTGGGATAACTGTCAAGTGCATTTTCACCTCCCATTTCCCAGGGGATTAACCCCTTATTGCCCACAGCAGTAACTCACTAAGGATATATCCTTTGCTGGCTGCCTTCTCTTCCCCATCTTTCTTACTTATTCTCTACCAATGCTTCCTGGGGGCTATTTCCTAAATAGTCTGCTTATCCTCAAATCCTTGTCTCAGGCTTGGCTCCTGGGGGAATTCAAATTAAGACATTCTCAAAGTAGATAAGTAGATTGAGAATCTTAAGTCTATGCAACTCGAACTTGATTATTTGTGTGTGTGTGTGTTTGTGTGTGTAGAAAGTATAATTTAAGCTGGGTGCAGTGGCTCATGCCTGTAATCCCAGCACTTTTAGAGGTCAAGGCAGGAGGACTGCTTGAGGTCAGGAGTCCAAGACCAGCTTGGGCAACATAGCAAGACCCTATCTCTAAAAAATAAAAAATAAATTAGCCCAGTGAGGTAGCGTGTGCTTGTAGTCCCAGCTCCTCTGGAGGCTGAGGTGGGAGGATCGCTTGAGCCCAGGAGTTTGAGGTTACAATGAGCTATGATTGTGCCACTGCACTCTAGCCTGGGCAACAGAGTGGGACCTTGTCTCTAAAAATAATAATAATAATAATAATAATAATAATAATAACAACAATAACAATAAAAAAGAAAGCAGGCTGGGCGCAGTGGCTTAAGGCCGGGCATGGTGGCTTACGCCTGTATCCCAGCACTTTGGGAGGTCGAGGTGGGTGGATCATCTGAGGTCAGGAGTTCGAGACCAGCCTGGCCAACATGGTGAAACCCCGTCTCTACTAAAAATACAAAAATTAGCCGGGCTTGGTGATGGCTGCCTGTAATCCTAGCTACTCAGGAGGCTGAGGCAGGAGAATCGCTTGAAGCAGGGAGGCGGAGGTTGCAGTGAGTCGAGATTGTGCCACTGCACTCCAGCCTGGGCAACAAGAGTGAAACTCCATCTCAAAACAAAACAAAAAAAGAAGAAAAGAAAAGAAAAGAAAAGAAAAGAAAGAAAGCACAAGTTGAAAAGGTAAAACCTTACAAAGAGTTCAAGTTGCCCCAGTAAAATTTTGTCTTACTCAGGAGAGGCTGAGGTAGGAGGATTGCTTGAGCCCAGGAAGTCAAGGCTGCAGTGAGCCATGTTTGCACCGTCGCACTCCCGCTGTCTGGGGGACAGAGTGAGATCCTGACTCAGAAAAAAAGAAAAAAAGAAAAGACTTTGCTTTGCAGTCTCCTATAGCACATGGAATAGGATCCCAGCAGAGCTGTGTATCCTAGAAATGGCTGGGTTGGTTTGTGATTTGAAGTGGGGGGAAGAAAACCAAGGAGACATTTTTGCCAGCAACCTTAGAATTGCTAACAATTCTTTTAATATTTTGAAATGGGTCGTGGAGGAGTTGGCAACTCCCCACCTCCCTTCAGCATGCAACTGGATAGAACTGCAGACGTTTCTGAGCACAAAGAACATCCACACATCCATTATGCACCCGCTGACACCGTCAAAGGAGAATCTCCATCTTTTGACCCCATTTTGGAAACTAACAGGCTGTCAATATCTGTTAAAGGGCTGAATGGTTTCTTTGCCAAACACGACTTCAACTGGTAGAAAACTGTCGGTCTTCCAGCTCAGGAGCACCTGGGATGCTTGGCACCCCACCTGGCTTGGCTGCTTTGGGGGATCGTGGAGTGCCACCTGCCCTCCTGAGTCACAGCCTCTCTGTGGGCACACGCCATTGTCAGAGATGCCAGCTCACTGACGGATGTCTCATTGCAGCTGCACCAACCACTGACTTGAGTCTTGAGTCACTGCCTGTTCAAGGGCCAAGAAATAGAAGCAGAAAATGGAATCTTTTCTATTTCACAGAAGTTGGCTGGCTTTCAAGGCAAGTGCGCTTTTTAAGACAAATGCTTGATTGGGCTTTGGGCACAAGTTTCTCCGTTTTTTTTTGCTCAGTCTCGGAGCAATTTGACAAGGACACCAACCAGGGCTTGGCATTGCCCTGGGGCCGACTGGATGAGGAGAAATCAAAGCCCTGCAGTCACTATTAGGGATTTTTTTGAAACATCTGGGATTTCTTTTGGCCAAATTACCAGACTGTGAGAGGAGACTGGAGATAATTCCGTGGAAATTTTTAACTCTAGCAGAAGAGATCTGCAGGCTGGCGTAGAGTGAAAGAAATCTGCAGATGTATGATTAAAGTTTGCTTCCCCCATTACAACAGGAATTTATAAGCTGTTTCTTGCTGATACAGCATTAGAGTAGCAGGCAGTGTGGGCGGCTACACACAGACCTCACCCCACCTCGGCACGCCCATCTCCTGGTTTCTTAATGCTTACCTGCTACCTGCTCACACCTGTGACCTTCAGAAGTTATTCTTGGGCCCTGGAGCTGCCCTGCCCACATGGAGGACCAGAATGCCTTGGAGCTACCTCGCTCAACCTTCCTGGGCAGCCAGTCATCAATAGGTTTAGGGGTCAGTTATGGACTAAATGTTTGTGTGCCCTCCAAATCCCTGTGCCCCGCGATGTGACTGTATTCAGAGATAAGACCTTTAGGAGGCAATTAAGGTTAAATGAAGTATTCAGGGTGGGGCCCAATAGCATTAGCGTCCTTATAAAAAGAGGCAGCAGGCCAAGGTGCCGTGGCTGGCACATGTAATCCCAATGCTTTGGGAGGCTGAGGTGGAAGGATTGCTTGAGCCCAGGAGTTTGAGACCCAGCCTGGGCAACATAGCGAGACCATCTCCACAAAAATACATGAAAAAATAACTATCCAGGTGTGGTAGTGTACATCTGTAATCATAGCTACTAGAGACGCTGAGGTGGGAGAATTCCTTGAGTCCAGGAATGAAAGGCTGCAGTGAGCTATGATTCTGCCACTGCACTCCAGCTTGGGCAATAGAGCAAGACCCTGTCTCTTAAAAAGACAGAGAGAGGCCGGGTGCAGTGGCTCATGCCTGTAATCCCAGCACTTTGAGGGGCTGAGGGGGGTGGATCACTTGAGGTCAGGAGTTTGAGACCAGCCTGGCCAAGATGGTGAAACCCCGTCTCCACTAAAAATAGAAGAATTAGCCAGGCGCGGTGGTGCATGCTTGTAATCCCAGCTACTTGGGAGGCTGAGGCAGGAGAATCGCTTGAACTTGGGAGGCAGAGGTTGCAGTGAACTGAGATTGCGCTATTGCACTCCAACCTGGGCGACAGGGTGAGACTCTGTCTCAAAACAAACAAACAAACAAACAAACAAAAATAGAAAGAGAGAGAGACACCAAAGAGTTCTTTCTGTTTCTGTCTCTCTCTTCATGCATGAGAGAAAGGCCACGTGGGGACACACGAGAAGGTAGTTGTCTGTAGCCCAAGGGGAGAGCCTTCTGCAGACACTGACTTTGCTGGCACCTTGGACTTGAACTTCTCAGCCTCCAAAACTGGGAGAAGATAAATTTCTCTTAAGTCACTAAATCTGTGGCATTTTGTTGTAGCAGCCCAAGCCGATGAATACAGGGTCCAAAGCCCTTCTCCTTTGTCTCTAGGTGGGACCAGCTTTGAGGTATAATTTGTGCCCCAGGGGTCCCTGGCTAGAAGAGTCTGGGCGTGAGACTTCAACTGACATTGAATATTTGTTTTGCTTCTTTGTTTTCCCTGTCCTTCTGCTTTCCCCACCACCCCCTTATTGATTACCCTGGAAACACTTCTTTTTTCTTTTTTTTTTTTTTGAGACCACGTCTCACTCTGGCATCCCACCTGGCTTGGCTGCTTTGGGGGATCGTGGAGTGCCACCTGCCCTCCTGAGTCACAGCCTCTCTGTGGGCACCAGAGAGCCTCTCTGTGGGCACCCAGGAGGCGGAGAACCCAGGCTGGAGTGCAGTGGTGTGATCTTGGCTAACTGCAATCTCCGCCTTATGGGTTCAGGTAATTCTCCTGCCTCAGCCTTCTAAGTAGCTGGGATTACAGGCACCCACCACCACACCGGGCTAATTTTTGTATTTTTAGTACATACGAGGTTTCGTCATGTTGGCCAGGCTGGTCTCAAACTCCTGACCGCAGGTGATCTGCCCGTCTTGGCCTCTCAAAGTGCTAGGATTACAGGCGTGAGCCACCGTGCCCGGCCGGGAACACTTCTTAATAAATTATTTGCACCTAGATCCTTGTCTGAAGGACTGCTTTTGGGAGAATCTGACCTAAGAAAGTCAGTGATGGAGAACTTTGCCAAAGATAACCTCAGTACTGAGCTGAGGACAAAGGAACTGTCAGGACATGCATGCAACTTGCAGAGCCTTGGTAGTTCCTATTAATGGCTGTCCTGCTTCTCTCTGGGTATTAGTTAGACTAAGGAATGCCAGCTGCTGCAATAGTTAAGTCCTGAAATCTAGTGGCTTAGTAAAACAAAAGCTTATTTCTCACTCATGCACAGTCTGAGACAGGTTGGCCAGCCCTCTTCTCCCGTCTAGAACATATGGTTTCCAAGGTTATTGGGCAGGGGGAAGAGGGAGAGAGGAGGAATGCCAGTTTTTCACTGCCTCAGTCTGGAAATGGCATGCATCATTTATGCTTACAGCCCATTGGCCAAAACTAATCACATGATGCTAATCAAGGCACAAGGGATACTGGGAAACGTAGGCAGCACATGGGATATTTGAGGAGCCGCAGTTGTTTTTACAGTGGAGTTGCACCTTCTACAGGGTGTAGGTTAGGAAGGCAGGGACAGAGGCAAAAATTGCACGTGGCCCAAACTGCCTTTGAAGGCAACATTAATACAAGAGTTGTAGGCTGGGTGCCGTGGCTCAAGACTATAATTCCAACACTTTGGGTGGCTGAGCTGGGAGAATTGCATGAGCCCAGAAGTTCAGGGCCAGCCTAGGCAACATAGTGAGACCCCGTATGCACAAAAAAATAAAAAAAATTAGCCAGGCATAGTAGTGTCTGTCTGTAGTCCCAGCTGCTTGGGAGGCTGAGTTGGGAGGATTGCTTGAGCCTGGGAGGTTGAGGCTGCAGTGAACTATGATGGCACCACTCCCCTCCAGCCTTGGTGACAGAGCGAGATCATTCCAAAACAAACAAACAGGTGGGGCATGGTGGCTCACACCTGTAATCCCAGCACTTTGTGAGGCTGAGGCGGGTGGATCACTTGAGATCAGGAGTTCGAGACCAGCCTGGCCAACATGGAGAAACCCTGTCTCTACTAAAAATATAAAAAATTAGCTGGATGTGGTGGCATGTACCTGTAATCCCAGCTACTCAGGAGGCTGAGGCAGGAGAATTGCTGGAACCCAAGAGGCGGAGGTTGCAGTGAGCCGAGATCATGCCACTGCACTGCAGCCTGGGTAATAGAGCAAAATTCTGTCTCAGAAACAAACAAACAGGCAATCAAACAGACAAACACTAAGAATTGTAGACTCGTATATCGTCTTTTATTACAGAGAAATAATAACAGAAACATATCTTCCTCTTTTTTTGAGTAAAAAGTAATAAATACTTAAACATTTTTGAAATTTTGCTAATAAAAACACCTAACATTTGAGTGGACTTTTGTGAATTTCAAGGAGAAGGTATATTATTTGGCTTGGATAAGCTGAATCAGATCCCAAAAAGCACTAATTATAAAGTAAAATACTGATTAATTAGACTTCATTAAAATTAAGAACTTTTATTCATCAGAGATCCCATGAAGAGAGTGAAAAGTCAAGTCACAAACTGGGAGAAGACATTTGCATCATGTCTTATCTCAAAGGACTCATATTCGGAATATATAAAGAACTCCCACAAATCAGTAAGTCAGGTAAGTGAATAAGAAAGTGGGTGAAGACTTAAACACGCACTTCACAAAACAAAGATGAAAAAGTGAGGCTGGGCATGGTGGCTCACACCTGTAATCCTAGCACTTTGGGAGGTCAAGGCAGGTGGATCACTTGAGGTCAGGAGTTCTAGACCAGCGTGGCCAACATGTCAAAACTGTCTCTATGAAAAATACAAAATTTAGCTGGGCATGGTGGCGCGTGCCTGTAATCCCAGTTACTTGGGAGGCTCAGGCACAAGAATCACGTGAACCCAGGAGACAGAGGTTTTAGTGAGCTGAGATCGTGCCACTGCAGTCCAGCCCGGGTGACAAAGCAAGAATCCACCTCAAAAAAAAAAAAAAAGAAAAAAGAAAAAGCGGCCAATATACAATAAGGTAATTAACACCCTTGCAGAGTAGAGAAATACAAATTAACTATATCTCCATCCAAATGGCTAATATTTAAAGGACTGACCAGGCCAGGCCCGGTGGCTCACGCCTATAATCCCAGCACTTTGGGAGGCTGAGATGGGAGGATCACCTAAGGTCAGGAGTTCGAGACCAGCCTGACCAACATGGTGAAACCCTGTCTCTACTAAAAATACAAAAATTAGCCGGCCGTGGTGACTCACACCTGTGATCCCAGCTACTGGGGAGGCTGAGGCATGAGAATTGCTTGAATCCGGGAGGTGGAGGTTGCAGTGAGCTGAGATCGTACCATTGCACTCCAGCCTGGGTGACAAGAGTGAGACTCTGTCTCAAAACAAATAAATAAATAAATAAGTAAGTAAATAAATAAAAGGACTGACAATAAATACTAAGTGTGGGTGAAGCTGTGGAGTGACGGGAAGGAAGGCTCATACATTACTGATAGGAGTGCAAATTAGTACAGCCACTTTGGAAAACTGGAAGGATCCACTGAAGCTAAATATACATTTATCTTACAATCTAGCAATTCTACAGCTAGGTGTATGTCAATAGAAATGGGTGGTTATATGCACCAAAACACATGGAGAAGAATGTTTATGGCAGCCTTTTTAGCCAAAACTTGAAACTCAAATATCTATCAATAGTAGGATAATAATTTTTTTTGGAAACGGGGTCTCACTCTGTTCCCCAGGCTGGAGTGCAGTGGCACGAACATGGCTCACTGCAGCCTCAACCTCCTGGGCTCAAGCAATCCTCCTGCCTCAGCCTCCCGAGTAGCCGGGACCACAGGCGTGTGCCACCACACCCAGGTTTTAGGTGCATTTTCTTTTTCTTTTTCTTTTATTTATTTATTTATTTATTTTTGAGACAGAGTTTCACTCTTGTTGCCCAGGCTGGAGTGCAATGGCACAATCTCGGCTCACTGCAACCTCTGCCCCCTGGGTTCAAGCAAATCTCCTGCCTCAGCCTCCCAAGTAGCTGGGATTACAGGCATGCACCACCACACCTGACTAATTTTGTATTTTTAGTAGAGACAGGGTTTCTACATGTTGGTCATGTTGGTCAGGCTGGTCTCAAACTCCCAACCCCAGGTGATCCCCCCACCTCGGCCTCCCAAAGTGTTGGGATTACAGACATGAGCCACTGTGCCCAGCCCTGTAGGTGCATTTTTGTATGAGATTTTATTTCTTTTGCTGGTGTTGGTTCTGGGTGCAGGTGATGAATGACACTCTTGCACGTGAATGTTGAGTGGTGTGTGGATAATGACTCAGGAATACGGGCACATGCCACCATGCCAGGCTAATTGCTTTAATTTTTTTTTTTTTTTTTGAGTCAGTCTTGCTCTGTCACTCAGGCTAGAGTGCAGTGGCACAATCTCGATTCTTCTGCCTCAGCCTCCGGAATAGCTGAGACTATAGATGCACACTACCATGCCGGCTAATTTTTGTATTTTTAGTAGAGACAGGGTTTCCCCATGTTGATCAGGCTGGTCTGGAATTCCTGGCCTCAAGTGACCCGCCTGCCTCAGCCTCCCAAGTGCTGGGATTACAGGCATGGGCCGCCCGGCCTTAATTTTTTTTTTTTTTTTTTTTCAGAGATGGGGTCTTCCTGTGTTGCCTAGGCTTGTCTCAAATTCCTGGCCTCAAGTGATCTTCCTGTCTTGGCCTCCCAAAATGCTGGGATTACAGTTGTTACTATAATAATGCCATATAACAAACCACCCGAAACTCAGAGGCTTGCTTACTCACAATAAGCCTTTATTCTTCTGCCCATGGGTCTAAAGGTCCAGTTTGGCTTAGCCGATCCTCCATTCAAGACTTGGATAAATGACTCTGCTTCAGGCTGTTGGATTGGTTGGGTTCTGTCGGTGCCAAGTCCAAGGCTGCGTTTACTCTGCTCCACATTTGATAATACTCAGGATAAGGGTAAGCAATTCCCTGGGGCATGCTCTTCTCCTGGCAGAATACTTGATCGAAAGAGCTCAGCTAAGTCCTGCGGGCACGTTTACATCTGTTGTTCACATCTGCTGACATCGCATATGCCAGAGGAAGTCACATGACCAAGCCCAGTATCAGTGTGGTGAGGAAATATACTTTACCCACAGTGAGAGGGCACAGTCACATGCAGAGTGCAGAGGTACTGCATTTCTGAAAATGCAATCCGGCCAGGCTGGTGGCTCACACCTGTAATCTCAGCACTTTGGGAGGCCAAGGCGGGTGGGGATCACTTGAGGTTAGGAGTTCAAGACCAGCCTGGCCAACATGGTGAAACTCCGTCTCTACTAAAAATACAAAAATTAGCCAGGAATGGTGGCGGGCGCCTGTAATCCCAGCTATCCAGGAGGCTGAGGCAGGAGAATCGCTTAAATTCGGGAGGCGGAGGTTACAGTGAGCCGAGAGAGTGCCACTGCACTCCAGCCTGGGCGACAGAGCAAGACTCTGTCTCTGTCTCATAAATACATAAATAAAAATGCAATCCTATCCACCATAGCTCTCATGGTGGTTACGGGAGAGGGGGAGATCCTGTGGGTGGCAGAATTGACAGATGGAGAGAGAGTGTGACTCCTAATATTATCTTTGGCAGCCCTGAATCTAGCCATGTTTGAAGCCAGATTTATCTTTGGACATCCCAGAGTCACCAATAAGCTCCCCTGGCACTTTCTTTTTTTTTTTTTTTTTGAGACAGGGTCTTGCTCTGCAGCCCAGGCTGGAGTCCAGTGGCTTGATCATAGCCCGCTGTAACTTTGAACTCCTCAGCTCCAGCAATCCTCTTGCCTTGAATAGTTAGGACTACAGGCATATGCCACCATGCCAGGCTAATTGTTTTAATTTTTTTTTTTTTTTTTTGTCACCCAGGCTGGAGTGCAGTGGCACAATCTCAACTCACTGCAATCTCTGCTTCTTAGGCTCAAGCGATTCTTCTGCCTCAGCCTCCGGAGTAGCTGAGGCTACAGGTGCGCACTACCATGCCGACTAATTTTTGTATTTTTAGTAGAGACAGGGTTTCCCCATGTTGGCCAGGCTGGTCTCGAATTCCTGGCCTCAAGTGGTCTGCCTGCCTCAGCCTCCCAAGTGCTCAGATTACAGGCATGGGCCACCAAGCCCGGCCTTAATTTTTTTTTTTTTTTGCAGAGACGGGGTCTTCCTGTGTTGTCTAGGGTTGTCTCAAACTCCTGGCCTCAAGTGATCTTCCTGCCTTGGCCTCCCAAACTGCTGGGATTATAGGCATGAACCACCGGAACCAGCCTTTGGTTTACTTTTAGAATGTGATGATTTTTCAGGCTGAAGTTGGGTTTGCAACAAGGATACATTTCCCAAGTGTTTTGGGTGCTGAAATGGATTTTTGCTGTTGATTATAATATCCCTCCAGGCTGAGGGTGCTTCTGTCTTATTGTAGTCGATGTTTCCTGTTGAAACAGCACAGAATGACATGTTGCCTTTCCCAAGCAGCCTCATTGAATGTTATTTTGGGTTACAGAGCCAGAGTAAGAAAAGACAGAGGGTGACACAGCTGTCACAAGGTCTCCAGAAAGTGGCATCATATTTCACAATTTCATGGTAACTGCTCCTTGGAAGCGTGACACCTGCCTAGGAGAAATTCAAAGCTTGAAAGAGAATTTGCCTATTAAGAAAACTGAATATATGAATCCAACTGATTTCCAGAAGGGAACAGTACAGAAAGGGCAAAACACTTTTAGGAAGCTATTATTGGTTGTCATTTAGATATCTGAGATTAGAACTTGGGAATCTGGACAGTTTCTTTTTTTTCTGAGACAGAGTCTTGCTCTGTCACCCACGCTGGAGTGCAGTGGCACGATCTTGGCTCACTGCAACTGCTGCCTCCCCGGTTCAAGCAGTACTCCTGCCTTAGCCTCCCGAGTAGCTGGGACTACAGGCGTGCACCACCACGCCCAGCTAATTTTTGAATCTTTAGTAGAGATGGAGTTTCGCCATGTTGGCCAGGCTGGTCTCGAACTCCTGACCTCAGGTGATCCACCCACGTGGATCTCCCAAAGTGCTGGAATTACAGGCGTGAGCTACCGTGCCCAGCCAGTTTCTTTCTTTTTCTTTATATTTTGTTTTGAGGTAGGGTCTCACTCTGTTAGCTAGGCTGGAGTGCAGTGGTACGATCATGGCTCACTGTAGCCTCGACTTCCTGGGCTCAAGTGATCCTCCCACCTCAGCCTCCTAAGTAGCTGAGATTACAGGAGTGCACCATCGTGTACAGCTAATTTAAAAAAAATTTGTTGAGATGGGGTCTCACTATGTTGCTCAGGGTTGGACAGTCAGTTTCTAACTCTTAGGGCAGACAAGGGAGTGGAGTGGTTTAAATCCTTGCTCCTCAAATCCATGGCCCAATAGCATCAGCCCCAGCTGGGGGCTTTCCAGAAATGGAGAATTTCAGCCTCTGTCTAGGACCTACTGAATCAGAACCTTCTCCATGGACTTGCAACTTGGCTTCCAATTCTGTCTGCATTCTTTGTTGGTTTTGGGATGGGGGTGGGGGGTGAAATATTTAACTTCCTCTGAGTCTCAGTTACCTTATTTGTGAAACGGGAATAATAATAGTAACCAGCCCACTGGATTGTTGTGAAGATTAAATGAACTAGTCTACTGTGTTAGGGCAAAGGTTAAGAAGCTATAACAAGCCCGGGCACAGTGGCTCAGGCCTGTAATTCCAGCACTTTGGGAGGCTGAGGCGGGTGGATCACCTGAGGTCAGGAGTTCGAGGCCAGCCTGGCCAACATGGTGAAACCTTGTCTCTACTAAAAATACAACAACTGGCTGAGTATGGTGGTGCAGGCCTGTAATCTCAGCTACTTGGGAGGCTGAGGCAGGAGAATCGCTTGAGCCCGGGAGGCAGAGGTTGCAGTGAGCTGAGATCGCACCACGGCACTCCAGCCTGGGCAACAGAGCGAGACTCTGTCTCAAAAACAAACAAACAAACAAAAAAAACCAAGCAAACAAACAAGCAAAGAAAAACCTCAAAAAGGACTCCCAGATACAGTGGCTTATGGAGGATAGATGATTACCTCTCTTTCACACAATATTTGGCCATGAGCAGTCCAGGTTGGCAGGGAGGAGCTGTTCTACACACAGTCATTTGGGGATCCTGCTTCCTCTCATCTTGTTGCTAGGTCATTACTTAGGGCATTGTCCTCATCTAACAGATTGATGCTGGGTCTCAGGCACATCTATGTCCCAGTACTTGGGCAAGCAGCTCATCACTTTGGCTCACATTTCATTGGCAATAAGAAAGGAGACAGGCAGGACTCATCTCTGGACCAGATTAAAGGCACCAAAAGCACCTCTTTGTTGCCCATCACCATAAGAAACCTCCACCAGCACCATGAGAGTTTACCATCGCCATGGCAACACCCCAAACTACCGCCGCTTGCCATGGCAACACCCAAAGTTACCGTCCATTTCCTAGCTATTTCTGAATAATCTGGCTCTTAACTAGCATGTATTAAAAGTGGGTATATGTATGACCACAAATCATTACTACTCTTGGTACAATGCCTATGGGAAGCAGGAGTAGTCACAGAGCTGCAACACTGCAGCTACCTCAGTAAAGCTGCTTTCTCCAACCACCGGCTCAATCTTGAATTCCTTCTTGAGCAAAGCCAAGAACCTGCCCTGCATCAGCAAGACCTTACTCATCTGGTTACACCCAGCCCCAAGAGAGGCTGGGAGACATAGTTTCCAATCAGGCATCCCTGTGCCTGAAATCGTCCTATAAACTTTATAAAATTAATCAGGGAGAAAGGGAGGGGGAGAAGTGAAAATAAGCCAAGCTTGTAGCACATTCAGTGTTAACCATTAAGTCACCTTGCTCTCTGGCCTGCTTCCTTATAGCTGTTTGCTTCCTATTGCATCAGAATCATGTAGACCCTGTTACAAGATTATAGTTTCCCTTAACTGCTCTATAGATGTCATCCTAAGCATTGTGAGGCATTAAATTTTCTATTTGAGATGTTTTTTTCAGACCCTGCATATTGGTGAAACTACTACCTCTTATTTTTTTGAGATGGAGTTTTGCTCTTGTTGCCCTGGTTGGAGTGCAATGGCGTGATCTCGGCTCATCACAGCCTCCGCCTCCCGGGTTCAAGCGATTCTCCTGCCTCAGCCTCCTGAGTAGCTGGGACTACAGGTACGCACCACCACACCTGGCTAATTTTGTATTTTTAGTAGAGATGGGGTTTCTCCTGTCTCTTATACACATCTAGATGTGTATAAGAGACAGGCCTTGGCCTCCCAAAGTGCTGGGATTACAGGTGTGAGCCACCGTGCCTGGCCAGTGAAACTACTGATGTCAACTGGTCTGAAGGACCCCACAAAGAGCTGACTTACCAAAGAATGGAGTTTCCATATCTTGATGATTTCATCCTCCTTACCCCAACCAGTCAGACTCCAATTTTCCAGTCCTTGCCCTCCATGATCCTCTTAAAACCCCAGCTCAGAACTCCTTGGGGAGACAGATTTGGGGATTCCTCCTCTCTCCTCACTCAGCTGCCCTGTGATCATTAAACTCTTTTCTCTGCTGCAAACCCTGTTGTCTTGGTGGATTCGTATGTTACTGCACAGCAGGTATACAAACCTGGTGGGTCTGTAACATGCCCACTCTATGAGTCTCCACTGCTCCTGTGTCAGGTACTTCTCACAGGGGCTGGCTCTGTGAATTTCAGCTTCTATGATGCATCATTTTTATCGTGATATTTCTCAACCCAGAGGCACTTTCCACCTCTTATCCTGCGACACAGCTTGTGGACAGGTGTGATATATCACTGCATCTGCTATTTGGCTAAAGTGATTATCCAGTTCTTTCTAATTACCTGGTCAGGAGGGGAATGGATATCAACGTAGTCAAGACTGGGATTTAGCAGCAGTGGTGTATTTAGATACTTCCCATGTGTGGAAGGCTGATTAGCTCCATTTGCTAAGTAAGTAGCAGCTGCTATTAGTCTTTAATGACCTTAATTCCCAAAGTAGCTTGGTGGAAAAAAAAAAAAAAAAAAAAAAAAAAATCTTAGATTTTTTTTCCTGCCAAGATTCCCAGGAGACAAATGTTTGCTCTCAGCATCTGTATATTAGGGAAAGGAAAGGAATATTCTTTGGCTCCCAAAGATTTCTAGCCAAAGGAGTTAGTAATAGAGACCATATTTGGCAGAAAGATTGGATCCTGAGATTGAAACTGCTCTGACTTCATCCTAAGGGCAAATAGATTATGTTCTCAAAGCAGTTACTTTTAGAGATAACTAGAGAGAATTTTTTTTCCTCTATTTGGTAAATGGTTTGTCTTCCTTGCACTAAACTAGAAACTAGTCGCTTTGCTAGCTTTCTTTTTCATAGTCCTAGAAATGTTCTTTGCATTTCCTCAAATAATTACTTTATAGGTGAATGCAAAGTCACTTTTTTTTTTTTTTTTAAGAGATGAGGTCTTGGTCCATTGCCTAGGCTGGAGTGCAGTGACATGATCATAACTCATTGCAGCATCCAACTCCTACACTAAAGTGATTCTCCTGCCTCAGCCTACTGAGTAGCTAGGACTAACAGGTGCAAGTCACCATACCCAGCCAATTTTTAAGATTATTTTTAGAGATGGGGTCTTGCTAAGTTGCCCAGGATGGTTTTAAACTCCTGGCCTCAAGTGACCCTCCCACCTCAGCCTCCTGAACAGCCGGGATTACAGGTGCAAACCAGTGCACTGACCAAAATCACTGTTTGAAAATGAATTTTCTTAAGGCTTTGACTAAAGAGTTTTAACATTCTAGTTGTACCACTTACTAGACATGTGTCACATTATTTAGTCTATGTCTTTTTCTCATTTACAAAATGGGATTAATAATAGTAACTACCTCAGAGAGTTGAGGATTAAAGGAGTTGATACAAATGCTTAGGATAGTGCCTGGTACATTGTACATAAGTGGTAGCTATTATTACTATTTCTTAAAAATAATTGTGAGTTAACTGTAGCATCCTCTTTTTGATCTCCTGTCCCTTCACGGCAGACATTGTCATCTGTCCCAGAAATCCCTCTCCGCTTCCTACTTTTGGGAATAGAACTCCCTTGAGTAGCAGCAGGGCCCATGGTTGCCCAGTTAGAGACTACATTTCCCAGCTTCTCTTGCAGCTATATAAGGTCATGTGAACAAGGTCCCAGCAATAGAGTATGAGTGGAAAAACAATGTAACTTCTGTGTTGCTTCCTTAAAAAGAAATGCTTGCTGTCTACTTTTTCTCTTTACCCATTTCATGATGACTCGAATAAGGACACTGTGGTGAGCCAGGTTGGCATACAGATGAAGACATATCCTGGAGATAATGGATCAGCGAGATAGAAAGAACTGGGTTTCTGGGTGACTTTGTGCAGTGGAGCCCCCTGCTTGTGTCAGACCATCTGCCTCCTTCTGGATTCTTAGGTGAGAGAGATTATTACACTTGTTTCTTATTTCAGCCATTGTTTTTCTGAATCTCTTTGTTTAGTTTTTATTTTATTTATTTATTTATTTTTTGAGACAGGGTCTGGCTCTGTTCCCCAGGCTGAAGTGCAGTGGTGCAGTCACGGCCCATTGTAGCGTCCACCTCTTGGGCTCAAGTGATCCTCCCACCTCAGCCTTCTGAGTAGCTGGAACTACAGGAATGCACCACTGCACCCAGCTTCTTCCATATCTTGACGTCTTTGTTTCAGAATCTCATTTATATGCTAATACATTCACTTACTATCTGGGCAATAGAGTGTATCTGAGACAAATGGATTCAGTGCTTAACCTAAGCCAAAGTTTGTAAACAAAATTTAGAATTTATTGGTCAGTTAGTCGACCCTAAAAGCAAAAAAGTCCAGTCCCAATTAGACTGAATACAAATGGGGTCACATTAACATTAATGCCTGAATTTCAATAACTCATTATTTTCCACATGGAGGACCTCAGCATCTCCTCTCTACAAGCTTCTTACACTAGGTTGCAGGATTCTCGGGGGGATATTTCATTTGTGTCCAGGAAAAACTTTGCTCATAACAGATTTGCTGCTCTTAAAGTCCCAGTGGCAAGACTGGGCACGGTGACTTACGCCTGTAATCCCAGCACACTGGGAGGCCGAGGCGGGCAGATCACTTGAGGTCAGGAGTTGGAGATCAGCCCGGCCAACATGGTGAAACCCTGTCTCTACTAAAAATACAAAAATTAGCCAGGCGTGATTGCAGGTGCCTGTAATCCCAGTTACTCGGGAGGCTGAGTGGGGAGAATCACTTGAACCTGTGAGGCAGAGGCTGCAGTGAGCTGAGATCGTGCCATTGTAGTCCAGCCTGAGTGACAAAGCAAGACTGCATCTCAAAAAACAAACAAACAAACAAACTAACAAAACCCAAAAAACCAAAAATTAACCCAGCATGGTGGCAGGCACCTGTAATCCCACTACTGGGGAGGCTGAGGCAGGAGAATCGCTTGAACCTGGGAGGTGGAGATTGCAGTGAGCCGAGATTATGCCACTGCACTCCAGCCTAGGTGACACAGTGAGATCCTGTCTCAAAAAATAAATACATTAAAAAAAAAAAAAGTCCCAATGGCAGTCTCCTTGCTATCGTCTCTGCTTCTAGTGCTTTCCATGAGTGACCTGCTTTTTTGGATGCCAGAGCCCAGTGGTCCTCACTGGTGACCTTCCTCATCCCTCATGGCAACAAAGCTGTCAAGGGTCTTGAAGGGAGAATGGCTTTTGTTCCAATTATGTCAAGGTATCATTCCAATGCCTTCCATCTTCCACTATTACTGATGGAAAGTCAGCTGGGTTGAAATGGCCAGGCTTTGTAGATGATGTAAACTTTCTTCCTGGCTGCTGTTAAGATCTTCTCTCTATCTTTGGTGTTTCGTTTCACCAAGATGGGCCTAGGCATATATTTCTTTTTATTTATCCTGGTTGGATCTTCAATCTGTTCATCTTCAGTTGTGGACTTCAGTTTGTCATCAATTTTAGAAAATTTGCAGGTCTTATCTCTTTAAATCTTGTCTCGCCTCTATTTTCTCTATTTGATCCTTCGGGATGTTTGATTAGGTGCATCTTGAATTTAATTTTTTTTTTTTTTTTTTGATAGAGTCTCGCTCTGTTACCCAGGCTGGAGCGCAGCGGCATGCTCTAGGCTCACTGCAATCTCTGCCTCCTGGGTTTAAGTGATTCTCCTGCTTCAGCCTCCTTAGTAGCTGAGATTATGGGCATGTGCCACCATGCC
>NW_012102366.1:1377825-1381748 GCF_000951045.1 Mandrillus leucophaeus
GTCATAAGGGTGTTTGAGGGTTTCAAGAATAAATATGTGAAAAACGGTCCAGAACAGTGCCTGACACATCGTTAGCTCTCAATAACGGCGAGCCCTTGTCAACATCCAGTAAGCATTTGTTGAATGAATGACAAATAGGTGAATGCAGTCTCAGTTTTCTCACCTTTAAGAAAGGAGACAAATTGGCCAGGTGCAGTAGCCCACGCCTGTAACCCCAGCACTTTGGGAGGCCAAGACGGGAAGATCACAAGGTCAGGAGTTCGAGACCAGCCTCGCCAACATAGTAAAACCCCGTCTGTACTAAAAATATAAAAATTAGCCAGGCGTGCTAGCACATGCCTGTAATCCCAGCTACTCAGGAGGCTGAGGCAAGAGAATCGTTTGAACCTGGGAGGCGTAGGTTGTAGTGAGTTGAGATCATGCTACTGTACTCCAGCCTGGGTGACAGAGCCAGACCCTGTCTCAAAAAAAAAAAAAAAAAAAAAAAAGGAGCCAAATTAAAAATTATCTATATAGTCTTTTAAAGTCTTAAATTCATTGATTTCCATACTTAATGTGTCCTGCAGCTAACATTTCTGAAAGCATATTGGGGACATAAAATGTGACATGACATTTTGGCTGGGTGTGGTGGTTCATGCCAGTAATCCCGGCACTTGGGAGGCTGAGGCTGGAGGATTGCTTGAGCCCAGGAGTTTAAGACCAACCTGGGCAAGACAGTGAGACCCCATCTCTACAGAAAATTTAAAAATTAGCTTGGCATGGTGGTGCATGCCTGTAACCTCAGCTATTTGGGATGCCGAAGCGGGAGGGATCCTGGGAGTTTGAGGTGGCAGTGAGCTATGATCACACCACTGCACTCCAGCCTGGGTAACAGACGGAGACCTTGCCTCTAAGGAAAAAAATGTGACATTTTATTAACAAAATTTGTTAATAACATTCAGAAGGAATATAGGACAATATACTTCATTAAAAAGCATAGACCATGACCTAGATAGAACTTGGTAAATTGTACCTCTGAACCACAGTTTCTTATCTGTAGAATGTAGTAATGACAATGCCCACTGCACCACAGTATGTGAGGATTAAATCCACTATTACAAAGAAAATGCTCAGTACAATGCCTGGTACACAGTAAGCATTCAATAAATGTTATTTGAAATAATGAAAATTGAGGCTGGGCGTGGTGGCTCATGCCTATAATCCCAGCACTTTGGGAGGCCAAGGTGGACAAATCACGAAGTCAGGAGTTCGAGACCAGCCTGGCCAACATGGTGAAACCCCATCTCTACTACAGATACAAAAAATTAGCCGGGTGTGGTGGCGCACGCCTGTAATCCCAGCTACTCGGGAGGCTGAGGCAGGAGAATCACTTGAACCCAGGAGGCGGAGGTTGTAGTGAGCCAAGATCCTACCACTGCACTCCAGCCTGGGCAACAGAGTGAAACTCTGTCTCAAAACAAAACAAAACAAAAACAGAAAAAGAAAGAATGAAAATTGAATGACTTGTTTGGAAATGCAATGGAAGTAGATAGGACAGAGGAGCTGAGATTCTATGAACTGTAAGAGGAATGGAATGGTCGGGGGTGGGATTAAGAATTCTTCCAGTTGGGTGCGATGGCTCACGCCTGTAATCCCAGCACTTTGGGAGGCCGAGGCAGGTGAATCACCTAAGGTCAGCAGTTGGAGACCAGCCTGGCCATCTTATTAAAAATACAAAAAATTAGGCGGGTGTGGTGGCGGATGCCTGTAATCTCAGCCACTCAGGAGGCTGAGGCAGGAGAATCGGAGGTTGCGGTGATCCGAGATCGCGCCATTGCACTCTGGCCTGGGCAACAAGAGCGAAACTGTCTCAAAAAAAGAAAAAAAAGTTCTTCCAAGTCCCTGAAATAAAACCCTGCTCCATCAGAAATCTTCCCCATCTCAGCACTTTGGGAGGCAGAGGCAGGTGGATCACCTGAAGTCAGGAGTTTGAGACCACCCTGGTCAACATGGTAAAACCCTGTCTCTGCTAAAAATGGAAAAATTAACCAGACGTGGTGGTGTGTGCCTGTAATCCCAGCTACTCGGGAGGCTGAGACAGGAGAATCACTTGAATCCGGGAGGTGCAGGTTGCAGTGAGCCGAGATTGTGCCACTGCACTCCAGCCTGTGCCACAGAGCAAGACTCTGTTTCAAAAAGAAAAAAAAAAGAAAGAAATCTTCCCCATCTTAGTTGTGGATAAACTAATATGCAGTTTTTGAGTTTATCTAAGTTGGTTTTGTTTTGGAAGTTAATGTTATAAATGTGAGTGGTCTGTTTTCTTGGGAAGCCAGAGTTCCTCACCTGGTACAGACGGTCCGTGTTAGCAAGTCGGCTCCTGGAAGTCACTCAGGTTTCCAGTCTCCTGTTCTCAATTTATGCTTCTCTAAGGCAATTGTTTTCAATGTAGCTACATTTTGGAATCACTGTGGAAGCTGTAAAAAAAACACTGATACCTGGGCCCCACCTTCAAAGATTTTGATTTATTTTGTCTGGGGTAGGACTTGGACATGGTTTTTATCTTTTTTCTTTTCTTTTTTAAAAAAAAGTTCCCAGGAGATTCTAATGTGTAGCCATGTTTACAATCCCCTGTCGTGTGGCATTGCTTTGTCTGCCTGGTCAATGCTGGATCCCCACTAAGTCTCAATTCCAGCCAATAGGAAGGAGGAAGAGCCTATGAAGAAAGTGCTTATGATGTCCTAAGACTCAAACCAGGAAGTGGAACATGTTACTTCTTCTCACACCCCATTGGTGAGAATTCAGTCATGTGACTCCATATGACTGCAGAGAAGGCTGGGAAATGTCAATCTAGGCAGCCATGTTCCCAGTCACCATTCTATTACTTTGAAAGAAGAAAATGGACTTAGGACGAGGGATGTGGCTCGGACATCTAGGAGATCTGAAGTGGTGAGAACAAGAGTGGATCTAGCCGTGAATACCACTGGGCAATGTGTTCATTTTCAAGGACTGCTGTAACTAAGTAGCACAAACTGGGTGCTTAAAACAACAAAATATATCACCTCACACTTCTGGAGGCTAGAAGTCTGACATCAAGGTGTTGTAGGGCTACATTCTCTAAAACCTGTAGGGGAGATAGCTTCTTTGCCACTTCCTGGCTTCTGGTGGTTTGCCACCAGCTCACCTTGGCATTCTTGGCTTTCAGCTGCAGCACGTGGATCTCTGCCTTGTTACACAGTGTTCCTCCCTTGTGTCTCTATGTCTCTTCTCTTTTTCTTTTTTCTGAGACAGAGTCTCGTGCTATCACCTAAGCTGGAGTGTAGTGATGTGATCTCTGCTTACTGCAACTTCTGCCTCCCTAGTTCAAGCGATTCTCCTGCCTCAGCCCCTAGTAGATGGGACTATAGGTGCATGCCACCGAGCCCAGCTAATGTTTTTATTTTAATAGAGACGGGGTTTCACCATGTTGGCCAGGCTGGTCTTAAACTCCTGACCTCAGGTGATCCACCCTCCTCGGCCTCCCAAAGTGCTGGGATTACAGGAGTGAGCCACTGCACCCAGCCTCCTTTTCTTAAAAGGACATTAGTTATATTGGATTAAGGGCCTGCCATACTCTGATATAACCTCATCTTAACTAATTCCATCTGTAATAACCCTAATCAGGTCATATTCTGAGGTACTAGGGGTTAAGAGTGAAACATACCTTTTTGGGGGATGCAGTTCAACTCATGGCAGACAATAATCAAGCATCACAATTTTGAGGAACCCCTCCATGAGGCCATTGTAAGGAGGCAATGACTTGGCAATTTATTGCACCCTTCTGTCTCCCACGTCTAAGTACCATCCAAGCCCCAGGGAAATAAGATGCAGCACCAAGATACCAAGGAAAAGGGTAAAAGCACTCCGAGTTGACCTGAGATGAACTTTTCACCACCCTTGAAGAATGA
>NW_012102366.1:1383223-1385640 GCF_000951045.1 Mandrillus leucophaeus
GGCCAGACTAGTTTTTAAAACATATACTCTGCCATTCTACCACATAAACTTTCCAAGGTACTAAAACCAGTGTATGCCAAGTTCTCTAAGTTATCAGCTCTAAATTTTTTCCCACAGCCCAATTAGGAGGGAATTAAGGTTTCATCCCCATTTCCACTTTCCAGCAGAAAAACAAGTAGTTGATAAAAATGGAATGTCATCCTAAAAGCCTTCTAAAAGTTGAGGAATTGTGGGTACATCTGCTTAAGCAATAAGAGTACAGATGATTTCTATTTCTGCTCGATGCATACATGACTTAAAGTCTATTTATTGAACAATTATAGGCCAAAAATACTGCTGATGAAAATGAGTATTATTAAACACTGTAGAATTTGCCACACAACCCACAACAAATTAAATTGCTAATAACAAGCTAAACAGTGATTTATCCTTAGCCAGGCAAAAGGAACAGCGGTTGAAAACCGTGGCCAATTCAAGATAACACAAAGACAAAATGTTCCTCCAGGAAATGATGGAAATTTATACTATCAGTGTACACTTGTGTGCAGTGCTGTAAGGTATTGTGTGTCTGCCAGGCTTCTAGGTGGAATACCAAAATAGAGTGCTCCATAAATTACAGTAACTTGCTATTCTTAATGTATGAACACTATGTTTCAGTAAGCCTTAATGACTTGCTTAGAGTAGGTGGATTGGGTATCAGCTGCATTTGCGGGTGCAGCATCCATGCCTCTTTCTTCTGATTTTCCCTGGGGGAGCTGTGGTTCCATTTGCATCTCTGTGCTTGGAAAGGGGCCAGCTTTAGAATGGGGTATGTAGGGCCGGGCACGGTGGCTCACGCCTGAATCCCAGCACTTTGGAAGGCTGAGGTGGGCAGATCACCTGAGGTTGGGAGTTCGAGGCCAGCCTGGGCAACGTGGTGAAACCCTGTCTCTACCAAAAATACAAAAATTAGCTGGGCGTGGGCTGGGTGCAGTGGCTCAAGCCTGTGATCCCAGCACTTGAGGCCGAGGCAGGCGGATCATGATGTCAATAGATCGATACCATCCTGGCCAACATGGTGAAACCCCGTCTCCACTAAAAATACAAAAATTAGCTAGGTGTGGTGGTGCGTGCCTGTAGTCCCGGCTACTCGGGAGGCTGAGGTGGGAGAATCGCTTGAACCCGGGAGGTGAATGTTGCAGTAAGCTGAGGTTGCACCACTGCACTTCAACCTGGGCGACAGAGGTCTCAAAAGAAAAAACAACAAAAAAAACCCCAACAATCAAAAAACTAGTCGGGCGTGATGGCATGTACCTGTAATCCCTGTTACTCAGGAGGCTGAGGCAGGAGAATCTCTTGAACCCAGGAGGCAGCGGTTGCAGTGAGCTGAGATCACGCCATTGTACACCAGCCTGGGCAACAGAGGAAGACTCCGTCGCAAAAAAAAAAAAAAAAAAAAAAGAAAATGGAGCACATGACCCAGACTGGCCAATCTCATCCCTCTGCTCATAGTTCAATCATAAGCACATATCTCAAGACAAGCCAATGAGACGCCATCCCAGGACTTCTGTTAGAATTGCTAACCTTGGAGAATGGCATTGACAGTTGATGAAGCTGACACAAAGGAGACCGGGGTTGGGCGGAGTGTTTTATGCCTGTAATCCCAGCACTTTGGGAAGCCAAGGCGGGAGGATCGCCTGAGGCCAGGAGTTCGAGATTAGTGGGCAATGTAGTGAGACTGTGTCTCTCCAAAAAATAAAATATTGGCCGGGCACAGTGGTTCATGCCTGTAATCCCAGCACTTTGGGAGACTGAGGTGGGTGGATCATTTGAGGTCAGGAGTTTGAGACCAGCCTAATCAACATGGTGAAACCCTGTCTCCCTAAAAATATTAAAAAAATTAGCTAGGCATGGTGGCACATGCCTGTAGTCTTAGCTACTTGGGAGCCTGAGGCAGGACAATCACTTGAACCTGGGAGGCGGAGGTTGCAGTGAGCCAAGATTGTGCCAACTGCACTCCAGCCTGGGTGACAGAGTGAGACCCTGTCTCTAATAAATATATAAATGAAAGAGACAGGTTCTAGATTCCTGAGACTGTTCAAGGACCTGGATCCAGCTGAGCCTGAAGCCAATGTGTGAGAGTCTCTTTCAAGAACTGAAGCAGGGGAGGGTGTGCTGGCTCACACCTACAATCCAGCACTTTGGGAGGCCAAGGCAGGCTGAATCACTTGAATCCAGGAGTTTGAGACCAGCCTGGGTAACATAGTGAGACCTTGTCTCTACAAATTAAAAGAAAAAAAAAAATTAGTGGGGCGTGGTGGTGTCACCTATAGTCCCAGCTACTTGGGAGACTGAGATGGGAGGATGGCTTGAACCTGGGAGGCAGAGGTTGCCACTGAACTCCAGCCTGGGTGATAGAGCAAGACTCCATCTCAAAA
>NW_012102366.1:1387016-1388028 GCF_000951045.1 Mandrillus leucophaeus
AAAAAAAAAAAAAAAAAAAAAGGCAACTCAACAAAACACATGAAATAACAGATCACAGAAGCAGTTTTATTACTCACAAATCCCAGAGAGAGGAGGACAGAGTGCCTTGCAGGGCGATCGGAAGAGGGGAGCCATTTGGGACATGCCAGATCAACCAGAAGATGGGGAAGTGTGAGGCGGGGGGACCTGGAGGCCAAGGCCCTTATTGGGGTTCAGGGCATTACCCCAGAACGTTTCCCCTGGGGAGTTCTAATTGTTGTGTTTAGAGGAAGCAGCACAAATTCTGTGGGGTCACACTGTGGCTGAGAGGTGGTCACTGCCACCTGTACACCAGGGGTTCCCAATCCAGTACCAGGGGCCTGTTGGAAACCGGGCCACACAGCAGGAGGTGAGGGGCAGGCGAATGAGCGAAGCTTCATCTGTATTTATAGCTGCTCCCCATTGCTTACATCACCGCCTGAGCTCCGCCTCCTGTCAGATCAGCGGCAGCATTAGATTCTCATAGGAGCATGAATCCTGTTGTGAACGTCCCATGCGAGGGATCTAGGATGCGTGCTCCTTATGAGAATCTTTTTTTGTTTGTTTGTTTCTTCATTTTTTGAGATGGAGTCTCGCTCTGTTGCCCAGGCTGGAGTGCAATGACTCGATCTCGGCACACTACAACCTCTGCCTCCTGGGTTCAAGCAATTCTCCTGCCTCAGCCTCCCAAGTAGCTGAAATTATAGGCACCTGCCACCACGCCTGGCTAATTTTTTGTATTTTCAGTAGAGACAGGGTTTTGTCATGTTGGCCAGGGTGGTCTTGAACTCCTGACCCCAGGTGGTCCACCCGCCTCAGCCTCCCAAAGTGCTGGGACTATAGGCGTGAGCCACTGGGCCCAGCCAGGAGCCCTGGTTTAGAACGAAGGGGTAGAAAATGCCTGTCCTCAAAGAAGCAATTTTTTTATCCCAAGCTTCCCTTCCTCGGCTAGTCAATCCTTATGATTTCCTGCTTGTCAATCACATACCTGGAA
>NW_012102366.1:1389823-1391976 GCF_000951045.1 Mandrillus leucophaeus
TTAGCCAGGATGGTCTCGATCTCCTGATCTCGTGATCCGCCCGTCTCGGCCTCCCAAAGTGCTGGGATTACAGGCTTGAGCCACCGCGCCCGGCTGTTCGTGTATTCTTTATGGCTGTGTCCTTGTGGGGGATGTGCACTTGGAGAGACCCTACGATCGAATGGGAGAAAACCTTCCCAGCTATGACCAACTGGCTTCCTAAATGGACACCAGATGTTTGAATTGTGGGCCTTTTGTTGTTTTTGTTTTTTGAGACACAGTCTCACTCTTTTGCCCAGGCTGGAGTACAGTGGCGCCATCTCGGTTCACTGCAACCTTTGCTTCCCAGGTTCAAGCGATCCTCCTACCTCAGCCTCCTGAGTAGCTAGGATAACAGGCATGTGCCACCACACCTGGCTAATTTTTGTATTTTTAATGCAGACGGGGTTTCACCATGTTGGCCGGGCTGGTCTCGAACTCCTGACCTCAGGTGATCCACCCGCCTCGGCCTCCCAAAGTGCTGGGATTACAGACGTGAGCCACTGTGCCTGGCTGCATTAAGGGCCTTTTAGAGGAAACATGCGTTTCTGTGCGGATCACAGGTTTCTAAACCAGGTACTTTTGCTCTTTAATTTCTTAACATGTGTGATGCCAAAATTCTGTGGTGATCTGCCGCTGGAAAGATACCTAACTCTATGATTCTCAGTGATGCCCTGTGGGTGCCGTGGGACCTCTCCAGGCAGGAAAGACTACTAGGCACTAGAATTAGGAGACGACTGTCCTGATGGAGTTAGGAGGGAGTTCAGGGCATCAGGACGGAGTCTATTAATAACTTTCTGAATGGCTAACACAATGCTGAAATTACCCAGGAAACATTAAGAAAGCAATATGTTTAGAGCAAAGGGCTCTACAGAGGTAGTTGTTAGAGATGCTTGAATTTTTTTTTTTTTGCCGTATTTATTTATTTTATTATTATTATTTTTTGAGATGGAGTCTCGCTCTGTTGCCTAGGCTGGAGTGCAGTGGCGCGATCTCGGCTCACTGCAACCTCTGTCTCCCAGGTTCAAGCGATTCTCCCGCCTCAGCCTCCCGAGTAGCTGAGATTACAGGCACCCGCCACCATGCTGGCTAATTTTTATATTTTTGTAGAGATGGGGTTTCACTCTGTTGGCCAGGCTGGTCTCCAACTCCCGACCTTAGGTGATCCGCCTGCCTCGGCCTCCTAAAGTGCTGGGATTACAGGCACCCAGCCTTTTTTGCCCAATTAAAAAAATTTTGAATTTTGTTTATTATTGTGTTAGAGACAGGGTCTTGCTCTTTCATCCAGGCTGGATGCAGTGGTGCGATCATAGCTCACTGCAGCCTCAAACCCCTGGTCTCAAGGGATCCTCCCACCACAGCTTCCCGAGTAGCTGAGACTACAAACACAAGCCACCATGCCTGGCTAATTTTTGTTTTTAAATTAATTTATAAAGATAGTGTCTCACTATGTTGCCCAGGCTGGTCTTCAGCTCCTGGCCTCATCCTCCTGAGTAGCCTGAGACTACAGGTACAAGCCACCACGCCCAGCCTACCCATTTAGGATAAAAAAAACAAACAAAAACAAAACAAAAAAACAAAAAACCAAACCAAAACAAAACAAAACTATGGTAAAAATACACATAAATAAAATTTACCACCCTCAGCATTTTAAAGTGGACAGTTCAGTGGCATTAAGTACATTCTCATTGTTGTGCAATCCTCAACGCCATCTGTCTCCAGAGCTTTTTCTTCTTGTAAAACTGAAACAACTCACCAGGCACGGTGGCTCATGCCTGTAATCCAAGCACTTTGGGAGGCTGAGGCGAGTGGATCACCTGAGGTCAGGAGTTCGAGACCAGCCTGGCCAACATGGTGAAACCCTGTCTCTACTGAAAATACAAAAATTAGCTGGGCGTGGTGGCAGGCGCCTGTAGTCCCAGCTACTCGAGAGGCTGAGGCAGGAGAATTGCTTGAACCCGGGAGGTGGAGGTTGCAGTGAGCTGTGATTGTGACACTGCACTCCAGCCTGGCGACAGAGAGACACTCCATCTCAAAAAGAAAAAAAAGAAAAAAAGGAGAAAAAGAAAAAAAAGAAAAAAAAAAACCAAACAACAAACTGAAACAACTCATTTCTTCTTGCAAAACTGAAATTC
>NW_012102366.1:1393101-1405007 GCF_000951045.1 Mandrillus leucophaeus
AAAAAAAAAAAAAAAAAAGGAAGAAAGACATACACCTGCGTAGAGTGTAATATTCTGGAAAGATCCCCACTATATATTACTATGTGAAAATGTACAAGTTGCAGAACCATTGGCTGAGTGTGGTTTTGCAGAAGTGATCAGCATCAAAATGGAGTTACTTACATCAAATCCTAATACAATGGAGCCCGGAGGCCATGAAGAGGCAGCCTGGAGCACGTATGCCCAGGCTAAGGATTATCCAAAGAATTTTTCAGAGCTGTGGTATTCCAGATAAGCTACTTGCTTTTCTAAACAAATAAATAGATAAAATTTTGAGATGGAGTCTCACTCTGTCACCCAGGTTGGAGGGCAGAGGTACAATTTCGGCTCACTGCAACCTCCACCTCCTGGGTTCAAGCAATTCTCCTGCCTCAGCCTCCTGAGTAGCTGGGACTACAGGTGCCTGACAACACGCCTGGCTAATTTTTGTATTTTTAGTAGAGACGGGGTTTCACCGTGTTAGCCAGGATGGTCTCTATCTCCTGACCTCGTGATCCGCCCGTCTTGGCCTCCCAAAGTGCTGGGATTACAGGCGTGAGCCACCGCGCCCGGCCCAGATAAGCTACTTGTGCAAGGACACCTGCCTGAGTGACAAGTGTTTCCGTGTCCACCAATGAACTAACAAACTCCCGCAACAAGCTCCTGTAACCAATGGTCTTTGTTTCAAAACAGCTTATGTGGGCCTTTCCTATTTTTCTTCCTTTTAAATTAAATTAAATTTTATTTTTATTTTTATTTTTTAAAGAGACAGGGTTTCTGTCACCTTGACTGGAGTGCATGGCGTGATCATAGCTCTCTGCAGCCTCGACCTCCTGGGCTTAAGCGATCCTCCCACCTCAGCCTCCCTAGTCATTGTGATTGAAGGCCTGAGCTACCGCACTTGGCTCTTTTTTTCTTTCGAAAGCTTTCCCCTGCCCTAACCTCTTTGAATGCTCCTACGGTGGGCCATAGCATGCGGATCTCAGATTGTAATCCCCTGCTATTCCCGAATAAATTATTTGTTGTCAGGCAGTGGTGGTTGATGCCTATAATCCCAGCACTTTGGGAGGCTGAGGTGGGTAGATCACGAGGTCAGGAGTTCGAGACCAGCCTGACCAACATAGCGAAACCCCGTCTCTAATAAAAATACAAAAATTAGCTGGGCATGGTGGCGCACGCCTGTAGTCCCAGCTACTAGGGAGACTAAGGCAGGAGAATCACTTGAACCCGGGAGGCGGAGGTTGCAGTGAGCTGAGATCGCGCCACTGCACTCCAGCATGGGCGACAGAGCAAGACTCCATCTCAGATAAAAAAAAAAAATTATTTCTTAAGGAGAGTTGATCTCTCTGTTGCTGATTTCAGATTGACAGTTCCTTTTAAATAAATAACAAAATTAAAGGCACATATAGATAGATCCATATGGAAAACAATATGGAGATTTCTCAAAGAACTAAAAATAGAACTACCATGTGACCCAGCAATCTCACTACTGAGTATCTACCCAAAGGAAAATAAATCATTATATTAAAAGGGTACCTGCACCCGTATGTGTATTGAAGCACTATTCACAATAGCAAAGATGAGGAATCAACATAAGTATCCATCGATGGATAATTCGATAATGAAAATATGGCACATATATACCATAGAATACTATTTGATGATAAAAAAAAATAATGGAATCATGTCTTTTGCAGGAACATAGATGGAACCAGAGGCCATTATGTTAAGTGAAACAAGTCAGACACAGCAACACAAATACCACACATTCTCACTCATAAGTAGGAGCTAAATAATGCCAACATTTGGACTTGTCCTCGCCCTGGCTCTCATGCTACTGGTGGATGTGGGGTGGTTACCCTCTGGGGTAGACTGGAACCTTGACCTGTATGAGTCAGGGCAGGGACGTGATATTGACTCTGGCCATTGAGATGTAGAGTAAATGTAGTGGCCGTTGTCATGCCCTGCCCAGATCCCCTCTGATCCCTTTACCAGTTCTATGTGTTTTGCTGCTGATGTCTAGCTTCTGTGGCCATCACAGGGTTGCCTTTGGACACCGGCACCTTCTTGCCTGCACAGAAACTGGGGAATGTCTATGTATTTGCATCTTCCCTGGCGGCACCTATAGCCAGTAGCTAACTCCTTTTTCTCCAGGTGGGATATTTGGCTTTGGATAATGTCAATTTAGCCAAGCTGGAAGAACATTTCCCCCTACTCTCTTCCTTGTAAAGTTCTGGGTTAGAGTCGGCTAGGAGAATAACCTGCATACGATTTGAAAGATGGATGTAAAGCAATGACCCTAATTTTTGTCTCCCTGGAGGTGTCAGGCATGGCGGCAACACACACACACACATTGCTGCAGGTCTGTTGGCTCTTCTCCAGCTCTTACCAAATCTCTTTCATCTTCCCTGAGAACTGGGCCAAGTGAACACACAGTTCCAAGGTGAAGGATGACAGCTTCACTTGCAGGTCACTCATGACATTGAGGTTGCAGGTGGTGCGAGACAGACGCAAGTCCCTCGTGGGTTCTGCTCCTCCCTGCTCTTGTGCACAGCTAGTGTTCCCTCCTGAAGGATGGGCTGGCTGACCTAGAGTGATTGCAGACCCAGTACCAGACAAAGGGCCACAGTCTGCTCCACTAACTCACTACTGCACAAGGTCAAATCCCATAATAAATTCCCTGTTCTAGATCACACTCATCGTGGTTCTGCTTCTCTGACCGCGAGACACAATGGGACAGTCTCCAAGATGGAATTTAAGCTCTGGAGCTCTTTGTAGGGGAGGGGTTCGGCTGGGATGTCCCCTCCATGTCTTGGCTTCTTCCCTTTCCTTGTTCTGCTTCCTTTATTGCCTTCCTGGTTTCTCCTAGAGCAAACCTTCTCAATAAACCCTTTGCATCAGGATGGTTATTTCAGACTCTACACTGGGAGAACTTGGCCTCTGATAAGGAAGTTTGCTGGAGGGCTCTTGAAGATGCAGATTTATTCCTTGTTAAAAGGCAAGAGCAGACTGGATGCAGTGGCTCAGGCCTGTAATCCCAGCATTTTGGGATGCCAAGGCAGGTGGATTGCTTGAGCCCAGGAGTTCGGTACCAGCCTGGCCAACATGGCGAAACCCCCATCTCTACAAAAAAAAAAAAAAAAAAAAAAAATTAGCCAGGCCTGATGGGGGGTACTTGTAGTGCCAGCTACTCAGGAGCCTGAGGTGGGAGAATCACCTGAGCCGAGGAGGTCGAGGCTGCAGTGAGCTGAGATCATGCCACTTCACTCCAGCCTAGGTGACAGAGTGAGACCCTGTCTCATTAAAAAAAAAAAAAGAAGAAAAAAAGTAAATAAATAATACAAAATTGACCGGGCAGCCCGCCTGTAATCCCAGCACTTTGGGAGGCGGAGGTGGGCAGATCACTTGAGGTCAGGAGTTCGAGACCAGTCTGGCCAACATGGTAAAACCCTGTCTCTACTAAAAATACAAAAAATTAGATACGTGTGGTGGTGCATACCTGTAATCCCAGCTACTCAGGAGTCTGAGGCAGGAGGATCACATGAACCCAGGAGGCGGAGGTTGCAGTGAGCCGAGATTGCGCCACTGCACTCCAGTCTGGGTGACAGAGTGAGACTGTGTCTCAAAAAATAAAAATAACGGCCGGGCGCGGTGGCGCAAGCCTGTAATCCCAGCACTTTGAGAGGCCGACACGGGCAGATCACGAGGTCAGGAGATTGAGACCATCCTGGCTAACCCAGTGAAACCCTGTCTCTACTAAAAAATACAAAAAACTAGCTGGGCGAGGTGGCAGGCACCTGTAGTCCCAGCTACTCGGGAGGCTGAGGTGGCAGGCACCTGTAGTCCCAGCTACTCGGGAGGCTGAGGCAGGAGAATGGTGTAAACCCGGGAGGCGGAGCTTGCAGTGAGTTGAGATCCGGCCACTGCACTCCAGCCTGGGTGATAGAGCGAGACTCCGTCTCAAATAAATAAATAAAAATAAATAAATAAATAAATAAATAAATAAAAATAAAAAATTTTTAAAAAGTTTTATTTTTAATTAACAAATAGTTGTACATGATACATACAATGTATAGTGATTAGATCAGGGATAATCAGTATACTGATCATTTCAAATATTTATCATTTCTTTGTGTTGGGAACGGTCACTATCCTCCTTCTAGCTATTGGAAACTGTATATTATTGTTAGCTATGGTCATCCTACAGTGGTATAGAACACTAGAACTTACTCCTCCTATCCAGCTGTAGCAGCCACCTTTGAGACTATGAAGTGATTAAATTTAAGGAGGAAAAGCAATATAGTGAGGATGGTGGGTGAAAGGAGAGAAGAATGGCTTTTTAATTCATTTATTTATTTTTTTGAGACAGTCTGGCTCTGTCGCCCAGGCTGGAGTGCAGTGGAGTGATCTTGGCTCACTACAACCTCCGCCTGCCGGGTTCAAGTGATTCTCCTGCCTCAGCCTCCTGAGTAGCTGGGATTACAGGCACCCGCCACCACGCCTGGCTAATTTGTGTATTTTTGGTGGAGACAGGGTTTCACCATGTTGGCCAGGCTGGCTTCGAACTCCTGACCTCAAGTGATCCAACCGCCTTCGCCTCCTAAAGTGCTGGGATTACAGGCAAGCCACAGACAGAGGCCTGAGAATGGCTTTTAAAAAAATGGCTATCATCTACCTCCATACTTTTGCTTTGTGAGAAAAATAAAGTCCTATTTATTTAAGCCACTCTTACTCAGTTTATTGGTAACCTACAGATGACAACATTCCTAAATAACCCACTTTCCATGCATGTCTTCCAATATTTTCCCTTTCTTGCTGCTTTTCACTTGGGACTCCATCTATTTCTAGGGAAGTGAGTTTTTCCTTAGCTTCCGGGTAGACCACGTGACCCAGTTTAGCTGATCAGCATACCCCATCTACCTGGCTATAGTCATTGGCTCAGAGGTGGTCATGTGATATGGACTGGGCCAATCAGAGTGAATCTCAGAATGGAGGTAATTTATATCCATCACCAGTTGTGAACATGGGGCGTGAAGTTGTAGGAGCTCCTCCTGGCAGCCATCTTGTGAGCCAACACATCAAACCTCTTTTGAAAGCACATGCTACTTTTTATTTATTATATTTTTCATGTGAGCCGATAGTTTTCTTTAATGTTTAATTCCGTTTGGGATTTTAGTTATTCACAATTAGAAGCATCCCATGTGACGCAGTGGAAACTAATTTTTAACTTAAATGAAATAGCTTAAATTAATTTTTAATTGACATAAGCCTCAGTTTTCTCATGTGTAAAATGCATTAGAGGCAAGGGATCTCTGCTTGCCTCCTAGTGTTATCCTGCAGAGTAAGTGAAATAAAGTATTTTTGAATATTTGGAAAACTATGAAGTCAACAGAAGGTATTTATGAAAGTTAATATGTGCCAAAGACTGTCAGACAAGGGTCAGGAGTGGGTATAGTGAGGCAGGGAAAAAAGGAACACAACATCCTGTTTTTCTGTAGAGACAGATAAACAGCAGCGTGAGCATGCATTTTGGAGTATGCATGCCTGACTCACAAATCCAAAAATAAGTCATAAGGCGCTATATGGAGAGATTAACTATAAATAGAGCAATATTAGCTGTGAGTGACAAGCCCAATTAGAGGACATAGAGATGATTTAGAAGGTCTCCATGCAGTGCATCTTGAAGAGCTGTAAAAATACTTGATGTTTACAGCTTAAGAAAGAGATGAAAATTAGGAGATAGTTTATGATCTGATTATGTATCCACCCTATAGAAGGAATGGTCAGCCCCTGGCCTTCCCCGCTTATCCTCGGTCAGCACACCCTGGCCTAATTTCCAGTGGCCAGCACCTGCATTCCTTTGTTTGAGGACCGTCTCTGGTCTTTGGGGTACACATTATGATCTACACAGTTGGGCCAGAAATGGTAGAGATTTAATGTCTTCCATGAGTGGCTGTCAATCAGTGACTGGTAGGAAGGTGGAGGATAAATATCCCAGCTCCCTCACTCCTCAAGTGGGCAATTCTGAGATCTGTATTCTATGTTGTCTCCTAAAAGTCCCCAGCAGATTGAGCGTCACTTGCCCACAGTGGTAACTTGCTTGACGCTTGTTGTTTTCCTTCCCTGTGTCACTTTCTTTTCCCATACTGGGTCTCCTGGAACTGACTCTAAAGTAAACAATTTTCACTTGAATCATGTCTCAAGGTCAGCTTCTGTGGGAGCCCAAACTAAGGCAGACTTTCCTTCCTGCATGTATATATATTTTCCAAGAATAATAAATCCTTACAATTTTATACAACATTTCACTTTTATTTTAAAAAAGTGATGGAATATTCACATACAATGGAATATTATTCAGCAATAAAAAATACCAATAGGTGAATATCAAGTGTATTACTCTGAGTGAAAGAAGCCAGACTCAAGTGTCTATGTAGTGTACACTTTCATTTATGTGACCTTCTAGAGAAGGCAAGACTATAGGGACAGAAAATAGATCAATGATTGCTATGGGCTAAGGCTGCAGGAAGAGATTAATTACAAAGGACCAAAAGAGAACTGTCTGTGGATGATGGAACTGTACTATATCTTGATTTTTGCAGTGGCTACACGACTGTGTAGGTTTGTCTGAACCTACAGAACTGTATACTAATAAAAAGTAGATTTTACTGTACATAAATGATACCTCAATAAAAAATTCCTTAAAGAGCATTCACCACCATTATCTTATTTGGTTGTCATAACAACCCTGCAGCAATCAGGCATTATTCTTCATTTATTCAGCCAACTGTAATTCCACTTCCTTCTCTCCATTCACTCCAAACCCACTGTTGTTTGCCTTTCAATCCACCATTCCTATCAAATTGTTTTTGCCAAGGCCACTAATGACCTGTTATTTGCTCAAGCCAATGGCCACTTTTCAGCCCTTCCTTGACCTTTATGAACAACTTGGTGGTGTTGATACATCTGCCTTGGAGTTCCTTTGGCCCAGGCTGTTGCAGCCCACAATGCTGCTCTGTCCAGTCTAACTTTAGCTGTCCTCAGTTGCTCCTCTATCCTGTCCTTCCCCATTTATCCGCCCTTTCCTCTTCTCATATTTCCCCCCACACTCCCTGGGGGATCTCAACCATCCTTTTGGCATCAACGATCACTTATATACTTAGTCTATTTTGCATTACTATAAGCAAATATCACAAACTGGGTAGTTTACAAAGAAAATAAATGTGGTCGGGCACAGTGGCTCATGCCTGTAATCCCAGCACTTTGGGAGGCTGAGGCAGGTGAATCGCTTGAGGCCAGGAGTTTGAGACCAGCCTGGCCAACATGGCAAAACCTGCCTCTACTTAAAATACAAAAAAAAGAAAAAAAAAAAAATAGCTGGACATGTTGGCACATGCTTGTAAGAAGCCCGGTTACGTGGGAGGCCGAGACATGAGAATCACTTAAACTCAGGAAGTAGAAGCTGCAGTGAGTTAAGATTGTGCCATTGCACTCCAGCCTGGGTAACACAGCAAGACTCTGCCAAAAAAGAAAAGAAAAGAAAGAAAGAAAAGAAATGTATTTCTTACAGTTCTGGAGGCTGGGAAGGCCAAGACTAAAGAACTGACATCTGGTGAGGGTCTTCTTGCTGTGTCATAACATGGCAGAGGGCATCCTGTAGTGAGGGGGCAAGAGAGTTCATGTAAGCTCAGATCTCTCTTCCTTTTCTTGTAAAGTCACCAGTCCCATCATGAGGGCTTCACCCTGATGACCTTATCTGATCCTAAATACCTTCCCAAAGCCCTGTTTTGAATTAACATATAGATTTGGGGATTAAGTTTCAAATACATAAAATTTGGGGACACATTCAAGCCATATCAGATACTCATAACTTCTAAGAGTGTTTTATGTTTTATCTCCTCATTATGTAGTTATTTGGATTTCCAGTTTATTTTATTTTTTAGAAAGAAGGTGTGACCCTGTCACCCAGGCTAGAGTGAAGAGGCATGATCTTCACTCACTGCAGCCTCGAATTACTGGGCTCAAGAGATCCTCCCAAGTAGCTAGAACTATAGGTGTACACCACCATGACTGACTAATTTTTAATTTGTTTTTGTAGAGATGGGGTCTTGCTATGTTGCTCAGGCTGGTCTTGAACTCCTGGCCTTAAGAGATCCTCCTGCCTTGGCCTCCCAAAACACTGGGATTGCAGGTATGAACCACCACACCTGGTTTTGGATTTCCAGTTTAATATGCAACAGTTGATTTTTCAGCCTCCCAAAATGCCATTAAGCCAGCCAAACTTTTTCTAAAGTTTCTGGGACAAAATCTATAGCTCAGGGCTACTATTACAAGATCTAGTAGAATGATGTAGCTATTTTGTAACATCCATTGGAGAGCAGCTCTCTGAACTCTTATGAAACCATATTGTTCAAGAATAATTAAAGAAAGAAGAAAAATCCTGACTTTCATACATATGTGAAGTGAGTATGTGTTAAAGATTTTATCTTCCTCGTGAATGACGGAACCAATGTTACAACTCATTCAAAGGAGCGTTCAAATGAAAGACGCAGTTATGGATCAGAAACATGGAAATGATTGTGCAGATTGAGTTCTTCCATAGCGGTGGAGGGAAGTAGGTTGAACTTCCGGTGGACATTACAGCTTTTTCTTGTCTACAAACAGAGGATTATTTTGCATGGCTCTCAGTTATCGAGAACTTACAGAATTGTAAAATAGGTCAAAGGCAAGGAAAGGCTAGAATCAGATAACTTAGAAAAGTGTTCTTTACCCTATGGGTTGCCAGGCTTTTTTTTGTAAAGGTCCAGGTAGTAAATATCTTCGACTTTGCTAGACATATGGTCTACGTGGCAACTACCCCACTCTTCCGCTGTAGCATGAAAACAGCTGTAGAAAATATAAGCAAATAGGAGTGGTTGGATTTGGTTTCTGGGCTGTGATTTACCAATCCCTGCTCTCGACACTGTCTAATTTCCACTGAAGCAGAATTTTTCCTGTGGCCAGGCGTGGTGGCTCATGCCTCTAATCCCAGCACTTTGGGAGGCCAAGGCAGGAGGATCACTTTAGCCCACGCGTACAAGACCTGCCTGAACAACATAGTGAGACAAAAAATAAATATAAAATTAAATAAAAAATTAGCCAAGCACAGTGGTGCACTCCTATAGTCCCAGCTAGTAGGGAGGCTGAGGTGGGAGGATTGGAAGAGCTTGGGAGATTGAGGTTGCAGTGAACTGTGATTGTGCCACTGCACTCCAGCCTGGGTGACAGAGGGAGACCCTGTTTCAAAAAAAAAAAAAAAAAAAGTATAAAAAAATTTTACCCTGCAATAGGACAGTGCCTAGAAGTCTTTAAAAATACCTTAAGACGATGACTGACATTAAAACATCATTTTGATAATCATGAATTATGCCGCGATCAGCCTAATTCATTCACGATGAATTACTAATTTACTGGATTTAGGGGTTTGTTGGAAATCTCATGGAAAGGTAAAGCTCGGTCAGCTTTACTTTGAAAGTTCTCAGGCTGTTGGATTAAGGCAAGGGTCAGCAAACGACAGCCCGTGGGCCAAATCCACACGGCCCACAAAGCCTAAAATATTTTTTTTCTGGTCCTTTATGTAAAAAGTTTGTTGCCCTCTGGACTTAGGGTTTAGAAGCAAGGACTCTGATTCTACCCCTCACTAGCTATGGGCTTTCAGGCCAGTTATTTAACTTCTTTGTGCCTCAGTTTTCTCATTTGCTAAGTGGATATGTTAGTGATACTTGTCTCGTTACCTGTGAAGCTTTTTGAGCAGTGTCCGGAACGTAAGAATTGTTCAGTAAATGCTGGAGTTGATAAAGGAAGAATGGAAAGGGAAGGAGGAGGAAGAGAAGCAGATGTTCTGGCTGGATGTTTTCATCACCTCCTTTCCACTCCATTGGTGAGGGTGCCCCAGATATATGAGCAATAAACTTAATGTTGCACGCCACTGATGTTGTTGTATCCATTTGTTACGCAGCATTACCATGGCATTAGGTAACTGATACAGGCTGTTCTGAACATTTGTGCAATTGTCTGTCTAGGTTAGAGTTAAGGTTAGAAATGAAGTGCTGAGATAATTGTTATTGTAGTGAGCATCTTTTGGAGTGTCTACTTGTCTAAAATCTAATTTTTGCTGGTGAGCCAGTCCAGGTTTTACACTTTGCCACACAAAAGAATCTGAGAGCAAGTCCAAAGTAAATGTAAGCAAGAGGCCAGGCATGGTGGCTCATGCCTGTAATGCCAGCACTTTGGGAGGCTGAGTCGGGTAGATCACTTTAGCCCAGGAATTTGAGAACAGCCTGGGCAACACAGCGAGATCCCTGTCTCCATAAAAAATTACAAAAATTAGTCAGGTGTGGTGGTGCGTGCCTGCGGTCTCAGCTACTTGGGAAGCTGAGGTGAGAGGATCACCTGAGCCTGGAGAGGTCTGAGCTGCAGTGAACTGAGATCGCACCACTGCACTCCAGCCTGGGTGATAGAGTGAGACCCCATCTTGAAAAAAAAAAGTTAGCAAGAAAGTTTATTGCAGCGTGAACGTACACTCTGACAGCTGATTAGGGTGAGCTGCTCAAAAGTGAGACAGAGATGACTGACACTGGGGAACCTCCCTTTATGGGAGCCTTACATGATTATTCATGAAAGAGTGGGAAGGGGTGTTGGTGTTAAGTGTGTTTTATGCACTATTGTCATACATGCTAATGTGTATATTGCATGCCTCATTAGCGTCTTAAATCTCTACCCAGGGGTGATTTTCTTTTATTATCATAATGAGCATAGGTCAGTCCAAGGGTACTAATTATGGGTTTCTGAGCTTGTGCGAATTTGGCAACTCTTTGTCTCTCCCCTCCCCTCCCCTCCCCGCCTTCCCCTCCCTTTCTCTCTCTCCCCCCTCCTTTCCCCTTCCCTTCCCCTTCCCTTCCACTTCCCTTCTCTTCCCTTCCCTTCTCTCTTGAGAGAGAGTCTTGCTGTCACCCAGGCTGGAGTGCAGTGATGCGTTCTCAGCTCACTACAACCTCCGCCTCCTGGGTTCAAGCCATTCTCTCCCCTCAGCCTCCCGAGTAGCTGGGATTACAGGTGTGCACCACCACACCCGGCTAATTTTTGTATCTTTGTTAGAGACTGGGTTTCGCCATGTTAGCCAGGCTGGTCTCGAACTCCGACCTCAGGTGATCTGACCACCTCGGCCTCCCAGAATGCTGGGATTACAGGCGTGAACCACCACACCCGGCCCCTTCTGTTTTTCTATCTCCTTGTTGCAGGATGCTCTAACCACGAGCCCAGGATGAGTTTTGTGCACTGTCGGGTAGTTTGCTCTTCCTATATTTAGCAAGTTTGTTTCCCTATATTTAGCAAGTTTGTTTCCCTTTAAGGGAGGATATGACCACCCTATCTAACCGAACTCACAATTACCTTCACCCCTCTCCTTGGAAATTATTCTCCATCCAAAGGGAAGGTTCTGGAAGCTATGTTGGTACAATGCCATCACTCCGCCTCTCCTCTCACCCTCTTCCCAGCAGAATTGATTGGACTGGGGAGGGCATCTCACCCAAACCAGCTATTTCAGAACCTTTACTTTCTTTTGGAATTGGCACTAAAAGCTTCTTTGGTTTCTCCCAGATTGGTTTCTTGATTGAAAGCACCACGGGAGGGATTGTTTTCATTTCATTCCCAACATACTGAGTGCCCGGCACTGTTCAAGAAAATAATAACAAACCCATATTGAGTGTTTAGCTGTGCCAGGCACTAGGCATGTATTATCTCATTTCCTTACAGCAGCCCTAGAATTCAAGTCCCATGATTATCCTCATTTTACAGATAAGAAAACTGGGACTCAGAGAGATTAAAGACCTTGTACAGGACCAGGTGTGGTG